>NC_137051.1:11195000-11417500 GCF_032717465.1 Coenobita brevimanus
CCCATTAATAAGATACCATGTCCTGCATTATGGTTGTTGTATAATATGTGGTATATCAGTTATTTCCATAAACACAACACAAAAATAACTATGATACAATATAATGAACTGACTCTGTACTATGTTACTATAATAATTCTCAGAAATATTTTGAATATGTAGTACAAGTACCATCAAACTGAGCTACATCATACACATGGAGGAATGCTGGACAGTTGCCTGCTGCTAGCATTGTATTTTTTTGTCTTTAAATTACAAAAAATATATTGTTGGTTGGTGGGAGAGCCCATTATCCATTTACTTGATGCAGTGCTGCCTTCTCTTCCTTCATCTCTATTATTCTTTTTCTGAGTCTGCCCTCCTCTTTTGCTATTTTCTGTGATCCTTCCAGTCACCTTTTACTACTTTTCTTTCCATTTCAGGTGCCCCTACACTTAAGGACAAGCCTAATGGCTTCCTGTAACCCAGGAAACCATTTACAGTGCTGGGTGTTAACCATATAACCAAATAACAAGGTGACGTGGAGGCTACCATAGTGTCCCCATTATCTAGATGGAGAGATGCTAATGCAGCATCCATACAGGAACCAAACCTCCAAACTCCTTCCCACACCTTGTTGTGGTGAAGTGCTGTCTACCTCAAGGGAACACTGGTTCACTAAATGGGTCAACACTAGAGGGGTGACTGCCTGTGGTTGATGGGTCTGCACGACCAGACAGATTGGGGTTAATCAGCAATACATTCAATATTATCTAACATGTCAATATTTCCCCCCCAGAACTGCTGAATGTTTCACATTTTCATTCCTTGGAGTTCTTATTATTCTACTCATTTACTCTGGTCCTTTATTACTGTTGCTATCAGCATCCTCCAACTGAGGACTAATTTCCCACAGGTTTTGGCTGGAAATATAATGGCATAAGATGCATGCTTAGAAACACCCAATGATAACCAAAATTTATGTGGACATTCACAGAGTGTCAAGGCGTGTGCGTATAAAATCTTATTTTTGTGAGGCATTTCACTCTCATCTTAAATGTCGGGACCAACTGCTTAGCCCCAGGCTCCTACGCTCCTCATGGGGTAATGTAGGATTGGATGATGGATGGATGGATGGATTTCTATATGTCTTATAACTTAATATTTCCGATCAAAACCCGTGGGAAAAAAGCATTCAATTGGTACACAGTGATATCAACAAAAATAAAGCATCCAAATAAAACAACTCCACAGAATGGAAATATGAAGTATGCAGCACTTTATGTGTACACAGTACAGGTATATATACAGAGTAAAAGCATGATATAACATAATAATTCAGCCAACTCCTATTCCTTTTTATCAAATATTCCGCTTTTTCATGCTTCCGTTCCAAAACCATAGATAAAACGGAATTTTCCGGATTTTTGCAATTTTTCCCATATTTCTTCCCTAACTCGTAACCTGAAGCCTGTACACCGCTGCTACTAAATAGCTTCTTTTGCTACACACACACATGCTGCCTATGCTAGTCATAATGATACACACACAGCAGTCAGAACCCACATTAATAATAATAATACAGTATTAAAAATAAATAAAACAGTAAAAAAATCACCTCCAAATGGGGGGCATATGACTTGTTTGTAGAATTATGCCTGACACAGCCCCCAAACATGTGTCAGGCGTGATACTTCGAGATTATTTCTAATTTCTGGCCCAGAGAAAGCCTCACCTTTTCCTTTTTTTCCTGCACTTTAGGGATGGTGAATGACTGGTTTGCTTATTTTCTACAGAAAAGGCACAAAAAAGTTTGTAAAGCCAAGGTAATCACACACACTTGGAGAGAAGATCTGAACTGTGCGGGGGTTGCTGGTAGACTGCGGTAAGGTGGGCGGCCTCACCCAACCTGGGACAAAGCGGCTTGTTGCCGCGGCCTGTGACAAAGCCTCATGCCTCGTGATTGACCGGAAATGTTTCAGTGCATCACAATTTTTCCACAGCCATGGACAAACTGGCTTGTTTCCGTTAAGGAAACCCGACACCTTGCGACAGAATGGAACACTTCCGGAATATTACGAGTACCATACGGAAAAAAATAATTTCGTTTTCTCAAGCTTCCGTTTCATCCCGCGTTCGTTATATCAAGCTATTACTGTACACACACACACACACACAATATATATATATATAAATATATATATATATATATATATATATATATACAGTGAGTCCTCGAAATATAAAAAGGATAGCGATAAAAAAAAACTTTCGTAATCCCAAATTTCATATCGGAACGATTTTCCCCACTGAGATAAACATATAAAGGGGGGGGATGCATTCCAGGATCCCACTGGACCCCCCACTGAAACTTTACCCCTCCTATTTAGAAGTATGCAATACATGTATACGGTACTATACGATTATAGACACATTAAAAAATAAAACATACAACTAATTACTGTAGTATTAGTACACTGTATAGTTAAATACAGACCTGTGCTGCGGCTGGAGATTCGTGTCGTTGATATGGTGCTAAGACACCTGGTGGACCCTAATAATTTCCAATTTCCTCTCCAGAGTCAGAGTACGGTGTTGTTTCTTCTTGGCAGCTGGTTCTCTGGATGCTAAAGATGATGCAGGGCACTTGGGAGGCATGGCGAAAGTACGAAAACAGGAAGAACAGCGAAAAACTGCATAACGTACAGTGAAGCTGAGAGGAGAGGACAGACGTGACTTGACCGGGAAGCACGCGAAAATGTGTTTACCAGAGAGGGGTTAGTTCGTTTTCTTACCGCAAGTGAGTGTGGCACTGTGCAGTGCACCCATTTTGAATATTTCGTATTTCCTCTTGAATCTCTGTTCATACCATCGAGACAGATACTTTTGTATTGTGGAATTTGTCCTACATTCATCGCTTTCGTACCATCGGAAATTCGTACTTCGAGTTTTCATATTTCATGGACTCACTGTATACGGTATATATACTCGTATATATATATATATATATATATATATATATATATTGTTACGGTGGCGCCAGCCCGGGGCTATTACAAAAGAGACAACAAGTCAGCCTTAGATGATGGGCCTCCACTGCGTTGCAAAAATAACGCAGACCCCGGCACTGACACTCCGCAAACTAGAGAAAAACTGCGCAACGGAAAAGTACTTACTTAAGAACGCAACACTCTGTACTTTGATAATAAAACGGAACAACCTACCTATAGATCTAGCCTACTATCGTCACTACCGGAAGTAATACCGCCCGAGACAGTATACAGGAACACCTCCCACTTACTTCCGGTGATGACGACTTTCTACTTAACCCGTGTCCAAGGGGGGAACGCAGTTAATAGCTCACGATGGTTCTCACTAGCCTTGAGCAAAGAGATGGGATTAACTGTGTAGGGGTTAGGGGTGTGTGTGTGTATGTACGGGTGTTGGGGAACGTTAACAAAGGCAGCGAGAAGACCACGGTGAGCCAAACTGGCCCTCCAAAGACAACACGGTTACAAAAACAAAATAAAGTAACTACTTCCCTCAGTCAGCAAACAAATGAGTAAAAATAAACTTAAACAAAAACGCCAGCTCGGCATAAAAATGACTGGAGAGAGAGAGAGAGAGTGTACAAGCACCCGATACTAAAGCTGGCTGGGAAGATACTGACCTACTGCTAGGCTCGTGTTCAGCCAAGCGCGAACGCATGAATCAAATTAATTAATAAGAACTTAAATTCGTGCCCCTCTCTCTCTACAATAAATTGGTACTTCTAATGCAAGCAAAACATCATTAAATATACTGGTAGCTCACATAAGACAATCAAAATAATCAAATGCATTCTCAGCATGGTATTAAATAAAATTGCCCTCAGTGGCAGGAACGAAAGAAACAAAAGAACTTGTAGCACTCGCTAATATAAACTCCGCGAATGACACGGATACATACTGCATAATCCCCCTAGCCCAGCTGCAACGGCTGCATCCGTGGGAACGGAAAGGCGGACAACGTAACACGCCCTTCCCCAAGGGAAAATTTTGAGCCCTGGATCAAAATTTTCGAATCAAGACCCATCTTGTCCACGGAGTCATCGACCCGAGGTAAAGGATAAGCATCGGTCTTAGACAGTGAATTAACTTTCCGGAAGTCCACACACAACCTAACCTTCCCATCTGGCTTCGGCTGCAAGGTAACTGGTGAACTCCACTCACTGAAACTCCTCTTGATCAATCCATGGTCCAACATATACTTGATCTCATTATCGAGAACTTTCTGTCTGATAGGGTTGATGCGGTAAGGAGCTAATTTTACAGGCTTACTATCCCCAACGTCAATGTCATAAGTAGCCCAAGTTGTCAATCCCGGTGAATCTCCAAAAACTTTCGGATGTTTCCATAATCTGTTGCACAGCTCTTCTCGCTTTACTGGCTCAAGGTGTCGCAATTTCTCCACCAGAGCTGCATAACCATTGCCCTCCCATAGGTCAGCTGGTAACATCTCACCATGACTAAGCACTTCCTCCTGCTCCTCCAACTCACTACCAACCACCAAAACTACAGGAGCGCTCTCCCTGGTTCCCTCAACGTCCACTCCAAAGTCACCTTCCAGGGACTGTGGCTGTAACCCTGGTCCACTACTCACATCACCGGCACCAACAGCTCCCTCCACAGCACGTCCCTTTGATGCCACGTCCTCCCTTCCCCGTCCTTCACATCCCAGGTGAGAGACATCAGCAGTCATCCCACAATGAGAATCAACTGGGCGGTAGTATGGCTTCAACATATTAATGTGGCACAACTGAGTACTCTTCCGCCTATCTGGGGTAACAATTAGATAGTCAAGTTCCCCAACTCTCTTCTTCACAATATAAGGACCACTGAATCTAGCCGCCAGAGGTTTTCCTTGCATGGGCAGCAGTGCCAAAACTTCATCTCCTTGCTTAAACTCACGACTTCTGACCTTCTTATCGTAATGAGCCTTCATTTTCGCTTGAGCCCCGATTAGATTGTCACGGGCAAGCTCTAAAGCGCAATGCAGTCTCTCCCGAGTGCGGCAGACATAGTCAAGCATGGATTCCTGGTTGCCAGATTTGTTGTTACTCCAGGCCTCTCGCACCACATCCAAGGGACCACGAACTCTGTGCCCAAACACTAACTCATTGGGTGAAAACCCTAACGACTCAGTTGGTACCTCTCTCACTGCAAACATAACAAAGGGTACCGCTAGGTCCCAATCCTTTCCACTATCATAGCAGAAGGTGCGCAGCATGGTCTTTAAGGTCTGATGATGCCTCTCCAGGGCACCTTGTGACTGCGGATGGTAGGCACTGGACAAAATGTGTTTGATGCCCAACTCTGTCATTGTCTGCTTAAACAAATTAGATGTAAAATTCACTCCACGGTCAGACTGCAACTCCTTGGGCAGGCCAAAATGAGTAAAGAACAGGATAAGTTGCTTGACTACTGACTTCGCCTGCATGCTTCTGATTGGTATAGCCTCTGGGTATCGTGTTGTAACATCCATTATGGTTAACAGATACTTGTTTCCAGCAGAAGTAGGAGGTAAAGGGCCCACAATATCAATGATTACCCGGGTAAACGGAGGTTCAACTGCAGGAATGGGAGTCAAAGGGGCCACAGGAAGAACCTGATTAGGCTTGCCCACTATCTGACACGTGTGACAGCTCTTGATGTACGCAGCAACTTGTCCCGGCATACTTGGCCACCAAAAATTATATCTTAAGCGCTGCACTGTCTTCCTGTTTCCCAAGTGACCTGCTAAAGGTCCCTCATGTGCTAACTGTATTAACGGCACCCTATACTGCACAGGCACCACCACCTGCACTAACTCACTCACTCCTCCATCTACCGTGGCGCCAGTGGGCGTCCATCGGCGATGTAAAACATTGTCTTTAATCAGGAACTCCTCCTTACCACACTCCATACTTCTTTCTTCCCCTACTCGAGCAAACAAGGGCTTTAATGTTACATCCTCCTGTTGCTTCACCCTCAATTCTGCTGGCCCAACACCCGCCAGCTCTACTGAGGACTGAGATAAGGGACTGGTCGGGACACTGGATTGCGAAGGGCGATCAATCTCAGCGTCACCTCTAGTACACTCGACAGGGGGAGGAATGTCAGACTCCACACTGACATCATCATCACCTCTACCCTCAACAGTGACACTCTGTTCCTCAGGCGCGTTTGACGGTGGTCCTGCATCCCCGCAGTCGACCCCAGCGTCCTGAAATTCTAATTCAGTCGATGGGCTGGGTTCAGTCTCCACACAGACACACTCAGCACCACCTCTAGTGTCCTGAGTGGGAAGTGGGCGGCACCCATGCACGCATTCCCACTCTCCTCACCCACCACAGCAACACTCTGCTCACTAGGTTCCTCCATTGGTGGCCCTGCCTCATCACAGTCGACCCCAAGAACCTGTGACTTCACCAGTTCTTCCTCCCGGGCTGCAACCTGTGCCATAGATCGTGTAATTGCACAGACCGGGAACATGGCTTCCACTTCTGCATCAACTTCAATACCAATTTCTGGGGCGTCAAAACACTTCTCTGCCACAACAACTGGTGGGGGAAGAGATGGAAATACTTTCTCCCCAGCCAGGTCGTTCCCCAGCAGAAAATCAATCCCTCTACTGGCATTACATCAGCAACAGCTACTTGAGCTGCAGCCTGAACAATGGGGCAATCGAGTTCCACATGAACATAATCATAGTATTCATCTGAGTTCATGCCTCTACACAGCACATACTTCCCTGAGTTTACAGGCCCTCCAGTCACGTTTCTGCACACAGACTGTTGTGCACAGGTATCACGAGCCACAGTAACTGGATAACTGATCCCATGAATTTTCACTGTGCCGTGACATATAAAAGGTTTACACCAGTCTAGGGACGAGTTCTGAGGCAGTTCATCCGGAGGTGGCGTAGCATGTTGGGTAACCTTTTCAGCCTGAGCTGGCAGCGAGCACAGCCGGCTGCACTCCAGCTTTCCACAGACTTCTCCCTCACCGTTACCACTCTCCCAACTCCTCTCGTTCACCTGACTCGAACCTATAACTAGTGCCACTGGTTTGGCATTTTGGGAGGCCTTCCACTTAGGGCAGTTAGGCTTGATGTGCCCACTCTGTTTGCAAAAGTAACAAACTAGCTTCGAACTGGATACAGGGCTCTTTCTCCCAGAATTCTTATTCTCCTCTGAACTTCCCTTGGACTGATTCACGGGAGATTTATCCCAGGCAGGGCCACTCACAGTCCTCTCCTTGGAATACTGAAAATTAGCATACTTGACCCCCATACTCCGCAAGGCAATCACCCGGTCATCAGCCCACGTCGCTGCTTCATTCACCGTCTTAAATCTCTTCACCCTAATTTTAACACCAATATCTATGTCAGCAATTTTTTTAAAATGTTCCATCAAAAGAAGATCACGCACCCGTTATACGAAGTGGCGCTCTCACTCAGCAACCACTCGTCTAACCTCTCCTCCAGATACCTAGCGTAGGCCATATAGGTGTCAGCAGGCCTTTTCCGAGCACCACGGAACAACAACCGATAAGCCTCTGGTCTAAGTTCATATGCCTTCAGGATGGTTGTTTTAAATTCATCATAATCATCTACATCCTCAGGGCTCAACCTATTATACACTTCCAAGGCTTTTCCCTTCAGCACATTAGATACCAACCCCACCCAGCGCTGCCTTGGCCACTCAAACTCCCTAGCCTTCTTCTCAAACCTGACAAACCATTCTGTCACCTTCAACTCATCAAATGCTGGCACTAATTTTAGACTCCTTTGAGAACCAACTCTCCCTATCCTCTGCACGGCCTGAGGTTTGGGTATCTGAAGTTGGTCTATTAGCAGTCAGCTCCAAGCGAGTCTTCTCCAGCTCAAATCGCATTTTTTCACGCTGCATCTCCATCTCCTCTTCTTTCTCTCTGGCCCACTGCATCTCCCTCTCTTCTTTTTCCCGCTGCAGTTCCCTCTCTTCTATTGCACGCTGCATGTCCCTCTCCATCTTTTTCAACTCCAACTGCAACTGAGCCTCCGGTGACAAGGCTCCAGGGTATATGGGAGTGGAATGAACAACTCCAGGGAAAGCACCAGACATCCCTGGGGGAACTGCTCTAAACTGGCTCGGCGGCATCATAGATGGTAATAGAGGGGTAGCGAAACGAGGCATTTCAGCACCATAGTCAAACTCAGGGCTCACACGGGGAGTACCTTTGCTATGTGCCTCTCGTTGTTCCATATCCACAGGTGACTCAGCACGTACGCGATCTGGTGTAGACACGCGTGACTCCATGGCGACAAATCAATGGCAGTACTAAATAATGAAATACTAGTGCTGACTGAGAAACTACACACACATCAACTTCACCTCAAAGCACAGAGAACGCCAAGGTAACGATATCCTAGCAAGAAGAAGGCACTGTTAGGATATCCTGATGCGAGGTCGCCACTGTTACGGTGGCGCCAGCCCGGGGCTATTACAAAAGAGACAACAAGTCAGCCTTAGATGATGGGCCTCCACTGCGTTGCAAAAATAACGCAGACCCCGGCACTGACACTCCGCAAACTAGAGAAAAACTGCGCAACGGAAAAGTACTTACTTAAGAACGCAACACTCTGTACTTTGATAATAAAACGGAACAACCTACCTATAGATCTAGCCTACTATCGTCACTACCGGAAGTAATACCGCCCGAGACAGTATACAGGAACACCTCCCACTTACTTCCGGTGATGACGACTTTCTACTTAACCCGTGTCCAAGGGGGAACGCAGTTAATAGCTCACGATGGTTCTCACTAGCCTTGAGCAAAGAGATGGGATTAACTGTGTAGGGGTTAGGGGTGTGTGTGTGTATGTACGGGTGTTGGGGACCGTTAACAAAGGCAGCGAGAAGACCACGGTGAGCCAAACTGGCCCTCCAAAGACAACACGGTTACAAAAACAAAATAAAGTAACTACTTCCCTCAGTCAGCAAACAAATGAGTAAAAATAAACTTAAACAAAAACGCCAGCTCGGCATAAAAATGACTGGAGAGAGAGAGAGAGAGTGTACAAGCACCCGATACTAAAGCTGGCTGGGAAGATACTGACCTACTGCTAGGCTCGTGTTCAGCCAAGCGCGAACGCATGAATCAAATTAATTAATAAGAACTTAAATTCGTGCCCCTCTCTCTACAATAAATTGGTACTTCTAATGCAAGCAAAACATCATTAAATATACTGGTAGCTCACATAAGACAATCAAAATAATCAAATGCATTCTCAGCATGGTATTAAAAAAAATTGCCCTCAGTGGCAGGAACGAAAGAAACAAAAGAACTTGTAGCACTCGCTAATATAAACTCCGCGAATGACACGGATACATACTGCATAATCCCCCTAGCCCAGCTGCAACGGCTGCATCCGTGGGAACGGAAAGGCGGACAACGTAACAATATATATACTGTATATATACATACAGTACTATATATATATATATATATATATATACACACACACACATATATATACAGTATATATATATATATATATATATATATATATATAGTATATATATATATATATATATATATATACAGTATATACATACAGTACTGTATATATATATATATATATATATATATATATATATATATATATACAGTACGTATATATGTATATCTATATATATATATATATATATATATATATATATATATATATATATATATATATATATATAAGTAATCCCTCTAATATCCGAACGCCCACTATCCGAACATCCCCACTAACTGGACATAATCGTCCCGGGATCCAATATTCCCAAAATGGTCCGGGGGGGGGGGGATCCCGCCCGTAATTTGAACTTGGCGCGCGGGGTGCGGAACAGCTTTGTTGTGGCGCGTCATTCCTCCGACGTCCGCTAGAGCGCCCCTGCATCCTCCCCACTTTCCGCCTGTCTCTCGTCGCGAGTGAACGCTCGTCGTCATGGCTGCCCACGTGCTCGCTTTTTTGGTGGTGCCTTACCTGCTGCAGGCACTCCTGCTGCTCTCGTGCCTCTCCTTCGTGTGTGTGATGATGGCCCTGCTGCCTGAGAAGAGGAAGAGAGTGGTGTTGACTCTGGAGAAGAAGCGGGAGATATTGGAGAAAGTAGATGCGGGGTGGTCTTCTTCACGCATCCTCCGCGAGTTTAACCTGGCCCAATCTACTTTGATATTAAGAGATCCCGAGACAAACACATGCAGTACACGGCTGACTTCTTGTCGAGAAGCAAACGCAACGTGGAGAGGAAGGTGATGTTTACCCCCAAGTTTGCTGAAGTCGACCGCTCCACGTTGATTTGGTATCGACAGCAATGTGCTGCTGGTGTGGTGGTACGTGGTACGGAGCTGAAGGCTGCTGCTGAGAAGTTTGCCAGGCTTCACAATGCCCTAGACTTCAAGGCATTCGAGGGTTGGCTCTTCGCATTTAAGTTACGGCATGACCTTACCAACCGTAAGGCTCATGGCAAAGCTTTGGATGCTAACAATGATGGAGTTGATGAGTTTCGGCACAAGGTGAAGGGCTTGATCGACAAGGAGGGCCTAACTCTTGGTCAAGTCTACAATGCTGACGAAACTGGTTTATTCTATCGCTCTTTGCCAACGAACACTCTAGCCGAGGAGATGGAGAAGCGTATACCTGGCCGCAAGCTCTCCAAGCAACGGATATCTCCTTTGTGTTGTGCCAAAGCTAACGGCATGCACCGGCTTAAGCCCGTTATTGTTGGCTGTGCAAAGCAGCCTCAGTGTCTTCGTGGGGTGATGGATGTCCTTCCTGTCGTCTGGTACCATTCTTTGAAGGCATGGTTCACAGCCCAGATCTTCAAAGACTCGTTCCACCGCTATTTCATCAAGGAGGTCATACATTACCAGACGGAGAAACTGGGAATCCCATGCGACCAGGTAAAGGCCCTCCTTCTCCTCGGCAATGCACCTGCCCACCAGTGTGACAAGGACTTGGTGGTTGAGAATGGCCGCATTAGGTGCATGTTTCTGCCACCTAATACGACTGCTCTCATCCAACCAATGGACCAAGGAGTGATCGTGGCAACGAAGAGGCTGTACCGAAGGAAGTTCCTGGATGAGGTGATGGTTGTTCTCGAGGACGACGACAAGCGCAGGGAGGGACGGGACATGCGAGGCCGGTGGACTTTGGAAAAACTTCGCCGCTACAACATCAAGTCTGCAATCTACAACTGGGCCTGTGCATGGAAGGAAATCCCTGTCAAGACTCTAGAAAATGGTTGGTCTCGTCTGCTTCTCGGAACGGATGTGGAGTACGATTTCCTAGGTTTTGACGTGGATGACTTCCATGCATGTCTACGTACGCACGGCGATGATGTTGATGTGGACGACGTGCGTGAGTGGTTGGATGACGACGAGGGCGATCCTGGGTATCAGACCCTGTCTGATATCGAGATCGCATCTTCAGTTGCAGGTGTCAGTACCCAGCTTCAAGATTCTGACGAGGACGGCGATGATGATGCGGACTCCTCTCAGCATGACACAACTCCAGCCATCCCCAAGCTGAGCACACTCCGGGAACACCTAGAGTTTGTTCTGGACTACCTGGAACACCCGGACTGCAACAGGGAGATGGGGCCCTTGGGACTTGTGGAGGAAGTGCATGCTTTCAGGCAGCACATCATTAATTGTCAGAATCGTCGTTCCTTGCGTCAGTCAACCACTGACAGTTTTTTCAAGCCGGTGACCCCCGCTGTGCCCAGCCCTGGCTCCACTCCGTTGCCTCCCCTAGACCCCTCATGCTCCGAGTCACAGCCCAGCACATCAGCCACGGTGGAGTCACCGCTCGACGTGAGTTTGCGTCTGTCTTCAGAGTCGTCTGCAGTGGGTACGCCATCACCATAACCCAGTGACGCACCCCTAGGTCATCTGCCAGCGATACTCTCAGACTCTTGACAGTGAATAGACGCCAAGAACTTCTCCACTAGAACACGGGAATTTACAGTGTTGTGCAGTGAAAAAAACAGTGCATTGCGTTAAGGATTTATAGTTGCGAGTGAAAAGACAAACAATTTTTGGACTAAATTTAACGTAAATAAACTTGTGTGTTTTTGCTTTAGAAAATGGTTATAAGAGTGGAAAGACTTAAAGTGCAGAGTGTAACACTTATTAAGTTACAATGGAGCATAAGTTAGACAAGAGTGCGCACTGTGATGAGAATGGACTTCTGAGTGCGAATGACTAAGTTCAGTGCAAGACTTCATGAACAGTGTACTGCAAGTGCTTCAGGAAATCCTTCTTACTGTCAGAGTCTGAGAGGGGGCGGTTATTCATCGAGATGGCCATGGACTTGCTGTAAGTAGGCAGAATGTTTCATATTGTACTCTACTTTATTTTCCATACTATACTTACCTCAAACACCTCATTTCACTCTTTTATGTCCCTTATTGTTGTGAATATGCTGTGTCTTAGGTGCTATGCATGTGCAGTAGGGAGGTGTTTTTCTGAGTTGGGCTAGGTTAGGGTCCATAACTACCAGTCCAGGAGCCATGGACTTGTAAGTACCCAGAATGTTGAATATTATATGAACCTACCTCAAAAACCTCATTTTATGCTTCTTTTGCATTTATTTCAGTCTTTTATGTCCCTTATTGGCGTGATTTGGGTCTTAAATAGGTGCTATGCATGTCCAGAGGGAGTTGTATAGGTGTTTTTCTGAGTTAGGGTCCATAAGTACAAGTCCAGAAGCTGGGGCCCAATATCCGGACAGGACCACTATCCGGACCTGCCTATGGCTCTATTACGTCAGATATTGGAGGGATTACTGTATATATATATATATATATATATATATAAAATCTATCTATCTATCTATTGCCAGACGCCTCCCATTGGATCCCAGAGTTGCTGGGTGAGGCATTGCACTGGGAGGGTACTAAGCGTACCGCCCTCCACCTATCGGCTCATAGTCGCGAAGCTCATAGGTCCCTACCCGGGGGGTTCCCTACTTTACTGAGATTTGAAAATTCCCAATTCTGTCCAGTACTCTGGAAACTGGGCTCCAATGGGTTAAAGAAACTGATAGATTTGCCAGTCTTTAACCGACTGGATCCCAGAGTTGCTGGGCGAGGCATTGCTCTGGGAGGGTACTAAGCATACCGCCCTCCAGCTATCGCCTCATAGACGCGAAGCTCATAGGTCCCTACCCGGGGGGTTCGCTACTTTACTAAGATTTGAAAATTCCCAATTTTGTCCAGTACTCCGGACACTGGGCTCCAATGGTATATATACATGTATATATATATATATATATATATATATATATATATAGTAGATGGATAGATAGATAGATAGATAGATATAGATATACAGTCCATTCGTTTAATTCACGAGAATTTGGGTCGTAGAAGACCTTGCTCTCTAGAAATTTTGCACTTTGCAAATAAGTACCTCATGGGGAAAATCCTAATTGGTGGAATGGCTGCGTCAAGTGTAACCCATTTGGTCCCTGGCCTGTCATTTTGCCTATGTATTATGGGACATTAAATGTATGTACACAGTAAGTACAACCCACACAATAGCCCCTTATCTTAAAATCTATGCAGGAAAGGCTTAACCTTAAAATCTAATCTGGAATGGATTAGCTGACTTGAAGAGATGGGGTTCCAAGGCAGGGCAAAGCAGTTACAATGCCCCAGCCCCTACACCTTCCACACTGCCCAATGGCTCCATCACACCACCACCACCACACCAACACACTCCACATGTCATGAACCAACCAAAGTTCAAGGCAGACACAACTGATGCACCATCGTTGTTGCCCTCGGCTGAAGTTGAGGGCACTGGATCTTCTTCTTGTGGTGGAGTAAAGAAGGTGGCCATCAGAGTCTAATGCCTTCGGTTCACATCCTTGGCATGCCTGTCTCAGTTGTAATGAAGGCTATTTTCTATGGCATTCAGAACCTCTTGAGCTCTCACTTTACAGCTGTCGTTCATTGTCACTTGATCTTTAAATTCCTCAAAGGATGCCAAGATTTTGCTTCCATCACATGATGCACTGATGACCCGCATCAGTTTCTTGCACACTCTACAATGGTAGGTCGCACTCAGTGGGGCAACACCGGATTCGGTTCAATTCACTGCCCAATTGCATGTTTTCAAAACCAACACACGCACTACTGATTATTTAATGTTTTCGCCCCTCCCCACCTTGTTACACTCTGGGCATTCAGTGTTGCAGAAACTCACATATTAATCAAATGGACTGTGTGTATATATCATCATCATCTAATCCTGTGTTGGCCCATGAGCACAGGAACCCAGGGCTAGGCAAGCTGGTCCTGACATTTAAGATGGGAGTGAGAAGCCTCACTCATCCTTGAGTGGCATTACATGAGTAATAAACCCTAACCACCCCTTAGATATAAACTTGCACAGGCTCAATCTGACTGGAGTGCCTTAATTACCAACTAAACCACCAGGCACCATAATTTGGTTATATGGTTATCACCGCACCATAATTTGGTTGTATAGTTATCACCCAGTGTAGTAAATGGTTTCCTGGTGTACAAGAACCATTTTGTTTGCCACTCAGTATTGAGTCACCCACAGAGAGAAGGAAGAGGAAAGAATGAAGGAAAGAAAGACAGAAAAGGAAAGACAGAAGAGTAGGAAAGGGTAGTCACTTGCCTGTGGGCGGTACTACACTGAGTGAGTGGATGGTAATGGTGAGCTACCAATTATGTGCCAGTGGAGGGCAACGTCTAACACAGACCTGTGAATCTGATGTAGCCCTGTCTGATGGTACAGTACACTGTAAGTGCAAATATAATCAAAGCAGATAATTTGTATAAATTTTTACAAAACCACACTTACATCTTCATCTCATATTTATGCTGTGTGTTCTGAGGTGCAATTTACCACACTATGGGATTCCCCCCCACCCCTGAAACCATCATTATTGAAAGAGACTTTAAAATAGCTACTACTTGCACCACATACAAAATATTTAGTGCATGCTGCTATTAGCTAAAGAAACAAGAGGATACCTGTACTGTACTTACTTTGCTGTTCTTGCTCTACAAAGGGATGGAAGAAAGGCAAAGGTTTCATGAGAATTGTAAGAATAAATTCAGACAAAATACAGTATTGATAAAAGTGATAAAATTGTTAAAAATAATGAAACAAACAGGATAAAGGCAGAGGACACAACATTGGTTAGAAATACTGGGAGAAAAATTATCAACAAATACACGAATGTGAAATGAGTAAGGTAGTTCAGTTTATGATGAGACAGTCATATACACTATCATGAGCAAACACACACACACACACACACACACACACACACACACACACACACACACACACACAATACATATGGCTAATTTAAAATTCAAGTGTGCATCAGGGACACCACAGCTTATATACACAGAATACATAAAATTTCCATGCAGGTGTTTCAGGAGTCAATCAAAGCAAAGTTAAATCCTTCATCCAACAATGGTCTGACAGTGATGTGATATATATATATATATATATATATATATATATATATATATATATATATACTGTATATATATGTATATTTTAAAGAGAGACAGACAATGTATATAATTTGTTAAACCCGATACTGGTAGCTACAAGTACATTAATTACAATGTATGCTATGACACTGGCCATCACCAGTTCTAATTAAAATTTTTACAGCAATTAAGAGAATATATATTTTGGGACTAGATCATAATTATAAGGAATGTACAAATGTATAAACAATGTCTGAGACATTCAGTGGAACAACTTTTACCAAGTGAATAATAAAATTTGGGTTTAAATGTAACCTAAAACTTTGTTCCTCCATACAGCGGCAGTGTCAGCCCCATAAGAAGATACTTTACAAACAGTTAATCCCTTCACTACAATAACATACTTTTTATTTTACTCAGACCACTACCACGCAAATTTATTATACCTAAGAACCTCTAATTGTGGATGAGTAAAAAAAGTTTGTATCTAACCTCCTCCTGAAAAAAATAATACTGTACTGTACATGTACATCTATCTACCAATCTATCTATGTATCTATATTTATCTATTATATATATATATATATATATATATATATATATATATATATATATATATATAAAAGCAACGTTGGGTCTGGTTAGTACTTGGATGGGTGACCGCCTGGGAACATCAAATGCTGTTGGCATCCCTACGTCAAGTGGGGTTGGTGGAGGATTAGTGCCCCTCCCTGTAAAACAATTAACTCTAAGCCCTTGGCCACCCTGTCTGGGATACATGGCATCTGGCGATGAATGAATGAATGAAAAAAAGTATATATATATATATATATATATATATATATATCTATATATATATCTATCTATATATATATTTATATCTATATATATATCTATCTATCTATCTATCTATATATATATATATATATATATATCTATTATATATATATATATATATATATTATATATATATATATATATATCTATATATATATCTATCTATATATATATATATATATATATATATATATATATATATATATATATATATATATATCTATATATATATCTATATATATATATATATATATATATATATATATATATATATATATATATATATATATTATACTATATTTATATATACTTATGTATGTATATCAGTATATATTTATATATATGTATTTGTATTTATACAAATTTATATATGCATATTTATATGTGAATATACATGTATACATACATATACATGTATATACAGTATATTTATATAATGTATATGTATATATGAATAAATATGCTGTATATATATGGTAGTTAAAACTGTCTGGTGACAGCAAATATGAAACATACAAAACATGATGCTGGAGTGAAAGGAAAGAGTTAATATCATCTACCAAGTACTGTGTTGAGGAAGAGCAAAATTTCCCCTAGTCACTGAAGTGAGGCAGTGGGTGTCAAAGTAACAAACAAAAGTATCTTCAGGTTTTGTACAAAAAGTCATCTTGCCTCCCCAGGTATTCCCCCATTCAGTTGGGGCCCATGGACAGTTGGCAGTGTTTGTAAGGCTAATCATCCTTCAACTCAGATGTGAGCTGGTTAGTGGGTAAAGGTGCCATGAGAATTTCTAGCCTAGTTTTTGCTCAGGTTGGATATGTGCCTCTTTATGGTTATGCCATCCTACGAATATTATAAGAAATTCTACTATAGTCGCCGTGCACGACTCTGAGGTTGTCATTATTGTACCCAGGCAACCTGCCATTCAAAAGTGAGTCCAATTTCGTATCACAATAGTAATCACTCCAATATCCGACGTAATAGAGCCATAGGTAGGTCCGGATATTGGTTCTGTCCGGATATTGGGCCCCAGCTTATGGACTTGTACTTATGGACCCTAACTCAGAGAAACACCTATACAACTCCCTCTGGACATGCACAGCACCTATTTAAGACCCAAATCACACCAATAAGGCACATAAATGACAGAAATAAATGCAAAAGAAACATAAAATGAGGGTTTAGAAGTAGGTTCATACAATAATAAACATTCTGGTGACTGGCTCCTGGATTGGTACTTATGGACCCTAACCTAGCCTAACTCAGAAAAACACCTTCCTACTGCACATGCATAGCTCCTAACACCCTATTCACACCAATAAAGGACATTAAAGAGGGAAATGAGGTAAGTATAGTATGGAAAAAAGTACAGTATGAAACATTCTTATGTCCAGATAGTGGGGGTGTTCGGATATTGGGTGTCCGGATATTAGAGTGATTACTGTAATCACTCTAATATCCGGACGCCCAATATCCGAACATCCCCACTAACCGGACATAAGAATGTTTCATACTGTACTTTTTTCCATACTATACTTACCTCATTTCACTCTTTAATGTCCTTTATTGGTGTGAATAGGGTGTTAGGAGCTAGGCATGTGCAGTAGGAAGGTGTTTTTCTGAGTTAGGCTAGGTTAGGGTCCATAAGTACCAGTCCAGGAGCCAGTCACCAGAATGTTTATTATTGTATGAACCTACTTCTAAACCCTCATTTTATGTTTCTTTTGCATTTATTTCAGTCATTTATGTGCCTTATTGGTGTGATTTGGGTCTTAAATAGGTGCTATGCATGTCCAGAGGGAGTTGTATAGGTGTTTCTCTGAGTTAGGGTCCATAAGTACAAGTCCATAAGCTGGGGCCCAATATCCGGACAGAACCAATATCCGGACCTACCTATGGCTCTATTATGTCGGATATTGGAGTGATTACTGTATATGCAAATTATATTATTATGCACAAATATATTATACACGAATATTATTATACATGAACGTATTATAAACGAATCACATGCGTCTCATATTAAACACGAAATCAGACACACTATTGAGGGGTAGGTTGTCAGGGCACGATAATGACAACCACAGAGTTGTGCACCGTGACTATAGTCTAGCATTTCTACATACATGTAGAGTTTTGCACTGATAATTATAAATATAAGTACCACTTAAGAACAAGAATCCACCCTAAATTGGCAGTCTAAAATATGGCACCAAAGAAGTGTAAACAATGGCAGTGCAAGTTTTTAAATAAAAATAAATAACTTGTTGTAAACTGTCTCCCTCAGTGGATATATCATCTCTAGGATCTGGGGTCCATTATTATGTGCTTTTTTTTTGTTTTTTTTTTCAATAAAAATATTTCAGACATCCAAACAAGAATTACCGAATCCAGTTATATCTATAGTTATCATAATTTAGCACCGACTGTCTAAGAGCAAGATAAGGTTCCTTTAACTGTTTCACACTGTATCAAGGTGAAGATAGGTTTTCTTAACATTTTCACATTATGCCATGCTGAAATACTGTACCCGAAAATCAACAGTAACAATTAGACAAATAGATCCTTCACTTGTATAAATTTTGGAGTCTGGAAAGTGACCAGCTGATATTTTTGCTTTACACCTCCTCTCTGGAAGCACTACAAGAACAAATTTTCAAGCCACTTGCAACAACACCCAGGCATTTTGAAAGGTGGTGGGAGGAATCATCCAAGACTAAGAGCTGAGAAAAGGACGCACTGATTTTTACCTCATCAAACTGGTTCCTGAAGCAAGGCAACCAACCCCCAAAGTCATCAGATACTGATCCAACCATTCAAACTGATGCTATATGATGCAGATCCATTTCTGGTGAGAGAGATAGGAATCCCTCTTCATTTGAATGCTTCCCTGTCACTACCACATCTTACATTTCATTTTTTATTTTTTTGAAGCTCCCATGGTATCTCTCCCCATTGTTCAACTGCCCAGTTCTATAAGTGTAAATAAAGTGTAATCTCCTGTCAAAAATTTGCCAAATTGTGTTTTCATACAGATTTGTGACACTATTATTATGGGCATGCAAGATGCATTACTGAAAAAAACAGAAAAATTCACTCAGCTAGCCACCCCGACAGTGTTCCAATCGGGACTGTTCTCAAAATGTTTGTTACTCTTTCACTAATGACTGTTTATATGCACACCCTTGGCGCATTACTGAATGATACTTTTGTGAATTTATTGTTCCTCTGCTCTGCCTCTTTAGCTGTTAAGCTATGCCACACCTACTTCCAGTGATCATGTATTGCTTTGTGACTGGCATGAGAACATTAGTCAGTTGGTGTAGTGCTGCCATGGGAAGAGGATCTCAAGAACAGTGCTGAGTGAAGAACAGTGAAGACCCCATCTTGTGGCTTATCACCCAGTCTCTAGCAGTTCTACGACACCTGCAACTCCCCAATGAACTGGTGATTGGCAACAATGGACGTCAGCAGTGCGCACTGCAGTGGCCTGAGTAGCAGTGCTGCCCAGTCTCTTCGCAGCCACGACTCCATTTTCTCCACTGACCAGTATTTTCTTTGTGTTTTCTAGGCTTCAGAGTATTAGCTACAGTAAAATCTCAAATTTCGATGGACATGTGTACCCAAAAACTGCATCTTAATTCAAAACATCGAAATTTAAACTGAACTTCCTATGGGAAAGATTAATTTGGGTCCGGGGCCTCCAAACCTAACTACCTAAAATCATGATTTTTTGCCCACACCCCCTGTGAACTTTATGAACCATAATTGTGGTTAAGTAACTGTAGTTCTGCATTATATTGCCATACTGTCAGCAAGTGTATACTTGGTGTATTTCTGCCCTTTCCTGTACTGCAATTTCTCCTTTCGCTGCAAAGATTTAGAGGTGCCAGGCAGCTCTCGTACATCACCACTGCTACCTAAAGAACCACTCTTGCTTGCCATTTTGAAACAGGTAAGTTGTGATGAAAATACAAAGAAAATACTATCTATCTATCTACTGCCAGACGCCTCAATCCTATTTGGGGTGTCCACAAACAAATCGCCTCCACGTCGTCCTGTCCCCCGCCATTTCACTGCCCTGCTCTCAACTCATACCCCCCTCTCTCATATATCTCTCCACCCCATCCCTCCATCTCATCCTCGGCCTCCCCCTCCCTCTTCCCCCCTCCACCTCACTCACATACACTCTCTTCGTCAGTCTTTCACCCTCCATCCTCTCCACATGGCCAAACCACCTCAGTGTGTTCCTCATAACACTTCCTATCACATCCACATCCACACCACAACGCTCCTTTATATTCTCATTCGTCAGCCTGTCTCTCCATGTGACTCCACAGGCTCCTCTTAAATAACTCATTTCCACTGCTCTCACTATTGACTTGTGTCCTTCCAACAACGTCCAAGCTTCACTTCCATAAGTTAGAGTTGGTATCACAATACTGTCATGTAGTAACTTTTTCACTTCCATGCTCACTTCCCTGTTTCTAATCACTGCTTTTAAAGAACAAGCAACCTTTCTTCCCTGCTGTACCCTTTCAAGCACTTCATCCTCCAAACCTCCATCCTTACTCATCACACTACCCAAGTACTTAAACGTACTCACATTTTCCAATTCCTCACCACCCAACCTCGCTGTACATTCACTGACTTCACCTCTCTCAAAGACCATCACTTTACCCTTTCCTATATTCACCTTTAGATTCCGTTTCTTGCACACTCTCCTAAACTCATCCACCAAGCCTTGCAGCTCCCCTTCGTCTTCACTCAACAACACAGTATCATCTGCAAACAACAGTACAGGGAGTTTCCAAACACTATCCTCTCTCACCACGGCCACTCCAACATCCACTACCCTACCTTGTACCTCTTTTATTACCCCATCCATAAACAGATTGAACAACCATGGAGACATGACACATCCCTGTTTCAACCCAACCTCCAAAGAGAAAAATTCACTTAGTTCACCATCCACACGCACTGTAGCCTTAGCATCATCATACATACTCTTCACAGCATTCACCAACTTTCCATCTACTCCATATATTCTTAACACTTTCCACAATCCTTGTCTATCCACCCTGTCATATGCTTTCTCCAAATCCATGAAAGCCACATACAACTTCTTTTCCTTCTCTAGAAACTTTTCCACTAAAGATCTAAGAATGAATATCTGATCTACACAACCTCTTCCCTTCCTAAAGCCTCCTTGTTCTTCTCCCACTAATTCCTCTGTTCTTTCTGTAACTCTGTCAGTAAGTATCCTACCAAACACTTTTCCCATTATACTAAGAAGACAAATGCCCCTATGATTACCACACACTTCTTTTTCCCCTTTTCCTTTGTACAAGAGAATAATCATACCTGACTTCCAATCCCCCGGGACTCTACCTTCCTCCCAGGACAATCTGCATATCTTCCACATCCATTCTACTACTATCTCTCCCCCATGCTTAAGCATTTCACCACACACTCCATCAATTCTTGGGGCTTTCCCCAATTTAACTTTCTTCATTGCTTCCACAACTAAATTGCAGCGACATGCATGTCCACATATGGTTAGGCTCATACTTTTTCTTATAATTTTCCTTCACCTCTAGCATTTTGGTTCACATCAAAAATATTATCTTTGCTTGTTATGGTTGGAGTCTGGCCTGAGAGCACATGTTGCATATGATATTAGGTTAGGTTCATACTTCTTCTTATAATTTTCCTTCACTTAGCATTTTGGTTCACATCAAACATATTATCTTTGCTTGTTTTAGTTGGAGTCTGGCCCTGGGAGCATCGAAATTTGCAAATTTGCATAGAAAAGTAAGGTAAGCAGACCACTCCAAAATGCATTGAAATTTGATTAATCAAATTCTAAACTGTCGAAATTTGAGATTTTACTGTACAGTAGTTATCTGATCTGAGTGATTATTCGTTTAAACGAATTAACAGCAAAATCTGACTTATTAAGAAACAGAGATGGGACCCAATGAACATAGCTCATTTCCTGAATATCACAACTAGGTAAATACACATACACACACACACACACACTATCTATCTATATACCTAGGCTGCTTCCCCCAAGGAAAGGGAGGTAGCATACAAGAAAAAACGTATGACAGTAAGATCAGAAAGAGAAAGAGAAGAACTGAGTAGAGTAAGGTTAAAGAAATAATATCAGTAGTTACGGAGGGTAACAACGAAGCTCAAGAGGAGACTGAAGAACTGTTTAGGTCAGAAAAGTATGAGGAAGGAGGGGCAAGGCCATTGAAGGTAAAGTTTAAGTCCCAGGTAATGGTAAACAAAATCATCAACAGAACATGGAAATTATCAGACAAAGAAGGGTTCAAAAATGTTTGGATAAGGAGAGATGCAAATGAGGATGAAAGGGCTAAAATAAAGGAGTTAGTATATGGGAGAATTATTATACAGAAAGTAAGAGAGAATCAGAAGTCCTAGTGAGTGATGACCAGGGTGGCTTTAGGAGTGGCAAAGGATATGTGGATCAAATATTTGCAGTAAGACAAATAGCAGAGAAGGCTTGTGAGAAGGACCATAAGGTGTTTATGGCATTCGTTGACCTGGAAAAAGCATACGACATAGTAGACAGAGAAGGATTATTTTTGCACATGTATGGTGTAGATGGTAGGCTGCTAGGTGCCATCAAGAGTTTTTATGATGGTAGTGAAGCATGTGTAAGGGTTAATGGGCATCTAAGTGAATGGTTCACTATCGGTGTGGGTGTGCGACAAGGATGTGTGATGTCCCCATGACTGTTCAATACATACATGGATAGGGTGATGAGAGAAGTAAAAACACAAGTAATGGGGAGAGGGATGGCGCTGGTAATGAATGGTGATGGATGGAATATCTCAAATTTGTTGTATGCTGATGATGCAGTACTGCTTGCAAATACCGGACAAGAACTTGTGAGACTAGTGCTGAGAGTTGCTGATGTCCATGAGCATCATGCTTTGAGAGTAAACATAGAAAAGAGTAAAGTGATGGTTACTGAGAGAGAAGATGACTCCCAATGTGATGTTACAGTGAATGGAGAGAGCCTGGGTACAGTGACAGAAAAGAGAGGAAAATGTGCAAAAGAAGTGGAAAGTAGGGTGACACAAGGAAGAAAAGTAGCTGGTGCAATGAAGGCCTTGATAAGAAACAGAGGCTTGAGTGTTGCAGCTGCACAAGGCTTACATGAAGAAGTGTTAGTGACAACTTTAAAGTATGGATGCGAGACTATGGTGTGGCATGAAAATGAAAAGTTGAGAGTAAGAGCAGTGGAGACAGGACTGCTGAGGAATGTATGTGGAGTACAGAGGGTGGATAGGATACAAAATACTGTAATGTGATTCATGAAAGATGTGGTGTGAGGAATTCGGTGGACATCAGAATCGAAGAGAGTGTACTGAGATGGTATGGTCATATGGAAAGAATGGATAACAATAGAGTGGTGAAAAAGGTATATCTGAGCAAAATCTGAAGCAAAAAGGAGGTGAGGTAGGCCGAGGAGAAGGTGGAGAGATATGGTGGATGAGTGTGTGAGGAAGTGAGGTTTGGAAGTCGGTGAGGCTAGGGAACTGATACGAGAGTGACCTGGCTGGATGAATGTTGTGAGGGGAAGTGCATGATCAGGGATTTGGCACCCCATTTTAACGTGGAAACGTCTGGACTGACTCAATCGGATACGTTTATGTGAAGCTACAGAACATGATGAATGTTTTTGGCATATCCGATAGAGCCAGGATTCCCGAGGCTTGAATGATGAGTGAATGGAAGTGTGGCCAATTGGATTGGGCAAATTTGGGCCGTCTGGACATTGCTACTCCTCACTCTGCCCTAGGGTGGGAAAGGTCCGGATGGTGATGGTGATGATGATGATAGGCATTTTTCGTTGAAAACACATGCTGCATGCGCACTCTAAGCAAGTTATGAAAATATTTTAAACTTGACCAACAGCTATATATACTGTATGTGAATGGCATTAAGGATACTTGTATTATGGGTAAGTCACTTTACTGTACTGATTACCTAATACAGGAATGTAAGGCAGTTAGCTGACACATACATGTTTCCCCTAATGATGCCAGAGGGTGAAGATGGCAGCCTGGGGGCTGTCAGAACTTAGAGACTGGGTCTATGAGCATTTACCTGCCAAGACTAGAGCCAACCAATTTCGAAG
This sequence comes from Coenobita brevimanus, assembly GCF_032717465.1. Taxonomy (NCBI): domain Eukaryota; kingdom Metazoa; phylum Arthropoda; class Malacostraca; order Decapoda; family Coenobitidae; genus Coenobita; species Coenobita brevimanus. The sequence goes on from NC_137051.1 coordinate 11,219,534, forward strand.
AGTGGCAGGAGAGGCATGAGGTGCATACACCACCCCTATAGCTCTGCCCTTTCTAGTGCACACTGCACTGTATGCCTTATATGCTACTCCTGCAATGATGGAGACACGACTTTATAATAATCACTCCAGTTTGAAAAGGTTAGTCAAAGCTGAATAATATCATCAAGAGATGACAGGAATTATGAAGAAGACATACCCAGGCTGAATGGGATAAGTGCTTGGCCAAAGCTGCACTGCATCACTGAAGTGTTTGTTTTTTCGACCAGAGCAGTTATGGGATAGGGGAGCCATATCTAAGCAGTGTATGGATATTACATCTTTCTAGGTGCTAAATTCATTGTGCCAGCAAAAGAAGGGTTTTATCCTTGAACATTTCATTTAAAGTTTCTGGCTAAAGTAAATAAATGCAACTGAATTTCAGTAATCTAATCCACCACTAAGGGAGCTGTTTTAACAAGTCAACTATCTTGTGATAATATTAAAATGAAAATATGTTTGTATTCTAAATAACAAACTAAAGGTGGATTATCTATGCAAAGAATAAGGAGGAGAAGGAGGAGGAGGAGGAGGAGGAGGAATAACACTAACAATAATAGTAATAACAGTAATAATACTACTACTAATGTAATAACAATAATAATAATGGTTGTGGCAATGTAGGTAGGTGGGTAGCTATTACATATTCAATTTAGCCCGAAAGCTTAAGTGCCAAATTTGCTTCAGTAGGTAATGGGTGTTGGGAAGGCCAAAGTGCCACACGACAGTTATGTGGGTGAGTGAAAATGGAGGCTGGGCACTTCCTCTCCTTACCTTCACCTGGTACCTCGGTCGCTTGGCAAAAAATACGGAAAAAGAGAATGTTCATATATGCAAAACTGGTGGCCTGAGATATTAGGCATTATTTGTGCCAAGATAAGAACACTGCACTGCATGACTGAGAAAATGAGAATGCTGTTGAAGGAAATATACAATTAAGAAAGTTAATGACTGTAAATACTGCAAACAGAAAATACAATGCTAAAGGAAAAAATTTACACATGGTTTCATATCTAGGCAATGCAGATCGTTTATTCATGGGCCTATAAATAATTATATGTAAGGCCAGTAATAATTTCCCCTTCACATGCTGTACTGACTTGAAACTGTACACAACTATAGACTAATATAATGATATATCCCTTACCTATCTAACTATCTATCTATCTATCTTTACATACACACACACAGTGATCCCTTGGTTGTCCCACACTTGGTTATTGTGGTTTTCATTATCACTGCTACATGAAAATCTGCAGTCCTGCTGTTATTGGGCATTTTTCAGATAAAAAAAACATTGTTATTGTGCACCTGAGCTGGTTTCTGCCAACAATGACAGTGCAAAATCTATTGCTTCTGATGGTTTTGTGGGATTCAATGATGAGGCCCTACTCAAGGAGTTAATCCTAGGTAGTGACCACTAACTCTCTATCCCTTTGCCTCAAAACTCTTTACCTCAAACCCATCTCAGGTCTCTATATGGTACATGTTTCTTACTTACTGGGCTTTCTTCATCATTTTCTATTAACCTAACTATGCACATGCGTGCTTCTGATAACAGGAAAAATTTGGGTTTGTGAGTGCGGTGCGCGGCACCAATTAGAATAAATCCCATAGGTTTAGTGCTTTTGTCATTGTGCAATTTTGTTACAATGCACTAGGCACGGTACCAATTATGCGCAATAACCAAGGGATCGCTATATATATATACATATATATATATACAGTATATATAAAATGTACACTCGGCAAGATTTCCGACTGGACCACCTGGTTGCGGGATTTGGCTAATGTGCCAACAGCGTGTGCCTGTGTGTGTGTGTGTGTGTGTGTGTGTGTGTGTGTGTGTGTGTGTGTGTGTGTGTGTGTGTGTGCCCTACAATTTTTCAAATCGCTAAGCTTCATCCTTCGAATTACATTATGTGGCCATTGTATTATGCTATGATGTAGGCTAATAAATATTATGTGATTGGGATAATGGCCTGTGCACTACACTGTTTATAGTCTGAGTTATATAAAATAATTCTCTTGCCTTGTAGTGTGAACCACGATACAGGTTGAGTTGTGGTTCAGAAACAGAGGGCAAGTTCACCCAGAAATGGCGCAATGTAGGGGGAAGGGGGGAGTATGGGAGTGAGCAGCCAACAGTTATATATTCTTAGTCATTACAGTATAGTTATTAAGGTGTTAATGATATCCTGCATCCTAAATATTAATAAACCTATTTATTTTTATTATCTTTATATAGAACCGATTACACACTAGGATACCCTCTCCCTTGTTAACGGAAAACATGCAGCCTGCTCCACCGCCTCGACTCTCTCTCTCTCTCTTTAAAACCCTTAGCTGGCTATCAGTAGACACACACACACACACACACACACACACACACACACACACACACACACACACACATAATCAATTTGTGAGTAATGACATTGCATTTTTGTTTACCTAAAATTTATATTGTGTGTGTGTGTGTGTGTGTGTATATATATATATATATATACTGTAAAATGATGATATATATACAGGTATATATATATATATTTATTTATGCGAGGAAGAAGGAACCAAAGGCCATGAGCCCGCAATAGCAGTTCCTTCAAAGAGAAAAACAAAATACAATAGAGATCCAAATTCAAGATCCATTCATTTCGAGATGCCTGGACACACTGCGTTTGAAAGACTGGAGATCATAGGCAGCAGGAAATACAGACAGAGGGAGACAGTTCCAGAGCTGACCTGTTGCATAAATGAAGACTGGGAGTAATGGTTAACTCTTGCATTAGAGAGTTGGACAGAAAAGGGATGAGAGTTTGCTGCTAGACGGGTGCTACACGCACGTCGTAGAGGTGGAAGAATGCATGCAGACAGTTCAGAGGAGCAGTGACCATTAAAGTGGCAATAGAAAAGAGACAGAGATGCAACACTGTGGTGGAGAGACAGAGGTTGAAGAGAGTCAGTAAGAGGAGGAGAGTTAATGAGACGAAAAGCCTTTGACTCCACCCTACTGAGAAGAGTTGTATGTGGGGAGCCTCCCCACACATGAGAATTGTACTCCACACAGAGGCGGATAAAACCCCTGTATAGAGTCAACAACTGTGTAGGGGTAAAGAAAGAAAGGAGCCAGCTTAGCACACCCAATCTCTTGGAAACAGATTTTACAAGAGATGTAATATGATCTTTCCAAGATAAGTCCCAAGTAAATGGAACCCCAAGCATGTTCAAGGATGATGCAGGATTAAGCTGAATATTATTAAACATTAGTGGGTATACCTGTGGAAGATTTTGTTGGGTTGATAGTGTAAGAACTGAGACTTAGGTGCATTAAAAACAACAAGAATATTTTTACCCCAGTCAGAGATACGAGCCAAGTCAGACATTAGGTGTGCCATAGCCTCATCCCTTGTTTGTTGAAGTAACTGCTGAGATGGGCGCTGCGGGAACCGAATGGAAAGGTGAATGGTGGAGTCATCAGTGTATGAGTGGATAGAGTTAGATATACAGCTTATAAGGTCATTGATGAATAAAAGGAAGAGAGTTGGTGATAGGACAGAGCCCTGAGGAACACCACTGTTGATAGATCTAGGAGAAGAACGATGGCCGTCTACAACAGCAGCTATAGAACGACCAGAAAGGAAGCTAGCGATGAAGGCACAGATAGAAGGATAGAAACCATAAGAGGGCAGTTTGGAAACTAAAGATTTATGCCAGACTTGATCGAAAGCCTTTGAGATGTCAAGTGCAATGGCAAAAGCTTTCGCCAAAGTCCCGAAAGGAGGATGACCAGGAGTCTGAAAGGTAGGTGAGAAGATCACCAGCGGAGCGTCCCTGATGGAACCCGTACTGACAATCAGAAAGAAGGTTGTGATAGGGAAGATGTCTTAAAATTTTTCTATTGAAAACTGACTCGAAAACTTTTGAAATACAGGACGTTAAAGCAATTGGACGATAGTTGGAGGGTTGGGAGTGGTCACCCTTCTTTGGGACTGGCTGAATGAGAGCAAACTTCCAGCAAGAAGGAAAGGCACAAGTTGACAGACAAAGGCGAAAGAGGTTGCCTAGGCAGGGTGTAAGCACAGAAGCACAGTTCTTGAGAACAACAGGATGAACCCCATCAAGCTCATATGCCTTGATAGTATTGAGGCCAGTGATGGAATACATCAGCTGAAGAAATTTTAATGTCAGCCATGAGGGAGTCAGAGGGGGGAAGTGATGGAGGAACAGCACCGGAATCGTCTAAGGTGGAATTGGAGGAGAAAGTCTGTGCGAAGAGATCTGCTTTATCAGCGGAAGAAATAGCTACAGAACCATCAGAGTAGAAAAGAGGAGGGAAGGATGATGAGGTAAAGTTGTTAGAAAGGTTTTTGGCAAGGTGCCAGAAGGAGCAGGAAGAATTCGAGTTGAAGAGTTGAGAGCATTTAGTACGGATGAAATTATTTCTAGCATAGCGAAGAACAGACTTAGCACGATTCCGGACAGAAACGTAAAGATGATGTGATTCAGGGGTGGGTTGGCTCAGGTACCTTTTGTAGGCCCTCTCCTAGTTGCGGACAGCATTAGAATAAGCGTGATTAAATCAAGGCTTTCTTGCGTGAGTCAAAGGATATGAGAAAGGAATGTATGTTTCCATGCCCGAGAGAATAACCTCCGTAATGTGCAAGGCACACTCAGATGGCTCCCAGCCATGGAAGCAATAATCATTCCAGGGAAAATCAAAAAAGTACTGCCTGAGGGCCTCCCAATCCGCGGCTCCAAAATCCCACAGACGACGTTTCCCTGAAGGGTCCACAGGCCGTACCGGAGTGATATGACAGGTTAAGGTGATAAGGTTGTGATTGGAGGAGCCCAACGGAGAGAAAAGATTAACAGTGTAAGGAGAAGGATTAGCTGTAAGGAAGAGGTCAAGTATGTTGGAGCTCTCTCCAAGGCGGTCTGGGATACAGGTAGGGTGCTGTACAAGCTGCTCTAGGTCATTAAGGATAGAAAAGATGTAGGCTTGTTCACCAGGTGGATCAGTGAAAGGAGAGGATAGCCAAAAGTGGTGGTGAACATTGAAATCTCCTAGAATGGAGATTTCAGAGAAAGGAGAAATGGATAGAATGTGTTCCAACGAAGAAGTAAGACAGTCAAAGAATTTTTGATAGTCAGTAGAATTAGGGGATAAGTAAACAGCACAGATATATTTAGTCAGAGAATGACAGGAAAGCTGAGGCCAGAGTGTAGAGAATTCAGAAGAACTGAGTTCAGGAACAAGAAAGCAAGATAAGTTGTTGCGTATATATACACAACAGCCACCTCTGGCTTTGAACTGAGTATAGAGAAAGTAGGAGGATACAGAAAAGGGTTTGCTGTCAGTTGCCTCAGACAGCTGAGTCTCAGTTAGAAAAAGAAGGTGAGGTTTAGAGGAGGAGAGGTGGTGTTCAACAGAGCGAAAGTTAGAGGAAAGGCCACGAATGTTGCAGAAATGAAGAAGAAGAAGAGAGTCAGACAGTGGTTCAAGGCACCTCGAGTCATCACCGGGAAAGGGGCGAAAGGTGGGGGCAATTATGGTCCCCCCCCCTGGGGACCATATATATATATATATATATATATATATATATATATATGTGTGTGTGTGTGTGTGTGTAGCCTATATGTATGTGTATATATATATATATATATATATATATATATATATATATATATATATATATATATATATATATATATATATATATATATATACAGAATATATATACAGATAGCTAGACAGATATACAAAGTGTATGTATATATATATATATATATATATATATATATATATATATATATATGTGTGTGTGTGTGTGTGTGTGTAGCCTATATGTATGTGTATATATATATATATATATATATAAATATATATATATATATATATATATATATATATATATATATATATATATATATATATATATATATACATAGACAGATAGATAGACAGATATACAAAGTGTATATATATATATATATATATATATATATATATATATAGACAGATAGATAGACAGATATACAAAGTGTATATATATACATACACACATATATATATATATATATATATATATATATATATATATATATATATATATATATATATATATATATATATATATATATATATATATATATATATATATATATATATATATATATATATATATATATATATATATATATATAGTCAAAGAATTTTTGATAGTCAGTAGAATTAGGGGATAAGTAAACAGCACAGATATATTTAGTCAGAGAATGACAGGAAAGCCGAAGCCAGAGTGTAGAGAATTCAGAAGAACTGAGTTCAGGAACACGAGAGCAAGATAAGTTGTTGCGTATATATACACAACAGCCACCTTTGGCTTTAAACTGAGTATAGAGAAAGTAGGAGGATACACACACACACACACACAAACCGAATAAAGGAAATGATATAGATGGCGACGTGGAATGTAAGGAGTGCAAATGATGAGGTGAAAGAGAGAGAGATTGTCCACGTGCTTGAGGGTGCGAAAGCGGATGTATGTGGATTAACTGAAAGTAAATGGAGAGGAGACAGTGTGAGAGAATGGGAGTATGGCTGGGTTATATGTGCAAGAGTAGGGGAGAATGAAAGGGCAAAAGAAGGAGTGTGTATTGTTGTGAGCAACAGATGGAAGGAAAATAGGCTATAAGAGTATGGATCAGTTGGCTCAAGCATTGTGTGGGAAAGGATGAAAGTTTGACTATAAATGTGGGCGGCTGTGCATGTATGTGCCAACGCAAGATCGTGCAAGCAGAGTAAAAGGAGAGTTCTGGACAAACGTAGAAGTGTGCATGGAAAAGTCTGAAGGGAATGAAGTGTTTTTGACTGGTGATATGAATGGGAAAGTATGGAATGTGAAGGTGGATGGAGTAGTCGGTGAGAGGGGTGTGCCTGCCGAGACAGATGAGAATGGCAGTGCTTTAGTGGACATTTGTGCTGGGAGGGAGTTTGTTGTAGCCAATACCCTCTTCAGGCACCAAATGCTCCACAGGTATACATGGCGAGTGATGAGAAAGGTGGGTGGTGAACTGAATGAAATGAAGGCAACGATTGATTATGTGTGTGTGGATGAATGGATGCGAAGTTGTGTAATGGATGCAATAGCATATAGAGGCTGGGGGACTGGACATTCTGTTCTCCACTTAGTAGTGGTCAGAGTCAAGGTCCAAGTACAATGGAGAAATAGAAGAAGGGAAGGACGGGAGGAAGGAGTAGAATCAAGGAGAGTGGAAAGGTTACAAAAGGATGAGAAAAAGGCTGAATATAAGAGAGAAGTAAAGGAACTGGAGCAGATGGGGGACGTGGAAGGTGTGTGCAAGACATTCACAGAAAAAATATGTGCAGCATGTGAGGTGGTGTGTGGGGTGAAGAAGAGACGAAAGGGGGTGCAAGGAACCGCATGGTGGAATGAAGAGGTGAGACAGGTCGTGGCACAAAAGAGGAAAGCATATAATGAATGGATGAGAAATAAGGGCATGGAAGAAGCTGAGAGATGGAAGAGAAAGTTATATGAACAAAGGAAGAGAGAGGCGAATGATTAGTAAGAGAAAGTAAGAGGAGAGAGGATGAGGAATTTGGAAGGAATTTAAGTGTAAAGTGGGGCTGTAAGAAAATGTTCTGGAAAGAGGTAAAGAGAGTTAGACAGAATGGCAATGAAGTTAGTCGGGGAGTGAAAGATAAAAATGTTAGATTACTAGTGAAGAAGGGAGAAAAAGTGAGCAGATGGAAAGAACACTTTAAGGAACTGTTGAACATAGAGAATGAAAGTAATGTGAGTATAAGTGGCTGGGGAATGGCTGGGAGGAGGAGGGAGGTGAGATGACAGGAAGAAATCAGTAGGATGGAAGTTGTGGAAGCAATGAAGAAAGTCAAAATGGGGAAAGCCCCAGGAATTGATGGAGTGTGTGGTGAAATGCTGAAGCATGGGGGAGAGATAGTAATAGAACAGATGTGGAAGATGTGCAGATTGGCCTGGGAGGAAGGTCGTGTCCCAGAGGATTGGAAGTCAGGTATTCCCTTGTACAAAGGGACAAAGAAGTCTGCGGTAATCATTGGGGCATTTGTCTTCTTGGTGTAATAGGAAAAGTATATGGTAGGATACTTACTGACAGAGTTAGAGAAATAAAAGAGGAATTAGTTGGAGAAGAACAGGGAGGTTTTAGGAAGGGAAGAATGACAGGGTGGGCAGACAAGGATTGTGGAAAGTATTAAGAATAGATGGAATAGATGGAAAGTTGTTGAATGCTGTGAAGAGGATGTATAAGGGTGCTAGGGCTGCAGTGCATGTGGATAGTGAACTGAGTAAATTTTTCTATTTGAAGGTTGGGCAGAAACACGGATGTCTCATGCCTCCATGGTTGTTCAATCTGTACATGGATGGGGTTACAAAAGAGATACAAGGTAAGGTAGTGGATGTTGGACCGGCCCTAGTGAGAGAGGGCAGTGTTTGGAAACTCCCTCTACTGTTGTTTGCAGATGATACTGTGTTTTTAAGTGAAGACGAAGCGGTACTGCAAGGCTTAGTTGATGAGTCGGGAAGAGTGTGTAAGAACCGGAATCTAAAGGTAAATGAAGGGAAGAGTAAAGTTATGGTCTTTGAGAGAAGTGAATTCGGTGAATGTACAGTGAGGCTGGATGGTGAGGAAATGGAAAATGTGAGTACGTTTAAGTACTCGGGTAGTGTGATGATTAAGGATGGAAGTCTGGAGCGTGAAGTGCTTGAAAGGGTACAACAAGGAAGAATGGTTGCTGGTTCTTTGAAAGCAGTGATAAGAAACAGGGAAGTGAGCATGGAGGTGAAAAAATTACTACATGACTGCATTGTGATACTAACTCTAACACAAGGAAGTGAAGCTTGGACATTATTGGAGGGACAGAAGTCAAGAGTGAGAGAAGAAGAAATGAGTTATTTGAGAATAGCATGTGGAGCCACATGGAGAGACAGACTGACAAATAAGGATGTGAAGGAGCATTGTGGTGTGGATGTGGATGTGATAGGAAGCATTAGGAGAAACACAATGAGGTGGTTTGGCCATGTGGAGAGGATGGAGAATGAGAGACTGATGAGGAGAGTGTATGTGAGTGAGGTGGATGGGGAGAGAGGGAGAGGGAGGCCAAGGATGAGATGGAGGGATGGAGTGGGGAGGTATATGCGAGAGGGGGTGTGAGCTGGGAGCAGGGTAGTGAAATGGCAGGGGACAGGGTGACATGGAGGCAATTTGTTTGTGGCCATCCCGTATGGGATTAAGGTGTCTGGCAATAGATAGATAGATGTGTGTGTGTGTGTGTGTGTGTGTGTGTGTGTGTGTGTGTGTGTGTGTGTGTGTGTGTGTGTGTGTTTACTAAATTGACTAGCTGTGTGAAGTTTTATATTTTTCCTCCAATATTATCATCATTCAAAGATAGCAATAACCACAATTCACAAATGAATTGGAAATGAAGGAGAGCAATAGTATACATCAGAAAAGAAATTATGGAACATTGAAAATACTGAGTCAGATTACCAGTATAAGAATATAATTACAAAATTCCATAAGTTTTGGTTAGCATGAATCTTAAAGACAATTACCCAGAAAATCTTGAAATCTACCTAACATTACAGTATATATATATATATATATATATATATATATATATATATATATATATATATATATATGCATATATATATATATATATATATATATATATATATATATATATATATAATATATATATATATATATATATATATATATATATATATATATATATATATATATATATATATATATATCATTATTTTGTACTACACTTATTATGCATCAGCAGCAAGATTTAATTAGTAGTTTTACAGTTACTTTTTTCATTATTATTATTATTATTTTTTTGCTTTGATGACAAGGAACCAATATCAGTTAATACAGTACAATGTTAGTATTTCAGTAACAAGGAATAATATATATCTCTGGGCTGCAGTCTCAATAATGATGCTACAAAATGATGCCAAAAAACTTCTGGAGGTTATATAACATGTTATAAGAGTACAAGGATGATGTATACATCTAACTCCACAGGGAAATCTATCATCCCTTTAAAACAACACACACACGTAAAATCTGAAACATCATTGGAACTGACTGTTGGGATCAGTTGCGGAGATGTAACTTTATAAACATCATTAAGGGTTAGTGACTGATGCAATCATAACTTCAAACTTGAACACTGTCTAACTGCTTGTCAGCCCTAAATTTGAAGCAGCTCAGGTTACAACATACTGATTCTCACATTAGTACACTTAAACAAGTATCAAACCTAATACAGGAGCCACAAGACAAAGGAGAAATCAGCAGTCATTAATATGTTTACCTGGTATTAAATAAATGCTTGAAGAGTTATGTTTGGAATTAATATTTGAATTTATATAAATTAGTAAAAAAATCCTGAATATCATAGTGGGCCTGCTTTACATTTAGGAAGCACAAATCTCTCATTCAATAACTTTTATGCTTTTATGACAAACAAATATCTAAGTAAGGAAAAGTAGAAAAAAAAAAAATGCTCCTGGGTTCTGTGGCCCCATACTACAGACTAGGATGTTACAGTCAGGACATCTTTATGTTTAGTAAGTGTCATTACTTGCACCTGATGCTACTCCTACTTACCGTGTCCTGTGGAAAGTAAGTCAAAATCTAGCATTATAACACAAACTAATATAATCACACAGCTAACTCTCACCTTGGTTCAAGATTATTTACAGTCCATCACTACTTCTTCCTACAGGTGAGGTAAGTTGATAAAGCTCATGTTTTTTAAACATAAAGAAAAAAAAGCAGAAAGAGGGGTGAGGTGGGATGTTTTGAGCTTAAATAACAACAGTACCATGGTGTAAGGAGAATGGGGGAAGACTGACAGTAAATGCTCATTAAATAAACAATAAAAAAAAGTGTTACTGTTGTCAAATGTCTATTTTTCTATCAAAGGGAATGAACTGGACCCACTCACAGGAAGTGAGATCTCACTTAATTTCAGCCATTACTCTGGCAGAATGAAGGTAGGGGAACACATCTCAGATCACTGACAGCTGAGTAATTAGATGGAATTGACTCCAGGAAACCAGAAACTGGCAAGAAGGCTTCCCAAAAAGTTATTTCTTCAGTAAACTGCACTGTAGCCCACTTCACAAGCCAACTTTGTGGTGCATAAAAAGAATAGTCAAAAGCTTGAATGAGGAGTGAGTGGAGGAATATGGGACAATCCAATGGACACTCCGTTGATAGTTTCTACTTTTTTGTATTTTGCACCCTGTTTCTGGAAACTACTCACCCAACTGAAAAACAGTAGTGGAAAATTGAGTTAAGTTGATGATGATGATGATTACTAAAGAGCACTTTTGGTGGCTTGCAGCAAGTCATCTAGTACCATACATAATTTTTTCAATATTCCATGTTTTCTTATTATGAGAAGTGTGTGGTTGTGCCTGGTGAGTGGTCAACCATGGGTTGATGTAACCTTTGTCTCATGAGGTCACTGAAAGCAGTAATTTCCCTTTTACCTTGTTTACAGTATTCCTAAACATGCTCCAGTAAAGATAAGAAAAAGGTGTCATCAAATCATAACTATGCACAAACGGAGGCATGTCTTCTAGTTTGTTTCACTTGCATGCAGAAAGACTGATTTACTTGTGAGTGGATTTTTACCAATGTATAGTAGGTATTCCTATCAAAATCCCTGAAGTGAAAATGTTATTTCTTCCCCCAAATCTCCTGCACCACAGACCCCCCTAACTGACAAGACTGCTGTAGCTTAGGGGTTAAACTGAAATACCCTCAAGAAGATATCATGATGACATTAGGGGAAATTATTTGCAAATACAGTTATAACAGGATGGGAAAGAGAGTGCAATCTTCAGTTTCTTATTTAAAAAAAAAAAAAAAAAAAAAAAAAAAAAGTATTCAATGTCTTTTTCTTCAATTTACAGTACGTTATTTAAAACCATACTGCACAAAATGCTTAATACAGATATTGTAATGAACATAATTTAGTTTTCCATTCACACTGCTGTATATATAATCTGGCAAAGAAAGGGTTAAAAATACAGTATAATTTAACATTTAAATACATATATCTTTAGCAAAACCTTTGGAATTTTTCACTCCTCTTTAAAGTTAATGCAGACAGAGGTGGATGTGACTGTTCAAGGGACATGAGTAAGAAGGGTGAAGTACTGCATCAACTTTCTCATGCAATAAGGTAACAATAAAGTAGTAAATAAGCATACAGTAGCTCCTCATTAACTTTGACTTGTAAGTCTCGGACTCCATAAAACTTAGGCCATGAGATTTACAAAATGAAAAACAGGAAAATAAAAACCAAATTACCTAAGACAGGCCACCCTCAGGCCATGATGGATGGAAAAGTGATCAATGGCAAGCAGATAACCCTAGAAAAAGTGTACATCACGCTAGGGTGCTGTTATACCCACTAGGATACCAGTAACTTTTTACACACATGTATATCATCACCCTCGTAAACAAACTGCCTAAGTCATTTTTCGGCGATTTCTGCATTTTTGCCTAAATTCTTCAGCGTGTGGTGCACCTATTGGTACAGTTGCCTCTGTCATGTCTAGGATGTGAGTGATCTAAAATTATAAAGTTATAAAAGGATAAACATTGAAGTAATAAGAAATTAAGAAAATGAGACAGTTTTTTTTTTATTCCCCGAAAAGCTGAACATACGACTTAGGCAGTTAGTTTCTGAGGTGACGATATATAACATGTATGACATGCATCCCCTTGAGGAATCCTTATAGTGAGGCTGACCAGGGCAAAGATGATAGTTTCTACGGACTAGAAGCAAAAGCAAGTGCCAAAAACACAACAGTTTCTGAAAATAGTTGGGAGGGGGGTGGGAGATACTGAGGATGTGTAATAAGTATTACTATTCTTGTACTGTACTAAGTTTACGAATACAAAATTCTACATGCCACACACCATAACTAAAAAACTGGTTGCCTTTGACAACATTTATATACAATATATATATATATATAGTAGTAGTCCAAGTTAATGAGGTGCTACTGTAAATAATGTTCCTAGAATGGTAGGAGTGATAAGAAGTTACAGATATGCGAGCTAGTCTTTTCTAAAGCTCTCTAATACAACTGTTCAGATTATACTGTGCTCCTAAGGTTCTCTAATAAAACTGTCCAGAATATAATGGGCATTGTTAATTAGCAAAATAACCGACTAAATTAAGTGAACCAAGTGTAAAAGAAATGGGAATAATTAAAAAAATTCTTTTCACATTATAAATCCATATCTAAGATAAGTCAGGAAATCTCACAGCTACTAAGTACACACTATATCATGAAAGAGATCTTTTATCACTATTCATAATTATATCAAGGAAAAGCAATCAGGGAAGTAATAGCCTACCTGAAATGCAGAGTAACGTCCCCCCTTGCGCGGGCGGTTGTAAGAGGGCAGATGGCGGCGGATCAAGTCCAGCTCATTTATATGAAGGAGGCTATCTGTTAGCAGTGAGGCAATGATCCATACACTCTGGCCCCATAGGAACAGGTTTTTAGGTGTCCCTACGTGACTTGGCTGACGGCCCTGCAATTCCATGGAGTAAATGAATATGTGAATATTTTTGTGGACTTCTGTGCTAGAAAAGTGTTATCCATTGCAAATACTTCAGTTAAATTAACAGAAGGAGGAGTGCAGGGAAGAGCAGAAGTGCAAAAGAGTTATTTATTTTATATGTTTCACACAAATATTCTCTTCTGTGCCTTTCATAACTCTTATATCAACATAGCATAAACAGCATAACTAAATATATATTAAGACACAAGATACAGAAACAAAGCATTAACCCCTTAACCGCGAGGCGTCACTTTCTTGACGCTTGGGAGCAAGGGATCATACCGTGGGGTGTCACTTTTGTGATTCTGTGTTATTTTGAATTCGCCCGGGCTTTCAAGTGGTGGCTTGTATCATCTATCAGTACTGCCAATGTCCAACACTAGTCAGCACTCCTAATCTCATCTGTACTCCCATCCATTGTTGACAATTTAGTCATTTCTCCCCGTTCTTGACTCCCCTCCCTACCTCCCCTCCATTACCCTCTCCTCTCGCCTGCCCGGCCACATTGCGCTAAGAAAATCTTCCCCGGAATTTTCCACTGATTTTAACCATTGAAATAAGCCCTATGCCCTGTTCTTATACCAAATAATATATACAAGAAAGAAATAAGGTAAGTGATGGTGCCATACACCTGGAATTGGCTAATTATCACCTGACAACACCTCACATGCACTCGTTCGCTAATTTTCCCTGTTTATTTCCCTTTGAAATACGCTGTATAATCTATTTTCGTAACAAAAATATATATAAGAAAGGAAGGGAGAAGCCTAAGTGATATTTACATTCACCTGGAACTACCTAATTTATTATGTATTGTCTAGATTTCCTGCCAATCATTTCATAGCGTATATATTAGCAGCTGTCACCACGCTGACATTGGCAGCGTTGCACTCCCCCTAGGCCACCACAGTATTCAGTTTACCGTCGTCTTTCAAGGTGAAACCACGTCAGATTCACGCCTGTCCAATACCACCGCTTTTTAGCCCCATGCAAAGGGCCCTGTGACCTCTACCCCTACTAAATCTCGTGTGGAAAGGGGTAAAGGGCTAAGTGACTGCTGTGGAATGTGAACTGGCTAATTTATCAATGAAAATGATGGACAGCGTTCGATCTTTCTGGTGAGTAAAGCAGTGCAAGTGGAAATGTAAATAATGTGTAAATAATGTGTAAACAGCAAGTGAATGCAATGAATGTAAATATAAGTGAACAGTGGAAAATAGTTTTATAAGTTACTGCAACTGACAGTGCATAACACAGTGTAAATAAAATAGAAATGTCAATAATGTAAATAAAATACAGAATGTAAATAGAAATGTAAATGAGTAGTAATATAAGAATATGCGTATATATACTAGGAGTAATGAAAGTGAAAGTTTCACTCTAGCATGTATGAATACTATGAGTTATGAAAGTGGAAGTGAAAGTGACAGATTCGCTCTCAACGGTAGTGTACAGGACAAGAAAGTGAATGCTAAGTATTTTACTGAAAGAGAAATTGAATGCCTACAGTGACAATAAACTACTATTACTGAAGGAAACTTATGGATAAAGACTGCAGATATATATATATATATATATATATATATATATATGTTATATAGTAATAGAAATGTAAAGTGTGAGTGTATTTATGAATAATAAATGACAGAATACCAGCGGCAAATGAGCGCAAGTGGGAAGGTCATACGCGTTCGTAATTTTCATTGCTTTCACAATGTTTTTTTTTTTTTTGGAGTATGGATTCCAAGCTATTTGAAAATCATAGAACAGTGTTTCTAGTGATAATATCAGGCTGTGGTAATCATATTACAGGGTGTCGGGAAGTGTAAAGTGGAGACTTTGTTACCCAACTTCAGAAGTCTCCACAAGTCCTACGGTACTCGATGAAGGCTCAACAGACATCCCAAGAGAAAACTAAAGGTATGTGCCATATGCATATATAATTATAATATTCTAGGACTAATAACTGATTTTTGGCAAATATTTTTACAAAGTCTGTCGGAGTGCGAATACCCCCGCGGGACACGCAAGTCGAGCCAAAACTACCCCGCGGTTTAGGGGTTAACAGTATTCACTGGCCACTAACAAGTGTGACTGATAGACAACTGCCTTTTCTGAAAAACATTTAACACACAGCAAATGGATACACACACTGACCTGTGAGCCTGGTTCAGCTCGCTCAAAATCCACATAATCTTTATGAATGTAGTAGTACATTGGAATCACTGGGTCTGTTCAGGGGTAATAATGTTACAATGATAAGCAACATAATCACAATTACAGACACATTAAAAAACAATGCTCATCTGTTGAGAAAGAACATACAAAAAGTGAAATACTGACTACTAAATTTTCAAAAAATTATGTACATCAATATAATAAAACTTGTATTCCTCCCCTTAACAGCAAATATATTAATCCCTCAAGACTGCAAATCTCCCAGCCCCCCCTATCCCCAGAACCAAAAAAAAGGTCCAATTTTTCAACTTTCACCAAGGTAAAAAATTTTTCTTACATTTCAAGGGTTTGAATTTACACACCTGAAAATGTATATTTCACTCTCATATGACTAATGGTTACCACAATATCGACCGTCAAAGAATGTAAAAAAAATGACATCAATATACCTAGGTTGCTTCCCCCAAAGAAAGGGAGGTAGTGGAGACAGGATGACACACTCCCAATTTACTTATCCACACACACACATTCATTCATATCTTAGCCCAAAGGAGAGAAAGGAGAGATCCCCACTGCACCACACCACACGAGGGGTCAACAGTGAAGTGCAATCAGTGACATCCGCAGCAGGGCCTGACAGCAGAGCTGGTTTACCCCTGCCACATCATAATGAACCCATCCCCTTACCCGCACGTTACCTGATCAACTGATCAGACCAAATGCGGGAGGATATTTCCTCAGGGCCGCGTCACCATTTATTCATTCACAATTTCTCTTCAGTCATTACCATCACGTGCAGCCACTCTTCCTTGCTCAACAGACATCCATTCAGCCTTACACCTCTCACATCTGATCCAGTTACCTTTTCCACCAATCGTTCTTCATCCACCGTCTCCATATGCCTAAACCATCACAACACTCTCTGCTCAACTCAATCAGCCATTTCCCGCGTAACTTCAATTCTCCTTCACACTTCATCATCTCTCACTCGATCCACACGAGTCACTCCACACATACCCTCAGACACCTCATCTCCATTACATTCGAACTCTTCCTCTCTGCTACACCCATATTCCATGTTTTAGCCCCATATAATGCAATCAGTACCACTACACCCTCATACAGCCTTCTCTTTACATCCATTCTAAGTTAACGACATCTAAACACTTTTTTCATTCCTCCCAGCACCTTTCCTAACTTCATTCATTCTAAACTTCATCTCTACATCTATTTTTCCATCCACAGCAACATGTGACCCTAAATACTTAAAATACCTTACCAACTCAAGCAACTCACCATTCAAAATTATATTCATCCTCCTACCATCTATCAACCTCGCACACTTCACCACTTTACTCTTATTCTAATTTACTCTCAACTTTCTCCTTTCACACACCTTTCCAAACTCCTCTACCAATTGTCTCAATCTCTCCTCCGAATCAGCCACAAGTGCAGTATCATCAGCAAACAGCAGCTGATTCAGATTCCACTCTCTACCATCAGCATTCACCAGACTCAAACCTCCACCTAACACTCTCACATTCACCTTCCTTACAACACCAACCATATATATATTAAACAACCAAGGCGACATCATACATCCCTGCAGCAGCTCCACTCTCACAGGAAACCAATCACTCACAGCATTTCCCACACTTACACATGCTCTACCATTTACATAAAAACCTTTCACTCCTTTTAAGAAACCAGAGTCCAAGCTCATACAATCTCAAAACAGTCCACAAAGCCTTCCTGTCAATTCTATCATACGCTTTTGCTAAATCCATGAACACCCAAAACACATCCTTACCTTTCGCTAAATCCCTTTCACACAATTGTCTCACAGCAAACACCTGATTCATGCATCCCCTCCCTCTTCTAAAGTCACATTGCTCATCACCAATCACTCCCTCTGTACCCTCTCTAACTCTCTTAACACTCTACCATACACCTCACCTACAACACTCAATAGACTTATACCGCAAAAGCTAGTACATTCAAACTCATCACCCTTACCCTTATACAATGGAACCATACAAGCACTTTCCTACTCAATCGGCACCATTCCACTCGCAAAACACACATTCAGCAATCTTACCAACCACTCAACAATAGTAGCTCCACCATCTTTCAGGCATTCTACAGCACACCCATCCATATCAGGGACATCCACTGGTGATCTTCTCACCTATCTTTCAGACTCCTGATCATCCTCCTTTCAGGACTTTGGCGAAAGCTTTGCCATTGCACTGGACATCTCAAAGGCTTTCGATTGAGTCTGGCATAAATCTTTAATTTCCAAACTGCCCTCTTATGGTTTCTATCCTTCTATCTGTGCCTTCATCTATAGCTTCCTTTCTGGTCGTTCTATAGCCGCTGTTGTGGACGGCCACCGTTCTTCTAGATCTATCAACAGTGGCGTTCCTCAGGGCTCTATCCTATCACCAACTCTTTTCTTTTTATTCATTAATGATCTTCTAAGCTGTACATTTAACCCTCTTCACTTGTACACTGATGATTCCACCCTTCACCTTTCCATTCGGTTCCCGCAAAGTCCATCTCAGCAGTTTCTTCAACAAACAAGGGATGAGGCTATGGCACACCTAATGACTGACTTGGCCCGTATCTTTGACTGGGGTAAAAATAATATTGTTGTTTTTAATGCACCAAAGACTTAGTTCTTACACCTATCTATCTATCTACTGCCAGACGCCTCAATCCCGTTTGGGGTGGCCACAAACAAATCGCCTCCACGTCGTCCTGTCCCCCACCATTTCACTGCCCTCCCCAACTCACACCCCCCTCTCTCATATACCTCTCCACCCCATCCCTCCATCTTGTCCTTGGCCTCCCCCTCCCTCTTCCCCCCTCCACCTCACTCACATACACTCACTTCGTCAGTCTTTCACCCTCCATCCTCTCCACGTGGCCAAACCACCTCAGTGTGTTCCTCATAACACTTCCTATCACATCCACATCCACACCACAACGCTCCTTTATATCCTCATTCGTCAGCCTGTCTCTCCATGTGACTCCACAGGCTCCTGTTAAATAACTCATTTCCACTGCTGTCACTCTTGACTTATGTCCTTCCAACAACGTCCAAGCTTCACTTCCATAAGTTAGAGTTGGTATCAAAATACTGTCATGTAGTAACTTTTTCACTTCCATGCTCACTTCCCTGTTTCTTATCACTGCTTTCAAAGAACCAGCAACCTTTCTTCCCTGCTGTACCCTTTCAAGCACTTCACCCTCCAAATCTCCATCCTTACTCATCACACTACCCAAGTACTTAAACGTACTCACATTTTCCAATTCCTCACCATCCAACCTTGTTGTACATTCACTGACTTCACCTCTCTCAAAGACCATCACTTTACTCTTCCCTACATTCACCTTTAGATTCCGTTTCTTACACACACTCCCAAACTCATCCACCAAGATTTTGTAGCTCCCCTTCGTCTTCACTCAACAACACAGTATCATCTGCAAACAACAGTACAGGGAGTTTCCAAACACTATCCTCTCTCACCAGGGCAACTCCAACATCCACTACCCTACCTTGTACCTCTTTTATTACCCCATCCATGAACAGATTGAACAACCATGGAGACATGACACATCCCTGTTTCAACCCAACCTCCAAAGAGAAAAATTCACTTAGTTCACCATCCACACGCACTGCAGCCTTAGCACCATCATACATACACTTCACGGCATTCAACAACTTTCCATCTACTCCATATATTCTTAATACTCTCCACAATCCTTGTCTATCCACCCTGTCATATGCTTTCTCCAAATCCATGAAAGCCGCATACAATTTCTTTCCCTTCTCTAGAAACTTTTCCACTAAAGATCTAAGAATGAATATCTGATCTACACAATCTCTTCCCTTCCTAAAGCCTCCCTGTTCTTGTCCAACTAATTCCTCTGTTCTTTCTCTAACTCTGTCAATAAGTATCCTACCATACACTTTTCCTATTATACTAAGAAGACAAATGCACCTATGATTACCACACACTTCTTTTTCCCCTTTTCCTTTGTACAAGGGAATAATTATACCTCACTTCTAACCCTTTGGAACTCTACCTTCCTCCCAGGCCAACCTGCACATCTTCCACATCCATTCGACTACTATCTCTTCCCTGTGCATCAGCATTTCACCACACACTCCATCAATTCCTGGGACTTTCCCCAATTTGACTTTCTTCATTGCTTCCACAACTTCTATCCTACTGATTTCTTCCTGTCTTCTCACCTCCCTCCTTCTCCCAGCCATTCCCCAGCCACTTATACTCGCAATACATCCATCCTCTATGTTCAACAGTTCCTTATAGTGTTCTCTCCATCTGCTCACTTCTTCTCTCTTCTCCACTAGTGATCTACCATTTTTATCTTTCACTCCCCTGCTAACCTCACTTCCACCCTGTCTTACTCTCTTCACCTCCTTCCAGAACATTTTCTTACAGTCCCTCCACTTTACACTGAAATTCCTTCCTCTCTCTTACTAATCTTTTCACCTCTCTCTTCCTTTCTATATATAACTCTCTCTTCCATCTCTCAACTTCTTCCATGCCCCTATTTCTCATAATCTCTTAAATTGACATCATTACACTTGTGGCATTAGCGGTGGCAAATTCTGAACATTGCACTGGTGGCTAAAGCGGTGGGATAAGATATTGTTGTGGGATAGGTATTGTTACAGTTAATTTATGAATCGAGAATGAATACCACAATAGCAGCACACTGGAGGCCCACTTAATCTCGCAAAATTTCAAGAATTAATGATCTCTGAATCTCCTGGAGGACAAGCAAAATTATTCTTCACCAAGAATAGAATGAATACCGAGATGGAAACACAACTTACGTATTTTGTGGTTTGGTCTAGTGAAAGGAAGAGTAAGGTGGAAGATGAGTTGTGGACGGAAATTAAGGGTCACACGTCAGGAAGAACGAGTGTAGCTCAGTGGACCAATATAGCCGATTCGTTAGGTTCTCCCCCCTCGAAACGAAACAATCCACACACATCACGCCATCGAGACGTGGAAGTGTTGATGGACGAAGGTGTGTACGTGGTAGAGGATGTGTTCACAGGGAAGAGCATACAGGAGGCTGCAGGACAGGTGAAGCCCTGTTGCGAAGAGTGGCTCTTGGAACCCCAAGAGGGGGCCTTTGAGCCTGATCCGGTGGATGAATAGTTGCCGCCCCATGAGAGACGCCCTACTCTCCATAATTTTAAGTATAGTATAAGTTAATATTGTGAGTGTAATTTTGAGCCTAGGTAATGTTATAAATATAGTCTGTACAGTTCATTTAGCCGTTAAGTCCTATATTTAAGTTTAGTCTTAGATGATATTCATAATGTTAGCATGATTCTGTTATTGACAGTATTAAGTTGAGTATTGGTGTGAATATGATTAACTTTTATTACATATGAACCAGCCGTTATTAACAAAGATGTATAACTGAGGAAGTTTTAGTAGCGATTAATAATCACGAGTCTTTCTTCGTATTCTGAACTAGAGATTTATATGTCAGTGTTAATAGTGCGCCCCTTTTGAACTATGCAGTAGTAGACTGAGAGTTGTCTGAAATAAGATTGCTGATGATAGTCTTTAGTGAAACGCGAAATTCATGTTATTGTAGTCGTGTTTACAGTCATGTAGGCACATGAACCTTGCATGGAAATAAATTGTCCAGATTCCTAACTGATTAAGCTTTGTTATGATTAAAGTTCCTTTATGCCTATTACAAAAAAATTTAAACATCGTGTCACTTTTCAACATATGTTGAGTGCAAACGTATCTTTCATATTCTCTGGAGTACTTAGAAGAGTCAATAATGTTACAAGGTAATCAGTTAAAGTTCTAGCCAATTCCTGAATACCTGTACTGTGATGATGAGTATAAAAAGGCAGGAAGTGGTGTCTAACAACGAGAACGCCACTCCTCTCTTCATTGTTCACAGGTTAGTGCTGAGCTCTCATCCTCCCCCCCCTCTTTCTCCCTCATGTAATGTAAGTCTTCATATACATTCATTAATTAAACTGGTGATATTTCCCCTGATCCCACTTGTACTAAATAATGAGAACGCCACTCCTCTCTTCAACGTTCACAGATCGTGTGGTCAAGCCACTGCCTAACCTCTAACACTAAATCACACACCCTCCCCTTTTTCTTAGTTCATGCCATCAAAGAGCTTATCGGCTGGTCCATTTGATTACTGTCCATTTTATTACTGGTCCATTTGAATATTGTATTCAATTGTATATGATTCCTGAGTTGTACCTATTTAGTCTTAAGAGAATATCTTCGGTGGTAATCTTTAGGTTTTCTTCCCGAAGAGTCCAACTGAGACCACGGGATTAATATGTCCAGGTGTATCAGTATTCCTTGAATATTAATTTAGGTTGTACAGATTCATAATTCTGGAGATACAGACCCTGATTATATTTTGTCTGCTTTGTTTCATTCACAGTTCGAAGAGTAATCTGTCCTTCAGTTCTTAATGCTTAGTAAATCTTAGGTTTATTTCGAGTTTTAATTTTGCTATCCTCTAAGGAGTGGTACAGACGAGATTGAGTGGCCTGCAAAGGGTACTAATATCTATTCTGCTCATGTGCTCTCATACAAGATCACGCTACCCTAATTCCCATAGTCCCTAAAACTCTCAAAGAAGATCACGCTACCCAATTTCCCATAATCTCTAAAATTCTGAACATCATACACTGGTTACTAATTTTGATCATTACAGTGGTAGTTTAAAATTTTTCGAGCATTACAATCACACACAAGTATGGCATTTCCAGCAAAACACTTACTGCAACCTCTCCACAAATTCCACCATTACCTTTCATTCACATTCATCTGCTACTGATCTGTGCCTCTCAGCTTTTAGATTTTAATTCTTTAACTTTGGGTACTCCTCTCATTGATTTCATTGATTAGTCCAACATTTTCCATTCAGTTTACCGATATGCATTAAGGACATGATAAAAACTTTCAAAATCTGATACATTTCTACCCTGCTAAGTACAGGAAACAACTGAAGTTATGGCAATAATATCACATTCTGTGCAGGAAAAAAAAAAAAGTAGCAGGCAGCTACCCTTACCTCCCCATCTGTCTCTCTTCATCAGTGACTTGAGTTTGTTCTTGTACTGTTCCACCTGTTCCTCATTATTCTTGAACATTCCTTCTATTATCATAAACAGGAAGAACATTGGCCATTCGCATTCAATCTTCTCAAATTCCTGCACAAAACATGGAGTTGTTGGAGTAAGTTAATGTTTCATGATGTAAAAACAGTGATTAAGTACAGTGAAGTGCAATTCCCAAAACTGAAATTCTAAGTTTCTGAGAATATAATTTTTCAGAGAGAGAGAGAGAGAGAGAGAGAGAGAGAGATTTGTTGCCCAATAAAAGTCTTTTAATTTCCAGGGACACTGTAATGTTGACAAACCATCATGGTAGTCACACTTACTCAAGCTAACTTATGAGCTCTGCTAGTGAGTGAGTCATATTGGCGTCATTTGACTCATGTGGGTGACCATAAAAGTAATGTTGCATGACAGTTTTGTGATCCTCACCAACATGTATAGAAGTGATGTTTGGAGCCTGTTGGAAAAACACAAGAATAAAAGCAGAGGAAATGAGTTATCTGAGAGAAGCATGTGGTGTTACATGAAGAGATTAACAGGCAAAAAAGAAAGTGAAGGAGTGTTGTGTTGATATAGATGTGCTAGATAGCATTCAAAGTACTTTGAGATGGTTTGACCATATGGAGGGGATGGAGAATGGAACTCTGCCTAGGTGGTGTATGTGAGTGAGGAAGAGGCTGGGAAAGGGATGGGAAGACTGAGCATGAGATGGAGGGATGGAGTGGAGAGGGGTATGAGACAGAGTGTGAATGAACTGTACAAGGGACAACTTGAAGGTGCAGGGCAAGGTGATAGGGAAGCAATCTTTCTGTGGCCACCCCTTTTGGGATTAAGACATCTAGCTATAAAAATATTGTCATTGTTCATCGCCAGATTCACACATCTAAACTTTTAAAATATCTTCAAAGATGCACAGTACTGATTATACTAAAAGCAGTAACATGACGAGAAAACAAGGTACAGTGCTAAATATCAAGGAAAGAGTACAAATTCTACAGATAATGGACAAAAATAAAATAATCAGCAGGGGTTCATGGGAATGTGGGAAGTTTGAGGGGAAGAGCAGGGGAAGTCGTTGAGGCATTCAGTAGGAGGTGGGTGGACGTGGCGTGTTTGCAGGAAGTCCGGTACGGGGGTGGATCAGCCAGAAAGATTGTTGGGAAGGACTGTTGCTATAAGTTGTTTTGGCAGGGGAGGACAGACGGATATGGAGGTGTTGGTGTGATGGTTGCGGAGAAATGGGTGGAATATGTTATGAATGTTTTGAGAGTAAACGATAGGATATTGGTTGTGAAAATTCTGTTGGGAAGAAAGATAGCTGTGATTATATCGGCATATGCTCCACAGGCAGGATTGGATGAATCAGAGAAAGATAGATTTTGGGATGATTTAATACGTGTAGTGGGTGGTATGCGGGATGATGAGATAGTGATTTTGGGAGGGGACTTAAATGGTCATGTAGGTGAAGCAGCCCAAGGTTATGAAGGAGTGCATGGGGGATGTGCATATGGTCTAAGGAATGCAGAAGGGGAAAGGATACTCGAGTTTGGGGAGGCAACGGACATGATTGTGTGCAACACATATTTTAGGAAAAGAGACAGTAGGTTAATTACGTATGAGTCTGGGGGAAATAGCAGTCAGATAGATTATTTTCTGGTTAGGAGGGCCGATAGGAGGTTAGTGAGGGATGTTAAAGTTATAGGAAGTGAGGAGTGTGTGCAGCAGCACAAACTATTGATTTGTGATATGGTGCTTAAAGAACAAATGATGAAAAAGAGGACTTATGTACCTAGGAGGAAAATATGGAAGCTGAAAAACCAAGTAGTAAGGGATGCCTTCTATAGCGAGTTGAGGAGAGTGGTGGCTGAACAGGGAGCTGTAGACAGAGGCGTTAATGAACAGTACAGAGCCCTCAAGAACAATTTCTTGAGAGTTACTGATGTAACATGCAGCTGGACAAGAGGACCACCAAGACATAAAGTAACTTGGTGGTGGGATGAGGGTGTAGAAGCTGCAATTAAGGAGAAAAGAAGGCTTTTCCGGGAATGGAAGAAGGGTGGTAGCAAAGAGGAATATTTGGCTGCCAAGCGTAGGGCTAGGAGAGAGGTATACAGGGCAAAGTCTGAGTCACAGAGACAATTACTTGATAACCTAAATCATGGGGAAAGGAAAAATATATTTAAGGTGGCAGGTCAGGTGAAGAGGGATAATCGGGATATCATAGGTGAGCAGTGTGTGAAGAATGATGAAGGAAGGGTAGTGGTGAACAGTGAGGATATTAAAGATGCATGGAGAGAGCATTATAACCGGTTGTTGAATGAGGAGTTTGACTGGGACAGGGAAGGTTTGGAGCCAGCAGATCCAGTGTCTGGCCCTTGGCCTTTGATTGATACTGCTACTGTGAGTGAGGCAATAGGCAGGATGAGGGTGGGGAAGGCAGCAGGTGCGTCTGGGTTGACTGCCGAAATGTTGAAGGCCTCAGGCGATATAGGGGTGAGTTTAGTCACTGACCTGATAAATAGGATTATTTATGAGTGTGTTGTCCCAGATGATTGGCTGAAGAGTGTAATTGTAAATGTGTATAAAGGGAAGGGTGATGCCCTGGAAAGAGGGAATTATAGAGGTATAAAGCTTTTAGATCAGATAATGAAGGTAATGGAGAGAGTTTTAGAAGGTATGATTAGAGAAAGAGTGAATATTGATGAGATGCAGTTTGGGTTTATGCCAGGTAGGGGGACCACTGATGCCATATTCATTGTTCGACAGCTTCAGGAAAAATATATTGGTAGGAGAAGGGATCTTTATTTTGTTTTTGTTGATTTGGAAAAGGCCTTTGACAGAGTCCCTAGAGAGGTGGTGAAGTGGGCAATGAGAAAGCTTGGCTTGGAGGAGTGGCTGGTTAGGGTGGTTATGGCCATGTATGTGGGTGCTCACACCCAGGTGAGAGTGAATGGAGATTTGAGTGATGAGTTTTCCGTGAATGTTGGTGTGCATCAGGGGTCAGTCTTGAGTCCCATGTTGTTTATCATGGTGCTTGAAGCCCTTTCACGTGACTTTAGAAACGGACTCCCGTGGGAGTTGTTGTATGCTGATGATTTGGTGTTGATTGCAGAGAGTGAAAGGGAGGCGGAGGAAAGGTTTAGGAAGTGGAGAGATGGTATGGGGCAAAAGGGTTTAAGGGTAAATGCAGATAAAACAAAAGTGATGACATCTAGGGTTGGTGGCGGTACTGTCAAAGACGAGGGAGAGTGGCCATGTGCAGTTTGCCACAAAGGCGTGGGAAGTAATTCCATCTTGTACGGTGTTTGTGATAAATGGGTGCATAGAGATGTAGTGGTATCAGAGGTAGACTGCGAGATAATGCTGATTTTATGTGTACGGCGTGCCGGGTGAGCAGGTGGAGATCGTCAGACGTGAAAGAATTGAACTTGCTGGTGAATCTCTTGAGTGTGTAGAAGAGTTTTGTTATTTAGGAGACATGCTGTGTGCTGGAGGTGGGGCTGGAGCTAGCTCTGTGGCTAGGGTGAGAAGTGGTTGGAAGAAGTTCAGGGAGCTCTTGCCTCTCCTGACATTGAGGGAGCTCTCCCTACGTGCTAAGGGGTCTTTGTATGCAGCGTGTGTTAGGAGTGTAATGCTGTATGGCAGTGAGACCTGGGCAGTGAAGGAGGAAGACATTCGCCGGCTCAGACGTACAGACATGACAATGATTAGGTGGATGTGCAGTGCGTCCCTGCGTCCAAGGCCTGGAGGGGCTGGGTTTACAATGGAAGAGTTGAGAGGTAGGATGGGACTGGAGTGTATTGGTGTTGTGATGAGGAGAGGTAGATTGAGGTGGTTTGGACATGTGGAGAGGATGGGGGATGATAGTTGGGTGAGGAAGGTGAGAAGTGTTAATATTGGGGGTGGGGTTATGAGGGGTAGACCGAGAAAGACATGGGACGAGGTCATTAAGTGTGACCTTAGGGTTAAGGGACTGAACAGGGAGGCTGCAATGGATCGTGCAGCATGGAGAGCCGCCATTAGGTGACCAAGGCCGACACATGCAAGCATGTTGGAGCCTTTAAAAAACGAAAACGAAAACGAAAAACGTATGTGGCTAGATAAATATGACAAAAAAAAAACTTTCTGTGTATGAAATGAAGAGACAGCATGACAAAATTACAATTTTTATACCGATACTGAAAATATTAACCCCTAAAACGCGGCCATGGACAGCTGACCCCCCCCCCCGGGGTGGCAGGGTAGGATCGCGGTCTGAATACCTGTAGGAAAATATTAGCCAAAAATCAGAGATTAACCCTAGAACATTATACTTGGTATGGCAGATAGTACTTACATTCAGCTTTCTCCAGAGACAGGTGTTGAGCCTTCGTGGACTACCCAAGGACTTGTGGAGACTTGCAAAGTTGGGTAACAAAATCTTCACTTTCACACCTCCAGCAACCCGGTTTCCCCTGTACCACAGCCTCATTCTGTCACAGTAAACTTTATACTACAACATACAGGTAGTCTGGAATCCGTATTTGTACAATAAGCACTGAAAATAAGGCTAAAATCAACAGAGCATACGGCCGACGTGCAGCGCGGTGGCGGTCTTCCCGTCACTCAAAAAACATTTCCATTTTCACAGCTAAAAACACGTATACTACATTATTTTCAATCATAGTACTTCCCAAAAGACCACTGCGGCGCGCTTTTATTCTGCCTTACGCCTGTCACTTTATTCTCGTTCCTGTCGGCCGCTCGCACTGACTCGGAAGAGCTAGAACTCGCCATAATGTCACTTTGAAAACCTGCAGTAAACCGATGCTAAACAGGGGAAAACTGCGCGAAAAAAAGCTAGTGTGACAACTGGGGAAACAAGCGTTTCCTATTAACATAAACTGCTTGTGAGAGGAGAGCGCAGATTTACAGTTCTGAGCAGTCAGTGCGCTGCCATATATCACAGCCAGGCTGGCCGGGCCGCGGTGGTGGTGGGGGGGAGGGGGAAAAAATGCAATACTTGGCAACAACAGAAGTCAGTAGTACAAAGGTCAAGTATGCTAATTGTAGCTAAAGGGTGGCAGTACTGATAGACAATACCAGCTGGAACATCCTTGCCCGCGTTTATTCAAAATTAACTCAAATCGCAAACACGACGATCCGCCGTTATGTCCTTTTTGGTGATCGTCGCAAAAGCAACACTCCGCGTTTAAAGGGTTAAACCAGTGATTGACTAGATAAATTTACGAGATCTTACACCTGTCACTGTGGACAAAGTGCTATAGAAATGACTTAGAGAAAAAAGTCATTTGTAAAGAAAAGGTTGTAGAGTTGCATATCTCTTAAGGAATTTCTTAATTAATCAGGCTGCTGTGTGGTTAATCTTTGTATTTTCTTTGTCAGGAAAGTTAAGTCAGGCATTAGATGTGGTGAGCATATCAGCCAGTGAGAAACAAAATACAGTAATCCCTCCACTATCCGATGTAATAGAACCAAAGGCATGTCCGGAAAGTGGTCCCGTCCAGAAAGTGGGCCTCTGACTGCTGGACTGGTACTTATGACCCTAACCTAGCCTAACTTTGAAAGCCACCTAAATAACTCCCTACTGGACATGCATAGCACTTATTTTAACCTATCTAAGACCCTATTCACACCAATAATGGATATAAAGCATGAAATAAATGAAAAGGAACCAGAGAATGAGGAATTAGAAGTGAATATGGAAAATACTTAGGCTTAGCGGTGTACAGGGTACTGTACTTACAGCACATCTGTGGCTGCCTCCTCAAACTCTCTAAGGCTCTGGTAGTTGTGAAAACGCTCTTGAAGCACGTACGGTAATCCATTGTTGTGCTACACTTAATTCTTTGCACTGCGAGTTATAATTGTTTAACACTGCACATTCTTCTTACTGAACCACGCCAGTTTCAACCGCCAGTTTCAACAGTCACTTTGCACTCCACACTTAATCCTTTGCACTCTAAATTCTAATTTCTTAACACTGCACAACACTGTAAATTCCAATGTGGTCTAGTGGCGAGGTATTGCAGTTTATTCACTGTTAATTCATAAAAAAGGAGCAGGTGCGGCATCAATTACGATGGATGTCCTCCCTGAACGAAGGTTAGGCAGTAAATGGGGACAGGGTTGCCAGCTCTGAACTCGGCCACATTACCAAACTCCTCAATTTTCATTACCAAATTTAACTTTTCATTATCAAATTCTTAAAGGAAGCATTTATTCTTCACTAATTAAGTGTACAAATGGAAATAATCACTCTCCATATAATCTGCAGCATGTTTATTTTTGCGCTATATATGCTAGCAGATTAATCAAAGAAAGCGGACAGTCCACCGTCTCCATTCTATATATCTTCATACATGCGAAAAATCTGTTTGGTAATGGAACATGCTGATTCACTACCAAACGAACTTTTCAGTACCAAATTGGCCTACATTTGGTAATGAAAAATACCAAATGGCAACCGTGACTGGGGAGGGGGGAAGGGGGAGGAAGAAAGCGGTGAAGGGGCCGTGATGTAAACAGCTGTTTGGTGCCGCGCTGCAATTTCAAATTACAGGTGGGAAAAAATTCAGATTTGGGGGGTATTTTTTTCTTTTGTTGGCCATTTTTGGGTTCCGAAGATCCAGGCCCACAACGACCGGTAAGTGGGGAGTCCGGAAAGTACAGGGATTACTGTATGTGGCAGGGTAAGTGCAGAGTTGCCAAAGTTTATCTGTGAATGGTATTGTATTAGTCATCAGCAGCAGCAGCATCAATAACATTTTGCCTTATATGAGCACAGGGGTCCTGGGCTGGATTACTCAGTTCTGACATTTAAGACAATGGTGACCAGCCTCATTTAAAGAAAAAAAGAAAAACAAGAAAAAGGTGTACTTAGATATTGTGATGATGGAAGCATCTGGAGGAAACTGGTCATGGAAGTTACTAATGGGTTAATACATGAATATGCAGTGAAATTTTGCTTGCATGCTATATCTTACTAAAATCATTACGATGAGATGATAAACTGAAGCGTGGATACAGTAAATACTGAAGGAAAAGATAAGGCATGGTTCAGTGCCAATGTATATGTAGCGGTTTTTTCAAGAATACTCCCCCAGTATCCCTGGTTGTTGTACAAGGTGACTAAAAGGGTTGGCGGAGGGTTAGTGTCCCTCCCTGGAAAACAACTAACTAAAAAGACAAACATTAAACCTCGGACAAGGACTGACCAAACAATGATGACCAAGGACCAGACAAAGGACATGGTAATCGGAACATGGAATGTAAGAGGTGCGAATGATGAGGTGAAAGAGAGAGAGATTGTCCAGGTGCTTCAGGGTGCGAAAGTGGATGTATGTGGAGTAACTGAAACTAAATGGAGGGGTAAGAGTGTGAGAGAATGGGAGTATGGATGGGGTATATGTGCAGTAGTAGGTGAGAATGAGAGGGCAAAAGAAGGAGTGTGTATAGTTGTGAGTAAAAGATGGAAGAAGAGCATAAGAGAGTATGGATCAGTTGGGTCAAGGATTGTGTGGGTATGGCTGAAAGTTGGAATAAAAATGTGGCTGACTGTGTGTGTGTATGCGCCAACGCAAGATCATGCAAGCACAGTGAGAGTACTGTAAAGTTCTGGACAAATGTGGAAGTGTGCATGAAAAAGTTAGGAAGGAATGAGAGAGTGTTTTTGATCGGTGATATGAATGGTAAAGTAGGGAATGTGAAGGTGCATGGAACAGTTGGTGAGTGGGGTGTGCCTGCTGAGATAGATGAGAATGGCAGTGCATTAGTGGACATTTGTGTTGGGAGGGGGTTAGTGATAGCCAATACCCTCTTCAGGCACAAAATGATCCACAGGTATACATGGCGAGTGATGAGAAAGGTGGGTAGTGAACTGAATGAAAGGAAGGCAACGATTGATTACGTGTGTGTGGATGAAAGGATGCGAAGATGTGTAATGGATGCAAGAGCTTATAGAGGTTGGGGGAGTGGACTTTCTGACCACTACTTGGTGGTGGCCAGAATTAAGATCCAAATAAGATGGGGAAATAGAAGAAGGGAAGGACGGGAAGAAGAAGTATTTGCAAGGAGAGTGGAAAGGTTACAAGAGGATGAGAAAAAGGCAGAATATAAGAAAGAAGTGGAGGAACGATTGGGTAAATATGAATTGGAGCAGATGGGGGATGTGGGAGGTGTGTGCAGGATATTCACAGAAGAAATATGTGCAGCATGTGATGTGGTGTGTGGGATGAAGAGAAGACGGTGGGGGGTGCAACGAATAACGTGGTGGAATGAAGAGGTGAGACAGGCTGTGGCACAAAAGAAGAAAGCATACAATGAATGGATGAGAAACAGTTGAGAGGCAGAAAGGAGAGTTATATATAGAAAGAAAGAGAGAGGTGAAAAGATTAGTAAGAGAGAGTAAGAAGAAAGTAGATAAGGAATTTGGAAGGAATTTGAGTGTCAAGTGGAGGGACTGTAAGAAAATGTTCTGGAAAGAGGTGAAGAGAGTAAGACAGGGTGGAAGTGAAATTAGTAGGGGAGTGAAAGATAAGAATGGTAGATTACTAGTGGAGAACGGAGAAAAAGTGAGTAGATGGAGAGAACACTTTAAGGAATTGTTGAACATAGAGGATGGAAGTAATGGGAGTATAAGTGGCTGGGGAATGGCTGGGAGAAGGAGGGAGGTGAGAAGACAGGAAGAAATCAGTAGGATAGAAGTTGTGGAAGCAATGAAGAAAGTTAAATTGGGGAAAGCCCCAGGAACTGATGGAGTGTGTGGTGAAATGCTGAAGCATGGGGGAAAGATAGTAGTAGAATGGATGTGGAAGATGTGCAGATTGGCCTGGGAGGAAGGTAGAGTCCCGGAGGATTGGAAGTCAGGTATAATTATTCCCTTGTACAAAGGAAAAGGGGAAAAAGAAGTGTGTGGTAATCATAGGGGCATTTGTCTTCTTAGTATAATAGAAAAAGTGTATGGTAGGATACTCATTGAAAGAGTTAGAGAAAGAACATAGGAATTAGTTAGAAAAGAACAGAGAGGCTTTAGGAAGGGAAGAGGTTGTGTAGATCAGATATTCATTCTTAGATCTTTAGTGGAAAAGTTTCTAGAGAAGAGAAAGAAGTTGTATGCGGCTTTCATGGATTTGGAGAAAGCATATGACAGGGTGGATAGACAAGGATTGTGGAAAGTATTAAGAATATATGGAGAAGATGGGAAATTGCTGAATGCTGTGAAGAGTATGTATGATGGTGCTAAGGCTGCAGTGCGTGTGGATGGTGAACTGAGTGAATTTTTCTCTTTAAAGGTTGTGTTGAAACAGGGATGTGTCATGTCTCCATGGTTGTTCAATCTGTACATAGATGGGGTAATAAAAGAGGTACAAGGTAGGGTAGTGGATGTTGGAGTGGCCCTGGTGAGAGAGGGTAGTGTTTGGAAACTCCCTGCACTGTTGTTTGCAGATGATACTGTGTTGTTGAGTGAAGACGAAGGGGAGCTGCAAGGCTTGGTGGATGAGTTTGGGAGTGTGTGTAAAAAACGGAATCTAAAGGTGAATGTAGTGTACAGTAAAGTGATGGTCTTTGAGAGAGGTGAAGTCAGTGAATGTACAGCGAGGTTGGATGGTAAGGAACTGGAAAATATGAGTACTGTACGTTTATGTACTTGGGTAATGTGATGAGTAAGGATGGAAGTTTGGAGGGTGAAGTGCTTGAAAGGGTACAGCAGGGAAGAAAGGTTGCTGCTTCCTTGAAAGCAGTGATAAGAAACAGGGAAGTGAGCATGGAAGTGAAAAAGTTACTACATGACAGTATTGTGATACCAACTCTAACGTATGGAAGTGAAGCTTGGACGTTGTTGGAAGGACACAAGTCAAGAGTGAGAGCAGTGGAAATGAGTTATTTAAGAGGAGCCTGTGGAGTCACGTGGACAGACAGGCTGACAAATGAGGATATAAAGGAGCGTTGTGGTGTGGATGTGATAGGAAGTGTTAGAAGGAATACACTGAGGTGGTTTGGCCATGTGGAGTGGATGGAGGGTGAATGACTGACGAGGAGAGTGTATGTGAGTGAGGTGGAGGGGGGAAGAGGGAGGGGGAGGCTGAGGATGAGATGGAGGGATGGGGTGGAGAGGTATATGAGAGAGGGGAGTGTGAGCTGGGAGCATGGCAGTGAAATGGCGGGGGACAGGGTGAGGTGGAAGCGATTTGTTTGTGGCCACCCCAAATGGGATTGAGGCGTCTGGCAATAGATAGATAGATAGATATACATGGCAATGTAAATTTTCAAGCTTTTCAGAAAATTTTATGGTAACTTTCAAAAGCCTCATGATCCTGACCATTTCAGAATTGGGGAAGTGCACTGTAAAACATGAACATATTGGATATAAATATTTAATTTAAACTGCAAAGACTGCACAATCCCATAAACATATTGGATATAAATATTTAATTTAAACTGCAAAGACAGCACAATCCCTATATCACAAAAGGGGGAAAAAATAACAGTACTTAATGGTTCTTAATCAAATAATTTATTATTAAAAAATGAATATCAAACAGCTCAGAATGCACAAATACTGGGCAGTGCAATATTTTATTATGCAACTAATAGTCCACCGACTTAAATGCACACACCTTTGTTTCAGCAATATTGTAGTACCTCCTCTTCCTGTCTTCCAGTGCAGTGCCAAAACCATCCCTATGGAATCTCTTGAATCCATATTTGCCTTCGAGTGAACTGATGATCTATGAGAGGTATTATGTCACATTAAAAAAAAAAAAAAAAAAGTACAGTACAGTCTAATACACAGTTAAAGAGTAATGAAACAGATTTACTTATATGCCTGTGGAGTCTCAATACAGTAAGGCTGGAACATAATGAGAGATAAGTTCTAAAAATGTTCACAAAACATTTTTCATTATGTATATACATGTAATTTGATGGAGAAAGTAGGGTTAGGTTCTGTGTCAGGCTAGAGAAAATATGGTTAGGTTCTGCATGAAGCCACAGAAAGCAGGGTTTGGTTCTGTATGAGACCAACAGAAGTTAACAAAGTCATCTAAATGTGTTTATTCTCTGATACTGAACTGAATTGTACTTTAACTAACCAAAGGACTAAGTGAACTAAAAACTTGGGAACAACTGATTAAACAGCTGATGCAGTGAAAACACCTGAGTGAACAGCTGATGCAGTGTCTTTACCATCACAATGGTGCCAAAGGCAGATGGATGCCATGTTAAGAGCCATCTACAAACTCCATTTCGGCACTAATTTAACCTACTCGGTGCTGATTTATCCAAACCTAACCCAAATTATTCTAACTTAACCAAACCTCGTTTATTCTAGTCTACCCATACCTAACTTAATGCATCCTAATCTATCTATCAACCTATTGCCAGATGCCTTAATACCGTAAGGGGTGGCCACAATCAAATCGCCTCCATGTCGCCCTGTCCCCTGCCATTTCACTGCCCTCTCCCCAGCTCACACCCCCATCTCTCATATACCCCTCCATTCCATCCCTCCATCTCATCCTTAGCCTTCTCCTCCCCATTCCACCTCATTCACATACACTCTCCTTGTTAGTCTTTCATTCTCCATCCTCTCCAAATGGCCAAACTGCCTCAATGTATTTCTTCTGATGCTTTCTATTACATCCACATCCACACCACAATGCTCCTTCACTTCCTCACTTGTCAGTCTGTCTCTTCATGTAACTCCACATGCTCCTCTCAAATAACTCACTTCCACTTCTCTTACTCTTGACTCGTGTCCTTCCAAAGAGGTCCAAACTTCGCTTCCATACGTTAGAAGAGGCATCATGATACAATCATGCAGCAACTTCTTTACCTCCATGCTCATGATCTTATTTCTTATCACTGCTTTCAATGAACCAGAAACCTTTCTTCCCTGTCGTACCCTTTCAAGCACTTCATTCTCCAAACTCCCATCCTTACTCATCATACTAACACTAACCCAAGTACTGTACTTAAATGCACTCACATTTTCCATTTCCTCATCCTCCAGCCTCACTATATTCAGTGACTTCACATATCTTGATGACCATAACTTGCATTTCCCCACAATCACCTTTTAGATTTCATTTCTTACAAACTCTCCCAAACTCATTCACTAAGCACTGCAGTTCCCCTTTGTCTTCACTTAACAATACAGTATCATCTGCAACAGTACAGGAAGATTCCAAACGCTGCCCTCTCTTATAAGGGCCGCTCCAACACCCACTGCCTTACATTGTACTGTACCTCTTTTATAACCCCATCCATACACAGACTGTACAGCCATGGAGACATGACATCCCAGTTCCAATCCTACATTCTGACAGAAAAATTCACTTTGTTCACTATCCAAATGCACTGCAGCCTTAGCAACCTCATACATACTCTTCATGACATTCAACAACTCCCATTTACTCCACATATTCTTAATATTTTGCACATTCCTTGTCCATCCACTCTGTCACATGCTTTCTCCAAAACTGTGAAGGCCACATACTACTTCTTTCCCTTCTCTGGAAACTTTTCCACTAAAGACGTATGGATGAATATTTGATCTACACAACCTCTTCCCTTCCAAAAACCTCCCTGTTCTTCTACAACTAATTTCTCTGTTTTTCCCTAACTCTGTCAATAACTATCCTACCACATACTTACTAAGAAGACAAATGCCCCTATGATTACCAAACACTTCTTTTTCCTCTTTTCCTTTGCACAGGGGAATAATTGTATCTGACTTCCAATCCTACATGAACCTATCTTCCTCTCAGGCCAATCTGCACATCTTCCATATTCATTCTACTACTCTCCCCCATGCTTCAGCATTTCACTACCCACTCCATTGGTTCCAGGGCTTTCCCTATTTTGATTTGCTTCACTTCTTCCATCCTACTGATCTCTTCCTCCCTTCTTGCTTCCCCCCTTCTCCTAGCCATTCCCCAGCCACTTACATTTACAGTACATTCATTCTCTATGTTTAACAGTTCCATAAAGTGTTCTCTCAATCTGCTCACTTTTTCTCCCTTCTCCAATATCAATCTACCATTTTCATCTTTCATTCCCCGACAGAGGATCGAGTGGCAAGAGTGAAAGATGAGTTTTGGGCGAGAGTAGAAGCATGTATGGACAAGTTTGAGAGGAGCGAGAGAGTGCTGTTGATTGGAGACATGAATGGCAAAAGTTGGGAATGTACGAGTGGATGGAGTGGTTGGTCAGTGGGGTGTGCCAGCTGAAGTAGATGGGAATGGTAGTGCTTTGGTGGACATCTGTGCTTGTATGGGGTTGGCAATAGCCAACACCTACTTTTGTCATAAGATGATCCACCGGTATACATGGAGAGTAATGAGGAGGATGGATGGTGAACTTGTTGAACGAAAGGCAATGACAGACTACGTGTGTGTGGATGAACGAATGAGAAGACAAGTGTTGAATGCAAGAGTGTGGAGAGGGTGGGGGAATGGAGTCTCAGACCATCACTTAGTGATGGCCAAGGTAGAGCTGCAAGGAAAGTGGGTGAGGAGATGAAGGGGAAGACAGGGGGAAGCAGCTCCTGTAGAAGAGTGGAGAAATTGCAAGATAGTGAGAAAATGACAGAGTATAAGATCATAGTGGAAGAAAGGTTGGGAAGGTATGAGCTAGAGCAGATGGAACGGGTGGAAGACATATGTAAGATATTCATGGAAGAGATAGACGCAGCGTGTGAGGCGGTTTGTGGAGTGAGGAGGAGATGCAAGGGTGTGCATGGGACAGTATGGTGGAATGATGAGGTGAAATGAGCTGTGGAACAAAAGAAGAAGGCATATAGTGAATGGTCAGCAAGTAGAGGTAGGGGAGAAGATGAGAGAGAGAAGAGAGAGGTATATGTGAGCAGGAGAAGGGAGGTTAAGAGACTGGTGAAGGAGAGTAAGAAGAAAGTGGAAGAAGAGTTTGGGAGGAATCTGAGTGTGAAATGGAGGGAGAGTAAGAAATTGTTTTGGAAGGAGATAAAGAAAGTAAGGCGGTGTGAAAGGGGAAATAGTAGGGGAGTGAAAGAGAGGAATAATAGATTGTTGGTGAAGAGAGAGAAACTGAGGAGATGGAAAGAGCACTTTGAGGATTTGTTGAATGTAGAGAGTGAGAGCAGTGCAAGTATAAGTGGATGGGGAATGGCTGGGAGAAGAAGAGATGAGAGGAGGGAGGAAGAGATCAGTAGGGCGGAAGTAGTGGAAGCGATGAAGAAGATTAAGTTGGGAAAGGCCCCAGGAATTGATGGAGTGTGTGGTGAAATGCTTAGGTATGGGGGTAAGATTGTTGTGGAGTGGATATGGAAGTTGTGTAGATTGGCTTGGGAAGAGGGAAGGGTTTCAGAGGACTGGAAATCAGGTATAATTGTTCCTTTATACAAAGGAAAAGAGGAGAGAGAAGTATGTGGTAATCACAGGGGTATTTGCCTTCTTAGTGTGACTGGTAAAATATATGGTAGAATACTCATTGATAGGGTTAGGCATATGACAGAGGAGCTAGTTGGAGAAGAACAAGGGGGATTTAGGAAGGGAAAAGGGTGTGTAGATCAGATATTTGTTCTAAGATGTTTAGTAGAGAAGTATCTAAAGAAGGGAAGGAAAATGTATGCTGCCTTCAGGGACTTGGAGAAAGCTTATGACAGAATAGATAGGCAAGGTATGTGGAAGGTATTAAGAATATATGGAGTGGAGGGGAAATTGTTGAGTGCTGTGAAGAGTATGTACGAGGGAGCTAGGGCTACGGTGCGAGTGGATGGTGAGCTGAGTGAGTTCTTTGATCTCAATGTGGGACTGAAACAGGGTTGTGTGATGTCTCCATGGCTGTTTAATATATACATGGATGGGGTTGTAAAGGAGGCGCAAGGTAGGGCAGTAGATGTGGGGGTGGCTCTAATGAATGAGGGTGAGATCTGTAAGATTCTGGTGTTGCTGTTTGCTGATAATACAGTATTGTTGAGTGAAGATGAATGGGAGTTGCAAGGTTTGGTGAATGAATTTGGGACAGTGTGTAGGAGGAGGAATCTGAAAGTTAATGTAAACAAAAGTAAAGTTATGGTGTTTGAGAGGAATGAAGTCACAGAGTGTGCAGTGAGGTTGGATGGTGAGGATATGGAGAATGTGAGTGCATTCAAGTACTTGGGTAGTGTGATGAGTAAGGATGGAACTTTGGGGGATGAAGTGCATGAAAGGGTACAGCAGGGAAGGAAGGTTGTTGGTACACTGAAAGCAGTGATGAGAAATAGGGAAGTGAGCATGGAAGTTAAGAAGTCACTGCATGTTAGTACTGTGATCCCTACCCTGACGTGAGGCATGGACCTTGCAAGAGGGGAACAAGTCAAGAGTGAGAGCAGTGGAAATGAGTTACTTGAGAGGAGCATGTGAAGTGACGTGGAGAGACAGGTTGACGAATGAAGAAGGGAAGGAACGTTGTGGGGTGGATGTGGATGTGGTTGAGAAGATTAGGAAAAATACAATGAGGTGGTTTGGACATGTGAAGAGAATGGAGAATGAAAGACTGACTAAGAGGGTGTATGTAGGTGAGTGGAAGGAGGGAGAGGGAGGGGTAGACTGAGGATGAGGTGGAGGGATGGAGTAGAGAGGTATATGAGGGAGGGGGGGTGAGCTGGGGGGAGGGTAGTCAAATGGTGGGTGACAGAGCGACTTGGAGGCGTTTTGTCCGCGGCCACCCTTTGCAGGATTAGGGCGTCGGGCTATAGATAGATTCCCCTACTAAATTCTTTATCATCCTGTCTAACTCACTTTATCTCCTTCAAGAACATTTTCTTACATTCCCTGCACTTTACAATAAAATTCCTTCCAAATTCCCCATCCATTCTCTTCTTGCTCTCTCTAAATAATCTTTTCATCTCTCTTTTCCTCTCTACATATAACTCTCTTTCCTGGCTCTCAACTTCTTCCATGCCTCTGCTTCCCATCCACTCACCATATGCTTTTTTCTTTAGTGCCACAGCTTGTCTCACCTCTTCCTTCAACCATGCTGTTCCTTGCACCCCCTTTCATCTTCTCTTCACCCAGCGCACCACCCCACACACTGCAAAGATTTCTTCTGTGAATGTCTTGCACACTCCTTCCATCTCCCCCATCTGTTCCAAATCATATTTACCCAATTGCTCCTCCACTTCCTTCTTATATTCTTTTTTTCCATCTTCTTGCAATCTTTCTACCCTACTTGTCTGGACCACTTCCTCCTGTCCTTCCCTTCTCCATTGCACTTGAACCTTGACTCTCACCACCACCATATGGTGGTCAGAAAGTCGACTCCCTCAACATCTGTATGCTCTTGGATCCATTACATACCTTCTCATTCTCTCATCCACACACACAGAATCAATCAATACCTTCCACTTAGTCAGTTCACAACCCTCCCTTCTCATCACTTGCCACATATACCTGTGGATCATTTTGTGCTTAAAGAGGGTATTGGACATCACCATCCCCCTCTCTGCACAAATGTCCACTAGAGCACTGCCATTCTCATCCTCTTCTGCAGGCACACCCCACTCACCAACTACTTCATCCACCTTCGCATTCTCTACTTTCCCATTCATATCTCCAATCAAAAACACTATCTCATTCCTCTCAAACTTTTCCATGCATACTTCCACATTTGCCCATGACTTTTCTTTCACTGTGCTTGCATGATCTTGCGTTGGTGCATACTCACACACAATCACCCATGTTTGTATTCCTACTTTCAATCTCACCCACATAATCCCTGAACCACCTGATCCATATTCCTTTATATTCTCCTTCCATCTCTTGAATACGACAATGCATACACCCTCTTTTGCCCTCCCATTCTCACCTACTCCTGCACTCTCTCAAACTCTCATTACTCCTGTTAGTCTCAGTTAATCCACATACATTTACTTTTGCACCCTGAAGCACCTGGACAATCTCTCTCTCCTTCACCTCATCATTCACACCCCTTAAATTCCATGTTGCAATCCGTACCACATCCTTTGTCCGCTCCCTGGTCACCACCTGTCTGTCTATCCTGGTCCAAGGATTCTCATCTGTACTTTTAGTTAGTTGTATTCTGGAGAGTGGCACCAACCCTCCGCCAACCCACTTGTTGACACTTTTGGAGCACATTTTGGTTGGATATAAGTTTACCACCCAGCATACTAAATGATTTCCTGGTTTACAGGAAACCATTCAGCTTGCCATTCAATGCAGAGTCACCCTGAAATAGGGTACCACCACACCAATTAAGTGGATGATGGGTGCACACACCATCCGCATCTAATCTAACCTAAATTTTCATATTTTAACCTAATTAATCCAAATCTAATAATATCTAACCTAATTTATCCTAGCCTAATACCCAAATAATAACCCCTAAACATACTGGAGGGACTGGATCAGCAATGTTTACATCAATGACCCAGATGACCTTTTTCTCTCATATTGTTCATAACTAACTTTGTGACCCCACATTCTTATCAAAGTATTTTATCTGTGAATATGAAATTTTCACAATTAACCATTCCTAACCATCAACTTCTGTTCTTGTAAATACGACACTTAGCGTAACATTGCTCGTTCTTTTAGTTAAGTTTACCCTTAAATATTACAGTGTCAGTTCAGCTTACTCTACATAATTACCACAGTCAAATCAAAAGCTTACTTCCATGACTGGTATCCACTGAGGCACTTCACTTTACAAATGAGTGTGGAATGCAAAAAGTGTTATTATGTTTCAGGGTTGTTTGCACGTGGATGCCAGTTGCCGCGAGGCACGCCTTACCCATAGTAACTGATACAGAGTTCCCCAGTGACCTACCAAACTCACTACTCATATCTTCACATACATTTTCACTCACCTGTCTGGCCAGAATGGTGTAAAAACAGCTATTTGAAGGGATTTAACCTAGAAAGACATTTCTAATATAATAAAAATGATGAGATGGAGGGATGGGGTGGAGAGGTATATGAGAAAGGGGGGTGTGAGTTGGGAGCAGGGCAGTGAAATGGCAGGGGACAGGGCGACTTGGAGGTGATTTGTTTGTGGCCACCCCAAACGGGATTGAGGCGTCTGGCAATAGATAGATAGAAAACAATAAAACATTTCACTTGTTTTTTGTTGTATATTATACAATATTTCCTGCTGATTTTGCAATCTATCAGAAATTATGCAAACTACTTTGGTCCTCGCAAAAAATAAACACACACACACACACACACACACACACACACACACACTATATCCCAACATTACTGTAAAGTAAGAATATTTGCTTATACTAAATTTTTTAAAACAGTACAGAGCCCTCAAGAACAACCTCTTAAGAGTTACTGATGCAGTATGTGGTTGGACAAGAGGCCCACCAAGACATGAAGTAACTTGGTGGTAGGATGAAGGTGCAGAAGTAGCAGTTAAGGAGAAAAGAAGGTTTTTCCAAAAACGGAAGAAGGGTGGTAACAAAAAGGAGTACTTGGCTGCCAATCATAGGGCTAGAAAAGAAGTTTTCAGGGCAAAGTCTGAGTCACAAAGACTTTTATCTGATAACATAAATTATGTGGAAAGGAAGAATATGATATTTAAGGAGGCAAATCAGATGAAGAGGGAAAAATGGGACATCATAGGTGAGCAGTGTGTGAAGAATAATGAAGGATAGGTAGTGGTGAATGGTAGGGATATTAAAGATACATGGTGACAGCATTATACGAGGTTGTTGAATGGGGACTTTGACTGGAACATGGAAAATTCGGAGCCAGCAGATCCAGTGTTTGACCCCTGGCCTATGATTGATGCTGCTACTGTGAGGGAGGCAATAAGCAGGATGCAGGTAGGGATGGCAGCAGGTGTGTCTGGGTTGACTGCTGAAATGTTGAAGGCCTCAGGATATATAGGAATGAGGTTAGTCACTGACCAGATTAATACGATTATATATGAGTGTGTTGTCCCAGACAATTGGATGAAGAGAGTAATTGTAAATGTGTACAAGGGGAAGGGTGATGCCCTGGAAAGAGGAAATTAAAGAGGTAAAAAGCTTTTATGTCAGATAATGAAGGTAAGAGAGAGAGTTCTAGAAGGTATGATCAGAAAAAGAATGAATATTGATGAAATGCAGTTAGGGGTTTATGTCAGGCAGGGGAACCACTGATGCCATATTCACTGTTCGACAGATTCACAAAAAATATAAAGGAAAGAAAAGGGAAATGTACTTTGTTTTTGCTGATTTGGAGAAAGCCTCTGACATAGTCTCTAAAGAGGTGGTGAAGTGTGCAATGAGCAAGCTTGGGATGGAGAAGTGGCTGGTTAGGGTGGTTATGACCATGTATGTAGGTGCTCGCACTCAGGTAAGAGTGAATGAAGATTTGAGTGATGAGTTTGCTGTGAATGTTGGTGTGCATCAGGGGTCAGTTTTGAGTCACTTGTTGTTTATCAAGGTACTTGAAGCCCTCTCACATGACTTCAGAAATGGACTCCTGTGGGAGATGGTGTAAGCTGATGATTTGGTGTTGATTGCAGAGAATGGGAGGGAGGTGGAGGAAAGATTTGAGAAGTGGAGAGATGGTATGGGGCACAAGGGATTATGAGTAAATGCAGATAAGACAAAAGTGATGGTATTTAGGGTTTGTGGCAGTACTGTCAAAGAAGAGGGAGAGTGGCCATGTGCAATTTGCCACAAAGGTGTGGGAAGTAATTCCATGCTGTGCAATGTTTTTGATAAGTGGGTGCATAAGAGATGTAGTGGTATTAGAGGCTGTGTACGAGATAATACTGAGTTTATGTGTGCGGCGTGTCGGGGAGAGCAGGTGGAGATTGTCTGGCGTGAAAGGATTGAACTTGCTGGTGAGTCTCTAGAGTGTGTGGAAGAGTTGTTATTTGGGAGACGTTATGTGCTGGAGGAGGGGGGCTGGAGTAGCTCCGTGGCTAGGGTGAGAAGTCGTTGGAGGAAGTTCAGGAAGCTGTCTTCTCTCCTGACACTGAGAGGGCTCTCCCTACATGCTAAGGGGTCTTTGTATGCAGCATGTGATAGGAGTGTAATGCAGCACAGCAGTGAGACCTGGGCAGGAAAAGAAGAGGATATTCGCAGCCCCAAACATACAGAAATGACAATGATTACGTGGATGTGCAGTGCATCCCTGTGAGAATGGCCTGGGGGGTTGGGTTTACGATGGAAGGGTTGAGAGGTAGGATGGGCTGGAGTGTACTGGTGCTGTGATGAGGAGAGGTAGACTGAGGTTGTTTGGGCATGTGGAGAGGATGGGGGATGATAACTGGGTGCAATAAAAGTGAGAAGCATTAATATTGGGGGTGGGGTTGCAAGAGGTAGACCGAAAAAGAAGGGGGACGAGGTCATTAACCCCTACACCGCGGGCTTGTTTACCAATGACTTGCGTGTCCCGC
This sequence comes from Coenobita brevimanus, assembly GCF_032717465.1. Classification (NCBI taxonomy): domain Eukaryota; kingdom Metazoa; phylum Arthropoda; class Malacostraca; order Decapoda; family Coenobitidae; genus Coenobita; species Coenobita brevimanus. The sequence continues at coordinate 11,262,966 of NC_137051.1, forward strand.
GGGGTTATTTGGGCTCCGACAGACTCTCAAAAAATATTTGCCAAAAATCAGTTATTAGTCCTAGAATAATAAAATTACATATGCTTATGGCACATACCTTCAGCTTTCTCCTGGAATGATTGTTGAGCCTTCGTCGGTTACCATAGGACTTGTGGAGACCTCTGAAGTAGGGTAACTAAGTCTCCACTTTACACTTCCCGACAACCCGTAAAATGATTACCACAGCCAGATACAAACACTATAAACACTATTCTACAATTTTCAAGTAGTTTGGGATCCATACTCAAAAAAAAAAAAACACTGTGAAAGCAATGGAAATTACGAGCGCGTCTGATCATCGCACTGGCACTAGTTCGCTCTTGGTACTCTGTCATTTATTATTCATAAAACCTCTCACACTTTATATTTCTATTACTATATAACACTTATATATATCTACAGTCTTTATCCATAAGTTTCCTTCAGTAGTATTAGTTTATTGTCACTGTAGGGATTCAATTTCTTTCAGTAAAATACATAGCATTCACTTTCTCGTCCTGTATACTAGCATTGAGAGTGAATGTCACTTTCATCTTCACTCTCATAACTCATAGTATTCAGACATGCTAGAGTGAAACTTTCACTTTCATTACTCCTAGGGTATATACTCGTATTCTTATAATACTACTCATTTACATTTCTATTTACGTTCCCTATTTTATTTACGTTATTTACATTTCTATTTTATTTACACTGTGTTATGCACTGTCACTTGAATTAACTTATAAAACTATTTTCCATTGTTCACGTATATTTACATTCATTACTTTCACTTGCTGTTTACACATTATTTACACATTATTTACAATTCCACTTGCACTGTTTTACTCAATAGAAAGATCGTAGTCACTCTTTTATCAATTGTCAGCCCTTTACCTCTTTCCACACGAGGTTTAGTAGGGGGTAAAGGTCACAGGGCCCTTTGCATGGGGGTGAAAAAGTCCTTGAAGTCAGCAAGAAGAAACACACGTACCCTCACTTCGGAAGATGAGAGTAAACTGATAACAGAGGGCCGGGGTGGAGGCCTACTTAGGGGTTATTCAGAGCTACCAATGTTAGCTCTTGAAACAGCTATGTCTAGCACTGAAATGATTGGCAGGAAATCTAGACAATACATTATAAATTAGGTAGTTCCAGGTGAATGTAAATATCACTTAGGCTTCTCCCTTCCCTCCTTACTTGTATATTTATTACGAAAATAGATTAGAGGCCTACTTAGGGGATATTCAGAGCTACCAATGTTAGCTCTTGAAACAGCTATGTCTAGCACTGAAATGATTGGCAGGAAATTTAGACAATACAGTATAAATTAGGTAGTTCCAGGTGAATGTAAATCTCACTTAGGCTTCTCCCTTCCCTCCTTATATGTATATTTATTACGAAAATAGATTATACGGCATATTTCAAGGGGAAAAAAACCGAAAATTAGCGAACGAGTGCACGTGAGGTGTTGTCAGGTGATAATTAGCCAATTCCAGGTGTATGGCACTCTCACTTACCTTATTTCTTTCTTGTATATATTATTTGGTATAGGAATAGGAGATAGGGCTTATTTCAGTGGATGAAATCAGTGAAAAATTCCAGGGAAGATTTACTTAGCGTAGCACGGCCGGGCAGGCGAGAGGATAGGGTAATGGAGGGGGGGTAGGGAGGGGAGTCAAGAACAGGGAGAAATGGCTAAATTGTCAACAATGGATGGGAGTACAGATGAGATTAGGAGTGCTGACTAGTGTTGGACATTGGCAGTACTGATAGATGATACAAGCCCCCACTTGGAAGCCCAGGTGAATTCAAAATAACACAGAATCACAAAAGCGACGCCCTGCGGTATGATCCCTTGCTCCCAAGCGTCACGAAAGTGACGCCCCACTGTTAAGGGGTTAAGTGTGACCTCAGGGTTATGGGACTGAACAGGGAGGCTGCCACAGATCGAACAGCATGGACAACCACCATTAGGTGACCAAGGCCAACACATCAGGGCACGTTGGAGCCTTCAAAAACGAAACGAAACGAAACGATTCGCAGGCTTGAACATACAGAAATGATAAAGATTATGTGGATGTGCAGTGCATCCCTGGGTGCAAGGCCTGGAGGGGCTAGGTTTACAATGGATGACCTGAGAGGCAAGATGGGGCACGAGTGTATTGGTGTTGTGAAAAGGAGTGGAAGATTGAGGTGGTTTGGGTATTTGGAGAGGATGGGGGATGATAATTGGGTGAAGAAGGTGAGAAGTGTTAACACTGGGGGGTGAGGTTGCGAGGGGCAAACTGAAAAAGACGTGGGACTAAGTCATTAAGTATGACCTCAGAGTTAACCCCTAGGCGCCGGTCCACGTCATATGACGTGTTGGTAGAGGCCTAAGGTCTAAGTCATATGCCATTTTAATTTTTCGCGGGCATGTTTGAACTTAGTAGCACACCATATGGAGTTAGAGTATTGTCCCGGCATGGCTGGTGCATGGGGTAACGCTGGCTGGCCAGGGGAGGGGGTGGAGGTGTGGGTGGGGGAGGGGTGGGAGGGCAGCCCAGCAGTGAGGAGGGCTGTGGTGGAGGGAGTAGAGAGTGTGTGGCCTTGGAACCAGCTGATACTGGTTCAGGGTAGGGGGTAGGGGTCATGAGGGGTGGGGTGGGGAGGGATGGGGTGGGTTGGTGGGGAGGGTTACTAGGGGGTCCTGAGGGGTGTGGGGGAGAGTGTATGGGTGCTTGAGTACACTTGTACTGACCACAGCCAGCTTTTAGGGCGTACCATACTGTCAAGAATTACTAAAAAAATTGAAATAAGGTGTAAATAACAGTGAATACCTAAAAAGACATAATTTTGTTAGAAAATAAGTATCATGGAAAACATAAAATAAGCCAATCTTTATTAGTTACTTTCTTGTGTTTTTTTGCTATTTTAGTTGTAATATTGTGTTCATATGGCATTGTGGATTAGTGAGAGAAACAAAGACACAATCAACACTTATTCTGGCACGAGGTAATCATCCCTCTTCCCTCCACCAAAACCGCTAACACACCACCGCGACCTTGAACATGCTCAGTCCAGCTGCCACACACCGGCTCCCTCACACCACACCACCACCTCCAAATCGCCAACAGAGAATAAGTATGTGCTTTTTATGTGTTTTTTGTCATTTGTGATTGATTTGTGATGAAAAAAAAAAAAAAATACTGGGGGGAAAACTGATTTTCCTGAAAATAACACAGTTCTTGGGCATAGAAAGGTATACCCTTGCCCAGTGCCTAGGGGTTAAGGGACCGAATGGGGAGACTGCCAGAGATCAAGCAGCATGGTGAACCACCATTTGGTGACAAAGGCTGACACATGCAAGCATGCTGGAACCTTCAAAAAAGAAACAAGACAATTTTAGAAAGTCTGACATTATGATAACAACAGGTGTGTATACTACTTCTGTGCCTTTGAAATCATTTGAGCATTCTATTCATAATGATGTCACTCTGTTAAGAGATTATGAAGCACAAAAATTAGCATTACAATTTGTATAATAGAAAATACAGTATCGGCACGCATTTGACCCGAATATTACTGTTCACAATTGCAGGGAGTGAGCAACATTTCATAAAACTCTTCTTCTACCTCAATTGTGATGGTGGAGGCCAATGAAAAGTCAGTATTCACAGTTAAAAGGTCCTCATCAATGAAAACAACTCACTCATGTGATAATGTCATGGGCTGATGAGATAAGAGAATGTCTGAGAGTCTCAGGTTCAGCCCAGCTCAGGTGCATGATCACGATGCTTTGGAGCCGAAAAATGTGCTATAACAGCAGGAGTGCATATTTTTCTCATAGTGATAACAAAGACTGCTATAACCAAAGGATCACTGTACTGTCATTACAGAGAAGTATGACTGACATTTCCTCAGTTTATGATTTTAAATTGCTTTTTTAAGAAAAGTAGCTCAGTAAAAAATGAAAGTTGCAAATCAAGATCATTTTCTCAATAGTGTGCTTCAGAAATTTTCTGCCACATTTCCTCTGTTGTTCTTCCTTTTATTTCTTCCGGTCTTCTGATATTCTTTTCTACACCACTTTACCATGAGTCACTCTCACCCAGGCAGAGTAAAGAAATCTGGCAGCAGTTTAAAAAAAAAAAAAAAAAAAAAAAAAAAAAAAACAGATTGAAAAACTTACACAGGCTCATTGCCTTTGGATGCAACTGCTACCTGACCATTATCATTAATGATGGGGAGAAGTTAAATAATTCTCTTAACACAACACTAAGAGATACCTCCATTATACTTACACAGGAAGCTTAATAGTGGACAAATACTGCTACAGTAAATACTCTACTACCAAAAGAATGAAATATCCTCACCTGTGATCTGGTCTTGCTGTAGAGCATCTGGTCATGGGTGGCAAAGGCAGGGAAGGAGATGGCACACAGAAGGCTTGCATCCACATTCTGGTGAGCAGTTATTAGTTTACAAGGACTTTCTTCTCTACTCAATGTTACATTACTACATACATCTAAGAGAACACTGAATCTCTCACAATTTGACACTCCTCAGTTTAATTCTGTCATAAATATATATATATTTTTTTAAATGGTGGGTTTTAAAACTTGTAAAACCCTACATTCACTAGCTCGACGGGTCTGATACTTGCAAAACTACAGTACAGTCAGACTTCCTTGACTGCTGGTTTTGTTTCTGCAATTTTTCTAAATAATTTCCATACAAAAAAATGCAAAACCTAAAATCGCCCTTCATTGTTGTTAGGCTACGAGAAAATTCTAGAAAATTCAAAGATTGCACAGGAGTACTGCTTGCCAACCATCCCCAGAGACTACCAATGTCACTCTAACTAAGAAGTCATGTTCTCATTGGGCAAGGTGGCTGTGATTCTCACTGGGCTGCTCTATAAGCCACGAATTTAACCCAACAACAGCTGCATTAGGTTTCCTGGTCTACCCCCCATGTGCCACAAAAAACGAGAAAAAATTTCTCAAAAATAATTTTTTTTCATATGAAATGAAATAGTGCATGGAAAAGTATAGGAAAAACATATATGAGTTTATTACCTACCTTAGTTCAGCTGTGGTGAAGTAATGAAGCTGCACATCTGACCTCTCCCCTCCATACTAGTGGGTGATGGCAGGACGCGCACGTGGTGATGGAAATAGCTCGGTTGAGATGCCAAATGACATTATAAACGCGCCCATTTAAAAAAAAAAAAAAAAAAAAAATGCTCATATGATGTACAGTATGTAGCAGCTACAAGTTTTCCAACACAAGAAGTAGGTAGCAGCTATCATGTTAAGGAAGTGGTCAGTCCCAGTCTACCATCAATCATTCAAGGTAACAGCTGAACAATGACCTTGCCTGGCTTTGTACACAACTCTGAATTATTCCTGACCAGGACAGACATCCCATCCTCCCATACACTAAAAGACCCTCGTCTAGTGGCAGTGTGAAAACGAAGAGAGAAAAGTTGAGGTGTGCATAAAAATACAAGATTGTACGGGTGATAGGGAAGAAAAAAAAAAAAAAAAAAAAAAAAAAAATTACGTTAATAAATCCACCATATGGAGCATTTATCTAAAGAAAGAATAAATAAAAACACAGAAAGCATGCATGAAATGAAACAATGCTAAAAAGAGTGTCAATCTGCTACTGGTGAAGACAGAACAACTTTTTTCATGGTATCTTGAGAAGCAAGCTAAACAACACATAGCAGTGGAATTACATGACATCATCAAATAGCCAAGGACACCTACAGTACACTGCATTGGCCAGGAAACTGAATGTCTACAAATCACCAACATTCACTGCTTCTAAGAGTTGGTTGCACTCACTCAATGCTCATAATATGATAAAGTGCATTAAAATCTCAGAAGTGGCTAGTCCTGACAAAATAGAAACAAAGGAGTACCTTCAGGTATTGAAAAACATTATGGAAACAGGCAGTTACACACCAGAACAATTTCTAATATTAATGGAACATGTTTCAATTGAAAAAAATATGCCAACCAGAACTTTTATTACTGCAAAATTGGCATGGATGGGAAGCTGGAAAACTGTTAAGGGCAGGGGAGGCGGTGGCTCAATCGGTAGAGAGGTGGCCTGTGGTCCTACCGGACCCGGGTTCAAATCCCCGCTGGGGCAGGGAACAGTTTAAGGATTTGAACTACATGTAAAGCAGACTTTACCAATCTACCAGAAGACCCGCTGACATGTCGTAAAAGTACCACCGCTAATACCAATACGCCAGTCCTGTATGAGACAGCCCTAGCATGTATTCAATATGGACGGTGGGTGTTAGCGCCGAAGTGGTGACATGTAGTGGTGTATGATATGTAGGAGGACTACTGGGCCTTGAGAGCAGGCTGTGAGGCCTATGCCCAGAGTCGAGCAAAAAAAAAAAAAAAAAAAAAAAAAGTTTACTGTTCTGTTCACGACAAATGCCACAGGAACTTGCAAGATGAAGCCAACACTGATGTACAGAGAAAACAGCCCAGGGCACACAAGGGAGATTACATGAATAAACATGATGTTAACTGGAAGACAATCCAAAAAGCTTGGATATCTTTTTCACTGTTACTTATACAGTCTGACCTTTATTTTGCACACGAAGTGCAAGAATTCTGCAAAGGAAAACAACACAAATTTCAAGATAATTTTATTGCTAAACAATGCACCTAGTCATTCTCCTATGTTACCCTGATATCAAAGTTGTCTTTCTGCTACCAAACACCACTTCTCCTATAAAACCACTTGATCAAGAAATCATTGGTAACATACAGGCAACTTACTCATGAAATCTCTTTCATTTGATAAGCAAAGCCACAAACACATATGAAGAGTTGCGCGAGTTAGAGGCGGAAGAGACGGAAGTGAATGTGATGAAGGTCAGGACGCTGAACCAGAAAATGAAGAAGAAGAAACAGTAGGAAAATTCTGGAGATTCTTCAACATATGGGGGAAAAAAAAAAAAGCAAATATGATGGTTGACAGTTGGAATCATGTGTGACAAGCAACAATCTATCAAGCACAGTGCAATATGCTTGAAGGGTTGCCAGGAGATCGTCAATTTAAGGTGAATGGGGAACCTCTGTCAATGAGAGTAGTAGTAGAGGCCGCTGTAGCTGAAGCAAGGCAAGTCACTAGAAAAGGCTTCAGTGAAACCAATGAAGATGACATCAAGGAACCCATTCAACCTTCACTTGTCACTGCAAAACAACTGGTGACATGATACAGCATGAGGAGATGAGCAAGTAGTCAGCCATAATGAAACTCACCCTACTGACCTAAGTATGGCTGTCTTCACTGAACCGATCAAGTCTGGTGAAAAAAATACACTTGTAATTGACCAAGATCCAACTGTAGCTAGAGGTGAAGTCTCCAACAAATACCAGCTCATGCTTTGGCACTGTATCTGGAGTTCTGTTGCATCAACATCAATGCATGATGGCAGTGTTAGATCACAGATTTCTTCAGTTGGTGACATGCTCCTGCTCCTGAGGGTGACTCTGAGAGTGACTCAGAGGATACTGCTTCCATCATCTCATCCACAGACTGAAGGCCTTGATGACAAGGACATCCTAGCAGAGGTATAACAAGGTGATGTCAGGAATTAACTTCACTGTGGCCTCACAACTCTTTCCCATAAGTTACACTCTTATCATTATAGCCAGTATAGTGAGACTACACCATTATTTCTGCATTAATTAATTTCCTGTATAGCGGTTTATTGCTTTGCTACGTAATAAGGCTTGTTTGGGGGGTTTATATTCAAGCATTAGGTAAAAAAAAGTGAGTGTAGACTCGTGCACCCCAAACCAATTACCCCATTTATTACACTATTTGGTTATCATGGATTTTAGCTATTACAGTAGTTTGGCAAATTAATTAACCATGATCAAGGAGGTTTGACTGTACACTGCACACCTCATACCACACTTAGATTTGGTTCCTTTCTCACTTAACTTAATTGCCCTAGTAAATAATAGGAAAAGTGTATGGTAGGATACTTATTGACTGAGTTAGAGAAAGAATAGAGGAATTAGTTGGAGAAGAACAGGGAGGCTTTAGGAAGGGAAGAGGTTGTGTAGATCAGATATTCATTCTTAGATCTTTAGTGGAAAAGTTTCTAGAGAAGGGACAGAAGTTGTATGCGGCTTTCATGGATTTGGAGAAAGCATATGACAGGGTGGATAGACAAGGATTGTGGAAAGTATTAAGAATATATGGAGTAGATGGAAAGTTGTTGAATGCTGTGAAGAGTATGTATGATGGTGCCAAGGCTGCAGTGCGTGTGGATGGTGAACTAAGTGAATTTTTCTCTTTGAAAGTTGGGTTGAAACAGGGATGTGTCATGTCTCCATGGTTGTTCAATCTGTTCATGGATGGGGTAATAAAAGAGGTACAAGGTAGGGTAGTGGATGTTGGAGTGGCCCTGGTGAGAGAGGATAGTGTTTGGAAACTCCCTGTACTGTTGTTTGCAGATGATACTGTGTTGTTGAATGAAAACTAAGGGGAGCTGCAAGGCTTGGTGGATTAGTTTGGGAGAGTGTGCAAGAAATGGAATCTATAGGTGAATGTAGGGAAGAGTAAAGTGATGGTCGTTGAGAGAGGTGAAGTCAGTGAATGCACAACAAGGTTGGATGGTGAGGAATTGGAAAATGTGAGTACGTTTAAGTACTTGGGTAGTGTGATGAGTAAGGATGGAGGTTTGGAGGGCGAAGTGCTTGAAAGGGTACAGCAGGGAAGAAAGGTTGCCGGTTCTTTGAAAACAGTGATAAGAAACAGGGAAGTGAGCATGGAAGTGAAAAAGTTACTACATGAAAGTATTGTGATACCAACTCTAATGTATGGAAGTGAAACTTGGACATTGTTGGAAGGAAACAAGTCAAGAGTGAGAGCAGTGGAAATGAGCTATTTAAGAGGAGCCTGTGGAGTCACATGGAGAGACAGGCTGACGAATGAGGATATAAAGGAGCGTTGTGGTGTGGATGTGGATGTGATAGGAAGCATTATGAGGAACACACTGAGGTGGTTTGGCCATGTGGAAAGGATGGAGGGTGAAAGACTGACGAAGTGAGTGTATGTGAGTGAGGTGGAGGGGGGAAGAGGGAGGGGGAGGCCGAGGACGAGATGGAGGGATGGGGTGGAGAGGTATATGAGAGAGGGGGGTGTGAGTTGGGAGGAGGCCAGTGAAATGGCGGGGGACAGGATGACGTGGAAGCGATTTGTTTGTGGCCACCCCAAACGGGATTGAGGCATCTGGCAAAAAAAAAAAAAAAAAAAAAAAAAAAAAAAAACCATGCTGAAATGCAACATCAGCCAGGTACTTAAAGTAACTATTGTGTAGTACTGCAATTCAGCAATCAAGATTTGAATTAATATTGGGGCAGGAAGAGTACAGTACTGTAACAGAAAATCATCTAATAACTGATATCATATTGAATACAGCTGATTCTGATCTGATCTGTGCTTTACAAAATTACTGTACCAGTACGGTTCAGCACAAACTTCTCCAAGTTATCACAATGTGTCTTGTGCACCACACTCTTCATCATGGTCATAAATGGTATACTTATTACGGTTAATTAATACTAATACAGTGAGTAACTTGGTGGTGACCACTGACTGTTCAAAAGTTGACTTCCCAGAAATGCTGGCAATATCTGATTACTGTCATGAAGATAGGTTCAATACACTTTTTGCAAAGAACAGATCCCAATCACATGCACTACAGTGACAGATGCCAGATAACACCAAAGTACAAGGGTGTGTGATACATGCAACACATGCACAAGCATTCCTCCCATCTGTCACACTAAGCACAATTCTCCTCACCCTCTGCAACAACCCCCCCCTCTCACAACACAACCACAGAATCACAACTTAGTCTCTGCACACAAGCATTACAAGACCTGTCTAAAAAGAAACCAAACTTTTTAAATAGCGCACCAACTAACTGGTATGCTGTGATCACAATTGGAGCACTATGTTGCAGCAAGTTTGAGCTTTAGAGTAACACTAGCTGCATCATGCCACATCATTTAGTCACTGCAGTACATGCACTTGAGTGAACACGTACTTAAGGTGTTGAATGCTCCACGTGAATTTTCTTCTCTTTTATTTGTGTGTGTGTGTGTGTGTGTGTGTGTGTGTGTGTGTGTGTGTGTGCGTACATGCACACCATAGTAACTGGGAGATGGCAATGCTACTAAGACATAATAATGGATGTTTTCATTATACTCGGTATGTTTTGAGGTGAATGACTGTTTTGGTAAATTGTGAGCAGTTAAGAATGCCTTGTTAATTTTTAATGTTGCGAGAAAACAGCGCCACCAGTGAGAGAGTGTTATTGAAACAAGAGTGTTAAGACAGCTGCATCCCCTGTTCTCAAACAACCTCGCTATATACCCCTCCCCCACTATTCGACAGGGATGTGTTCCATAAAAAGTGGTTGATTAACGAATTGGTCAAATAATGAACCGATTTTTCACAAAAGATTGTTAAGAAATAGGGGGGTTAGGTTCCTGACCACTTTCGTCATTCAAAAAATAGTCGGCAAAGATGGGAAAAATACCAGTAAATATGAATGAAAGTGACACAAGGATCTGAGCTGTTTTCTTATAGACCTATGTTTTCAAGGAAAATAATTTTAGTACTACATACATCTTAGATGAATGACATTTGCTTTTCGATCAAAAATGTATGGGAGAACAAATGAAATATACTTACTTGGTGATATTTAAGAAAGCTGCCTGAACACCTTTGACAGAGTGTTCATTGCTGATCCAGCAGACTGGACATGATGTCAACACACCGAACAAACTCAAAATACTCAATTAAAGACCATAAATAGCAGTGGAAGCCTAACTGGAGGCACTGAAACCTAAGTGAAAGGCTTTGCCTCTAGGACCCCCCAATGATTTTAACCTGCCTAACCTAGTGCAAACTAAGATGTGCATTATGTAAAACTGGCACCAAAACAGTATCATGCATTAAGAGCATTTGTTAATCATTGGTGCAATCGTCACCCAACCATGGAATGGCAAAACACTCATTCAGGTTGGTAAGCACATGACTGCGCTTGACAGGGGTAACAGTAGGGGTCTTGGGTGGAGCCATGGTTGTGCTGTAGTATTCCACGAGGCCAAACAGAAATGTAGATGGATGAAAAGGCAACCGATCAGCACAGCAGAGCACAGGAGACTGAGGCAGTTCAGCCAGTCTGTCTGGGGGTGCACTGTTTGAATTGTTGAAATGGCAGGGATAACCATGTCGAACAATGGAACAGGGTATAGATTTATAAATGTCGAAACACTGAATTGTTGAATAATGATCGGTCGAAAAACGAAGGCTTGGTGTATTGAACTTCTGTTGCAAAACACTGTAATTTACTTTTTGTTTAGTGTATACATACAAGTGCTATTTTTATTTTTTAAAAATCATTGTGAAGGTATTCAGAGGTTAGTGCGAGTGCATAATTACTGATGGCGACAAAGTAGTGTTCAGGAGCATGTTTGTATTATACCAGTTAGTCGAGCAGAAACGACTCATGTAGTTTTTCATTTGGTTTGTTTGTTTAATCATACTTTTTCAGTTAAGGACACGAATGTGTTGCCTGCAGGTAATAAGGCATCAGGAGCAAGTTACAGTAATCTCACACTGCAATGAGTTGAAACTCAATATGGGAAAATACAGTATCGTAACACTGGAGGTGCGGAGTAGGAATCTGACAACTACGGGGTACTTTTAGGAAAAATAAAATGCTGTAAACATGAACTAATTGATTTTGAAAAATCTTTGTGTTGTGTGATCACAGTGTATGGTAATGTGTGGTAATCACAGGGGCATTTGTCTTCTTAGTGTAATAGGAAAAGGATATGGTAGGATACTTACTGACAGAGTTAGGGAAATAACAGAGGAATTAGTAGCAGAAGAACAGGGAGGTCTTAGGAAGTGAAGAGGTTGTGTAGATCACATATTCATTCTTAGGTCTTTAGTGGAAAGTTTCTAGAGAAGGGAGAAAATTTGTATGCCGCCTTCATGGAAAACATATGACAGGGTGGACAGAAAAGGAATGCGGAAAGTATTAAGAATATATGGAGTAAATGGGAAGTTCTTGAATGCCATGAAGAGTATGCATGAGGGTGCTAAGGCTGCAGTGTATGTGGATTGTGAACTGAGTGAATTTTTCTACTTGAATGTTGGATTGAAACAGGGATGTGTCATGTCCCAATGGTTGTTCGATCTGTATTTGGATGGGATTATAAAAGAGGTACAAGGTAGGGCAGTGGATGTTGGAGCAACCCTAATGAAAGAGGGTGGTGACTGGAAACTCCCTGTACTATTGTTTGCAGATGATACTGTATTGTTAAGTGAAGGTTTGGTGGATGAGTTTGGGAAAGTGTGTAAGAAACGGAATATAAAGGTGAATGTTGGGAAGAGTAAAGTTATGGTCTTCGAGAGAAATGAAGCCGGTGAATGTACAGTGAGGTTGGATGAGAAGGAAATGGAAAATGTGAGTGCTTTTAAGTACTTGTGATGAGTAAGGATGGAAGTTTAGAAGATGAAATGCTTGAAAAGGTACAACAGGAGAGAAAGGTTGCTGGTTCTTTGAAAGCAGTGATAAAGAGCAGGGAAGTGGGCATGGAAGTAAAAATGTTGCTGCATGACAGTATTGTGATACCAAACCTAACATATGGTGAAGCTCAGACCATGTAGGAGGGACACAAGTCAAGAGTGAGTGCAGTGGAAATGAGTTATCTGAGAGGAGCATGTGGAGTTTCGTGGAGAGAGAGACTGACAAACGAGGAAGTGAGGGAGCATTGAGGTGTGGATGTCAATGTGTTAGAAAGCATTAGGAGAAATACATGGAGGTGGTTTGGCCACGTGGAGAAGATGGAGAGCGAGAGACTAATGAGGAGAGTGTATGCGAGTATGGTGGAGAAGGGGGAGAGGGAGGGGGAGGCCGAGGATGAGATGGAGGGATAGAGTGGAGAGGTATCTGAGAAAGAGGCATGTGAGCTGGGAGCAAGGCAGTGAAATGGCGTTGAACAGGGCAACATGGAGGTGATTTGTTTGTGGTCACTCCTTACGGGATTGAGGCGTCTGGCAATTGATAGACAGGCAGATTTTTGTGTTGTCTGTGATTTTAATATACAATACATGCAGGCAACTGATCTGGAGATAAAGTATATTCCTACTTATATTGGCCTTTATATTTCATTAAATGAATGAAAGAATGGATTTCTCTTAGTTTTGTCATTTCAAATTTATTTCAAGAAAAATAATATTTATCTCTATATATTGTGATGCATATTAATTATACTTTAATGGAGATGAACATCAATTCTCAAATTATTGTACAAAAGAAACTGGACAGTTCACAACATAAACAGTGTTAAGATGGTGTCAGGGGAGTAACTTTTTGTAAGGAAGGAGATATTTGTTTCCTTGTGCCATTCTTTTACATAAAAATAAAGATACCAATGACTGATATACAATACTGAGTAGATATTCTGAAAGGTGAGTGTGTATTTGATGAAAACTACTCACATCAAGCCTTTCTGCAGTCTTGGTTGAGTCAAACGTTTTTTCTAAGAACTACCCTTCCAGAATTAGGGTGCATCTTTCACACTACAGCATCTTACATGCAGCGGAATATGGTAATCACCATAGAAGTGGTGACTGGAGGTATCATTCCAACTTCACTGAGCTGAAGAGTCTAGCTGTCTCCAGTTTTAACCCGTCACGTCCCGACCGATTTCGCACCTCTGATACCGCCCAATCCCGAGCTATTTTGGAAAAATATTTTTTTGGCTAAAACCTCCGCTTTTGGTGAGAAACATTGAAAATTCATAGAGAAATCAATCACCTGAGGTTTAAAATACTAGATACAGGTAGCAGTACCTCCTTCCCTTACTGGGTTTTTTATCAGGCTGGCTCCAAAGCAAATGAGTTCTATGGGAGGGTAACTATTCCACACCACTCATAAACAGTATTTATTTATTTATTTGGTACGAATTTATATGATGTACGAGAGTATATTTGTTTTCAAACAGTAATATACGCATTATAGGCATTGTTTCACTCACTAACTCATCAACATACCTGATCTTTTTTGGCGACATTACCTGATCATCATTTCTGACCGTTTCTTCCTCTAATGCTATGTAAACTTTCTTCTCCACACTGTCATTCATTGGGGAATCACTATGGCCCTGAATGTCTTTATTGGCCAGGTCACTGGTAACAGGAGAATTGCCGAGACAATGGCGTGGGGGGGGGGAGGGGGAGGTTATGCGGTGTAAGGCACTGTCCCTGCCTGGCATCTTGTAGAGGAATAGAGGAAGGTATCCCATGTATATGTACCAAAAATCACGCACGAAAATTGAAAATTGTGCAAATTATGAACCTTGCAATTGCGCGACGTACCAGTATGTCGACGGGACTAACCGTGACAAAACGTTGTAACATACCCATACGTCGATGGGATGCCTTGGGTTAATAGCTCACAAAGCATGAAGACCTTCCTCTGGAGTCTATAATGTCTTGCCCCTTTTGAAGGAAAGATTTCAAGTTACAAAGCTTGTGCATGCCTTGTGCATCAACCAATAATCTGTGGAAGGATTAATGTCATTATGTGTTGCATCACAAAGTGATACATGGAGAGGCAGAGGGAGCACATTCCCTTAAAATAGGCTAGAAAAACTGGCTGCTCCCCAAACTTGCATGCTACAATTAAAAACCAGCTTTCTAAACTAGAAAAAAGGTGTTTTCTTTTCCACTGTACACTCTTATTGAAGGCACCCATAGGCAGAGTACCCAAAACAGACATCATGAAAGCTGAGAAATATGGGATAGTAGAATAGCAGAAGCTGTATGTATAGATAGATACAATAATTTTAACCATAGTGAAGGAATGTATAAATCTGAGCCAGTGATGTAGTGCTGCTCTTGGGTAACTGCCCTTTCCTCTCTTCCTTCCTTCTTTCCTCTTTTGTCTTTACTTCCTTCACTCTTTCCTCTTCCTTCTGCCTACAGGTGACTTTACACTCTCTCTTCTGTCTTTCTTTCCTTCATTCTTTCCTCCTCTGCCTATGGGTGACTCTATGCTGAGTGACAAGACAAATGGTTTTCTGTACACCAGGAAACCATTTACTATGCTGGGTGGTAATCATATAACCAAATTATGGCATCTGGTGGTATAGTGGGCAATGAAGAGCCTGTGCAGGTTTCTATCCAAGGGGTGGTTGGAGTTTATTCCTCACATAATGCCACTCAGGGATGAGTGAGGCTGGTCACTCTCATCTTAAATGTCGGGACCAACTTGCCTAGCCCCGGGTTCCTACGCTCCTCATAGGGCAATACAGGATTAGATGATGATGATGATGATGATGATGATGATGATGAGATCCAGTGATGAGAGGATTAGTGGCCAGGTCTTTGCCACCTCTTGTAATCCCTCACTCAGGTACTGGACAGAGTAGAGGGAGAGTCAGGTGTGGTCACACCTGGTACAGTTGGGAGGGGGGGGGGGAAATGTGGTTACCTTACATATAAGCAGCTTCTCAGTAACTGTATATACCACTCTTGGTCTGTAGATCCACTGAAGAGGGCAACAGCTGTCACTGAAACTGTTTGGAAATACATCTTTTTCATCTGCCAGTGTGGGTTTTCGTATCCTACAAACACTTAGACTTTGGATGCTACTCTTACAGTGGTGTAAATTAATATGTAAGAGATAATGCACTGTACACAACCCTGTTCCGAAGAACTGCAGAAATTTAGTATTGTGGCTTTATGACCAGCAAATGGAGGTCAGAGGTAAGAGCCTATCTGCTGAAAAAAGTCAATGCATACAGAGCATATGTAGAGTACATGAATGAAAAAGAAAATTAGATACTCTCTAACACAGACAATGAACCGTGTGTAGTCCGCATCCTCCAGAGGTTACTGCTGAGGGGGTTTTGGAAATAACATGACTGTAATGGCAAACCTAGTGGCTCTGTAAGGGGTCCTGAAGGGAGAGCCAGAAGAGGCCTACAAACCAAGGCTATGAACACAGTGTCCTGTTCAAGGTGAGGCTGTGATGAGCTTGTAATCTCCAGATGCTGTCCAGGGCCTCTACCTACTCATCCTCCCAAAGGAGGGAAGGGAAGGTTCTTCAAGAACCCAACTCATACTTACAGAATGGTATTACTGGTCATGATAAAAATAAATTACCTTTGAGCTGGATTCCCTAGGTAACAGCGTTTCAAAGATGCTACGGTTGCGATTGTGTGCATCGATGTCTACAAATATGACAGACCAGGAAGCACCTTTTTCCCCAAACAGATTGCATCCATTAATGGCTTCCAGTGCTGCCTTAGCCATCCCAATAGAACTGGGGAGGAAAAAAAAAAATATTAGTTTGAGAACAGGTCCTTTACAGTTAAATGATTTTCAACATCATCCCAATCTGCTAAAAAAAAAAAAAAAAAAAAGGGAGGGGGGTAGAGGTGAAAAAGATCCCAAAACAGGAAAGAAAAAATACAATACTTAGTGAAATACCAACCAACTACTCAGTAAAGACAGGCCAAACATTTATTCATTCATCATTCACGCATAAAAATGGCATCATGTTTCCAATTTAAAAAAATCCCTGTACTGGGATTGGCTGCAGTGCAGCTGATGTTTACTATGGCCTGGTAGCTAATTAATTCATTTCATTCTTATAGGCTCCAACATGCTTGCATGAGTTGACCTTGGTCACCTAATAGCGGCTCTCCATGGTGCTCAATCTCTGGCAGCTTTCCTATTCGGTTCCTTATCCCTGAGGTCATGCTAGATGACTTCATCCCAGGTCTTTTTCGGTCTACCTCTCACAACCCTACCCTCAACACTAACACTTCTCACTTTCTGCACCCAATTATCATCCCCCATTCTCTGTATGTGCCCGATCCATCTCAATCTACCCCTCCTCATCACAACACCAATACCCTCCAGTCCTATCCTTTCTCTCAACTCTTTCATCGTAAACTTAGCTGCCCCAGGCCTCACATTCAAGGATGTCCTTCACATCCACCTAATCACTGTCATTTCTGTACATCTCAGCCTACAAATATCCTCTTCCTTTACTCCCCAGGTCTCACTACCTTACGGCATTACATTCGTAACGCATGCTACACACAAAGATTCCTTAATAATAATAATAATAATAATAATAATAAAAATAATAATAATAATAATTATAATTCCGTTTTGTTTCGTTTTTGAAGGCTCCAACATGCTCGCATGTGTTGGCCTTGGTCACGTAATGGCGCTCTCCATGGTGCTCAATCTCTGGCAGCTTCCCTATTCAGTTCCTTATCCCTGAGGTCAAACTCAATGACCTTGACCCAGGTCTTTTTTGTTCTACCTCTCACGACCCTATCCCTAACATTAACACGTCTCACTTTCTGCACCCAATTATCACCCCTCATCCTCTCCACATGCCCAAACCATCTCAGTCTACCTCTCCTCATCACAACACCAATACACTCCAGTCCCATCCTACCCCTAAGCTCTTCTATCGTAAACCTAGCCCCCCCAGGCCTAACACTCAGGGATGCACTGCACATCCACCTAATCACTTTCCTTCCTGTATGTCTGAGCCCACGAATGTCCTCTTCCTTTACTGCCCAAGTCTCACTACCATACAGCATTACACTCCTACCACATGCTGCATACATAATAATAATAATACAGTAAAACCTCACTATAACGGACTAACTGGGGCCCAAGCCATTCCAAAAAAAGCGATATTCCGATAAAAGAGATACCTGGACTTCCCCCTGCTAACCCAGACTTTTTCCCACACTGTACATCAGACATTAGTCCAGATGGCACCAAAGGTTTTTAAACTGTTTTCGCTACCACTGCAGTACTATACCGTATTAAACATTCAAAACGATAATCAAATGGTATAATGTATACAGTAATCCCTCCACTATCCGATGTAATAGAGCCAAAGGCATGTCGGGAAAGTGGTCCGGTCCGGAAAGTGGGCCCTGCCTGCTGGACTGGTACTTATGGACCCTAACCCAGCCTAACTTTGAAAGCCACTTAAATAACTCCCTGCCGGGGAGGCCTTTGTAACTGAAACAGAACAACATTTCGAAACACTAAACAGTACACCCATCACAAACATCAACACCGCTGTGCACACTTTCAATACAATCATACAAAACGCAGACAAAAGACACATCCCTAGAGGCAACAGAAAGAGACACAATCCCAATTTCACAACAGAAATTCAAGACCTCATCAGACAACGGGACACACTGCAACACTCCCCAACACCCCATACACAAGACACCATACAACAAATATAAGAACTCAACACTCAAATAAACAGTAAAATATCAGAACAGCAAACACTAAACTGGAAAAATTACCTCCAAACACTTGACCACAAAACAAACATCAGCAAACTCTACAAAACACTAAACAGCATCACACTTTCCAACAGCAACACCACACAATCACACGCTGCCATCACAACAACAGACACCATACCCTCAAACAAACAACAAGCAAACACTCTCATCAATCACTTTTCACGAGTCAGCCATCTAACCCCCCATCCGGAAGACCGACGTATCATCAGACGTAAGAGACAGTTCCCCACAGACCCAGACTATGCACCATTCACTTACAACCAGACGAAGCACATCATTAACAACCTCAAGCACTCATCTGCCTGTGGACTAGACAACATAAGCAACATTCACCTTAAACACCTAGGACCACAAGGCATACAAGCACTCACCAACATATCAAACTACAGTGACTCACACAACATAATACCCAACATCTGGAAGCATGGCAATATCATCACTATCCCTAAACCCAACAAAGACCCCACGTTACCCTCCTCACATCGCCCCATCACACTCCTCTGCACCCTCTCTGAAGTCACTGAACGACTGGTACTACAACTAGTCACCCCTCACATTCCCCTAGCCCAATCACAACATGGCTTTAGGCCACTACACTCCACAAACACCCTTCTTACAGACCTTACACAGAGAGTTTTCGATGGCATGAATTCAGCTAGGCCACCACACAGAACACTCCAAGTCACACTAGACATTAGCAAAGCTTTTGATGCCATCCCCCGCCACAACCTCACAAACAAAATACTCAACACAAACATACACAATAACACAAAAAGATGGCTGGCAAACTATTTAGCAGGCAGATGTGCACACGTAACATTTGCCGGTCAGTCTTCTAACATCAGAAACTTCACAAACGGCATCCCTCAAGGATCTGTTTTGTCCCCTACACTCTTTAATCTATACATGCATGACATACCCACACCCCACACACCACAGATACACATAGCTTCCTATGCAGATGATATAACACTTACATGTACACACCAAAACTCAAACACAGCTGCACACATCATTCAACCTTACCTCAACACACTACATGAATGGTTCACCACAAACAGGCACAAAATAGCCCCAGCCAAATCTACAGTTACTCTTCTCACAAACTGGACAGCAGAACATAGTCACATCCCACACCTCACCATAAACAACACTCCACTACCACACACACACACACACACACACACACACACAAAATCCTTGGTGTAACATACAATACATCAATGTCATTCAAACAACACATCACAAACATTAAAAATAAAATAACACCAAGACTCAATGCTTTGAGGTCACTTGCCCATACAACATTCGGACACAACAAAGAAATCACCACCACAGTATACAAACAATACATACGTTCAGTGATGAATTATGCAAGCCCTGCCTGGGCATCTAACCTCACCAAAACACACTACAACACTCTACAGACCATACAGAACAAGGCACTAAAAATAATCACAGGCTGCACAGCTACTACACCCACAGACCACCTACATCAAGAAACCAAAGTCCTCAAGGTCAAGGATCACATAGACATGAGAGGCACCCAGTTTCTTGCTGCAGCCTCCACAAACCCACAACATCCACTACAGTACATGGCAGCACATCCACCCACACCAAGGAACATCAAAACAACACCCAGCACACGATACCATACACAAATACTGTCATCTCTCCCCCCTCGCACACCTCAGACCAGCTTCCAGAAGCATATCCACACTCAGATCACTCGCCGCTCCATTCAGTCACTTAAAGACAACACACAGCTGCATGCATGGCCTCCTGACATCCACCCTTCTGAATCCTATCTTCCTCGTGAGGACAGGGTCCACCTGGCCAGGCTGAGATGTGGGCACCATCCAGCCCTCTTAAGCTACCAGAAGAGGCTGGATGACTCCGTCGCTGATGCCTGTCCAGGATGCAACACAGCACCCCATACTATTAAGCACATTATGGAAGACTGCATTGCACACAATCACCTACGCCAACAACACAACATACACTCTTTGAGAGCTCTGTGGGAAAGCCTGGTCTCGGCCATGGCCTTCCTAAGGGACTCGGGACTGTTCGGCCAGACTGCCTAGGGAACAACTACTACTACTACTACTCCCTGCCGGACATGCATAGCACCTATTTAAACATATTTTTGACCCTATTCACACCACTAATGGACATAATGCACGAAATAAATGAAGAGGAACCAGAGAATGAAGAATCAGAAGTGCGTATGGAAAATACTTAGCAGTGCACAGGGCACTTACAGCACGTCTGTGGCTGCCTCCTCTGAGGCTCTGGTAGTTGCGAAAATGCTCTTGAAGCATGTACAGTAATCCAGTGTTGTGCTACACTTAATTCTTTGCACTATGAGTTATAATTGTTTAACGCTGCACATTCTGTTCTTAATTGTGCCACACCAGTTTCAACCACCACTTTGCACTCCATACTTAATCCTTTGCACTCTAAATTCTAATTTCTTAACACTGCACAACACTGTAAATTCCCATGTGGTCTAGTGGCGAGGTATTGCAGTTTATTCACTGTTTATTCACAAAAACGAGCACTTGCGGCATCCATTGCAATGAACATCTACCCTCAATGGTGGTTAGGCAGTAAATGGGGACAGGGTTGCCAGATTTGAGCTCAGCCACATTACCAAACTCCTCATGTTTCATTACCAAATTTAACTTTTCATTACCAAATTCTTAAAAGAAGCATTTATTCTTCACTAATTACATGTACAAATGGAAATAATCACTCTCCTTATAATCAGCAGCATGTTCATTTTTGCACTATGTATGCTAGCAGATTAATCAAAGAGAGCAGACAGTCCACCGTCTCCATTCCCTATATTTTCATACATGTGAAAAATCAGTTTGGTAATGGATCATGCTGATTCACTACCACACAAACTTTTCGATACTAAATTGGCCCACATTTGGTAATGAAAAATACCAAATGGCAACCTTGACTGGGGAGGGGGGAGGAAGGAAGAAAGGGGTGAAGGGGACGTGCACAAACAACAGTTGTTCGGCGCTGCGCGCCAACTTCAAATTACGGATTGAAAAAAAATTGAATTTGGGGGGATTTTTTTGAATTTGGGGGGATTTTTTTTTTTTTTTTTTTTTTTTTTTTTTGGCATTTTTGGGTTCCGAAGGTCCAGGCCCACAATGTCTGGTAGGTGGGGAGTCCAGAAAGTGGGCGTCCGGATAGTACAGGGATTACTGTATATATAATAATACTGTACTGTTTACTGATAAACATATCTATTATTTACCCTACAGTATTGTGGTGAACACAGCCGAAGTGGTCAGGCAGTCCGGACTGCTTCTGGATTTATTGGACTTTTTCTGATACATAAAAATTTAATCCAGTAGTTCTTCGAGTCCAATAAAAGTGAATTCCGGTCTATTGAAGTCTGTTATATCGAGGTTTTACTGTAATAAAAATGTAAAAAGCAATGCAGAACTTGAAATACTGTGAGTCTCAGCTTAGATGCTTGTGGCTGCCACAGGCCGTAGATGGGTGGTTACCTTCATTCTGGGCGGTACTACCAAGGATGTGAAGAGACCCAGTAGATGGCTTTGCACAACACTCCCAGGCAAGGACCTCAACCACGTTTACCAGTACAAAGATCCCTTGGTTATCATGCACTTGGTTATTGCAGTTTTTGTTGTCAATGCAAGATGAATATCTGAACTCTACCATTATCGTGCATTTTTCAGCCTTAAAAAAAAAAAAAAAAAAAAAAGGCACACCTAAGCTGGTTTCTGTTGACAATGGTGGTGGAAATCTATGGTTTCTGATGTCTTGGAGGGATTCAACTATGAGGCCCTGCATGAGGAGTTAGTCCCAGCTATTGAAGACCACAACCTCTCCACCCCCTAGCCTCAGAACACCTTCCCTCAAGCCCATCTCAAATCTCTCTATGGTACGTGTTTCTTTCATATTGCGCCCTTTTCATCACTTTCTATTAACCTAACCATGCCTGTGTATGTTTCTGATACATACCACAACAGTATACGGTACAGTATATGTATTTAATGGACATAAATTGTTGCAAATGAGAAAATCTGGGTTTACAAGTGGGGACAAATCCCATAGGTTCTACATTTTTGTTATCATGCAACTTCATTCACGCACTAGGCTTGGTACCAATTATGTGTGATAACCATGGGATCACTGTAGTCAAAGGTCAGACTGAGACTACTACTCATACATATCTCTTATATGCAGCTCATTATCTTGGGGCTATACTTCCTCCTCTTTCCCTCTACCTCACTATGTGGAAGGACCCTCTTCTGACAGAAAGGCACTGTCTGCCACAGGAAGGCGGCTGCCTGCTTGTGGTCGATGGGTCTGTCTGGCCAGACAGAACAAGGTAGACCAACAAAAACAACTTATGGATGAATGTTTCCTGCCTAGTGATGATAACATTGCTAGTTACTAAGCTTGTAGTCACACTTAATTCTCACTGGGTAGTACCTCCCTGGGTCAACAGTACCCACTTATCTACTAAGTCTTCATTCATCATTCAAGCCTTCAAAATCCTCCAGACAGCCTCTGCAGCTCTTTTACTTGCTCAGTCCACTATTTGTTCTCCATGGCATGCAGTTTTCTTTGGGTTTCACTTCTGAGATTCTGGAATCCAGTTTTTTTTAGTTAAGGAGCTAGGATGAGCCAATCAGTTGTTATATGCTCTATTCTTCATTGCAAGAATGTCATGTATGCTCTCAGCATTTTCATCAAACCAGTCTTTATGGTGGACAGTGGAGAAGCCTAAGGCTTCTTCTGCAGTGTTTTGAAGCAGTGACAACATCTTAATGTTCGGCCACTCTGCATCTTGGTTTGTTACACTGCTGTTTCAGTCAAGTGGTGGACACTGAAAGAACTTGTCTGTAATAGTGCTGCAGAAGGTGTTACATGCTGCCGCATCCTTTAAAATATTTCGGTTTAGTTTCTAGGAGGATGGTCTACAGCATATTTGTGAGCATATGATTAGTTGCAGTTTGGTAAGTATAAGGTTATGGTTTTCTGAGCACTCAGCACCTCTCATAGCTTGGGTTTTATGAATTTCTCTTCAGTCTCACTGTCCTATAAGACGCCAAAGTCTAGATCATGGGTGCATCCATGTGGTCTTGCATTTCTTCTTAGGTTGAAAAATGGTGTTTGTGAGGACCAGACTGTTCCGAGCACAAGGGAAGCAGCCTAAAGCCACTGCTATTTGTTACCAACACCATGGCAGGTTATAATGCCTTTTTAGAGGTGATTATCTTTTTCTATTCTGGCATTAAAATCTCCATGCAGGATAAGTTTGTCACCATATGGTACTGAGCAAATGGTAGCATCCGGAGAGCCATAAAAGTTATCTTTGATGGTGTCTTCAGTCAAGTGTTGGGGCACAGACACTGATGAGTGTTGCATATTGGCCATTAACCCCTTAACCGCGGGGCGTCACTTTCATGACGGTTGGGAGCAAGGGATCATACTGCGGGGCGTCACTTTTGTGATTCTGTGTTATTTTGAATTCACCCGGGCTTTCAAGTGGTGGCTTGTATCATCTATCAGTACTGCCAATGTCCAACACTAGTCAGCACTCCTAATCTCATCTGTACTCCCATCCATTGTTGACAATTTAGCCATTTCTCCCCATTCTTGACTCCCCTCCCTACCCCCCCCCTCCATTACCCTATCCTCTCGCCTGCCCGGCCGTGCTACGCTAAGTAAATCTTCCCTGGAATTTTTAACTGATTTCATCCAATAAAATAAGCCCTATGCCCTATTCTTATACCAAATAATATATACAAGAGAGAAATAAGGTAAGTGAGAGTGCCATACACCTAGAATTGGCTAATTATCACCTGACAACACCTCACCGCACTCGTTTGCTAATTTTTGCTGTTTATTTCCCCTTGAAATATGCTGTATCATCTATTTTCGTAATAAAAATATATATAAGAAAGGAAGGGAGAAGCCTAAGTGATATTTACATTCACCTGGAACTACCTAATTATTGCAGGCCACCACACTATATTCCATGCTAAGTAAATCTTCCCTGGAATTTTCCACTGATTTCATCCATTGAAATAAGCCCTATGCCCAATTCTTATACCAAATAATATATACAAAAAAGAAATAAGGTAAGTGATAGTGCCATACACCTGGAATTGGCTAATTATCACCTGACAACACCTCACGTGCACTCGTTCGCTAATTTTCACTGTTTATTTCCCCTTGAAATATGCCGTATAATCTATTTTCATAATAAATATACATATAAGGAGGGAAGGGAGAAGCCTAAGTGATATTTACATTCACCTGGAACTACCTAATTTATAATGTATTGTCTAGATTTCCTGCCAATCATTTCACTGCTATATATTAGCTGCTGTCAAGAGGCTGACGTTGGCAGTAATGCATTTCCCTATGTAGGCCACCACCCCAGCCCACCCTTATCAGTTCACTCTCATCTTCCAATGTGAAGGTACGTCTGTTTGCTCTTGCTAACTTCAGCCACTTTTCACCCCCATGCAAAGGGCCCTGTGACCTTTAACACCTACTAAACCTCGTGTGGAAAGAGGTAAAGGGCTGACAATTGATAAAAGAGTGACTACGATCTTTCTACTGAGTAAAACAGTGCAAGTGGAATTGTAAATAATGTGTAAATAATGTGTAAACAGCAAGTGAAAGTAATGAATGTAAATATACATGAACAGTGGAAAATAGTTTTATACGTTACTTCAAGTGACAGTGCATAACACAGTGTAAATAAAATAGAAATGTAAATAACGTAAATAAAATAGAGAACGTAAATACTGTACAAATGTAATTGAGTAGTATTATAAGAATATGAGTATATACCCTAGGAGTAATGAAAGTGAAGTTTCACTCTAGCATGTATGAATACTATGAGTTATGAGAGTGAAGGTGAAAGTGACATTCACTCTCAATGCTAGTATACAGGATGAGAAAGTGAATGCTATGTATTTTACTGAAAGAAATTGAATCCCTACAGTGACAATAAACTAATACTACTGAAGGAAACTTATGGATAAAGACTGTAGATATATATAAGTGTTATACAGTAACAGAAATATAAAGTGTGAGGGGTTTTATGAATAATAAATGACAGAATACCAACAGCGAACTAGCGCAAGTGGGAAGGTCATACGCGCTCGTAATTTTCATCGCTTTCACAGTGTTTTTTTTTTGGAGTATGGATCCCAAACTACTTGATAATCAAAGAGTAGTGTTTACAGTGTTAATATATGGCTGTGGTAATCATATTACGGGTTGTCGGGAAGTGTAAAGTGGAGACTTCATTACCCAACTTCAGAGGTCTCCACAAGTCCTACGGTAATCGACGAAGGCTCAACAAACATCCCAGGAGAAAGCTGAAGGTATGTGCCATAAGCATATGTAATTTTAATATTCTAGGACTAATAACTGATTTTTGGCAAATATTTTTTGAGAGTCTGTTGGAGCCCGAATAACCCTGCGGGACACGCAAAACATTGGGAAACCTGCCCGCGGTGTAAGGGTTAAAGACTAATATGTGCTAGAACATAGGCCTCTCT
This sequence comes from Coenobita brevimanus, assembly GCF_032717465.1. Taxonomy (NCBI): domain Eukaryota; kingdom Metazoa; phylum Arthropoda; class Malacostraca; order Decapoda; family Coenobitidae; genus Coenobita; species Coenobita brevimanus. Next base: position 11,288,980 of record NC_137051.1, read on the forward strand.
GATATAGCTACAGGTGATTCTTGAACCTTCTGTGTTAGGTTGCTCTGGACTGCAAAGCCAATACCATGACTTCTTTTTACATTGTCTGGGTAACCCCTCCAGAGATAGAAGCACCCTTCTCCTGCTTCTATTATGTTATGTTTTCCTGAGAGGTGAGTTCCTGACACAGCAGCAACTTCAATTTTATATTTTTTCAGTTCAAGGGCAATAAGGGCAGTCCTACAGCATGCCATGTGCATGTGTCTTGATCTGTATCAAGCAAGCTCGTATATTCCAGGTAGCAAGAGTAAGGGGGATTCTTTTTGTTTTTCGATTTAAGTGTCAGATGCCTTGATAGATGCGGTTATCTGTCCAGGTGGTGTGGAGCAGCATATGTTCAGGTTAACTTTTCTAAGCCCCTCCCAATCAGGATTAAGCAATTGGGTGTCCATTTCCGGTTGTTTGGTTGCACTGGATGCTGCTGAAGGCAAGACCAGGTCCTGTGCTATCATGCCAGAGACCACTACTCTAGTGCAGCCTATGTGCAAGACTCAAGCTAGCAACTTTCAGCCACATCCATGACCTGTCACCATCACCCAATCCTGTCACTACAGGTCTTTTGCTTTTGATGAAAGGATAAAATGGAAGGTAAGTATAGCAATGGACCTGTGCAATGACTGGATTTTGGTGTGATGGTGAGGGTGTGCATTCCTTACCACCACATGACTTGGCCTTTCTTGGCCTGTTATGATGGCATGAAGATTCATGACAACCATCTACTCATCAGGACTGCAGGAGTCTGCCAGGAGCTCTGTCTGTTGTGGCCTGCCTTCTGTGGAATTCTACTCATGAATTTTTCATTTGAGGTTTACTCCTGTAGCCTTAACCCATCCATGGGTAAACCACAAGGCAGTGGGCCTGGGAATCCTTAGTCTGACCCCTCACTTATGGTCCCTCCAGCATGAGTAGCCCTGTCCTGCTGAGGCTGAGGGATCTCTCCCCCTCAGGTATGGCCCACCAGATTTGTGTGTGTGTGTGTGTGTGTGTGTGTGTGTGTGTGTGTGTCTGCATGCCCACATATGTGCAAACACACACACACAGTCAGCATTTTTTAAGATCTTAAGAAAAGTGTTATGCAAAAAAAAATGCAACTTACAAAATTAAGAACAGCTGACCGTATGATGCTATGCTCCCCTACCTGGCATGAAGCTCTGGGGTACCATTGTTATACTTGCTGCCACGCTCCCACATTCCAAAGTCTGGAGTTCTGTATGCTCGCTCCACATAGTACACCAGATTCTGTACAAAGGTCACCTCATCCATTGTGTAGATGATCTGCAGCCCTGAGCTGATCATCTGAACCAGGAACAACAAGTACAGCGATACGATATCAATCTACGGAGAGAATGAGAGAGAGAGAGAAAAAAAATTATTATTAAAATACAATAACACCTGTAATATGAAGACCATGACATGGAAGACCAGTACTTCCACAACAAATCAATCTTTATGATATGGTAAAATAATGTTCAATACAGTATTTTCTAAATTACATGCTGCACAATTTTACAACCAAATGAGAAACACCGAGATGTAGCTTATAATGATATAATATACTGACATTAAATCATATAGCAATAAAAAATATCTTACTAAGAAAAACCACGTCTTTTTGACGAGTTGAGGTCCAAGCACAATAATCTCTCCAATATCCGATGTAATACAGCCAAAGGCATGTCCGGGAAGTGGGATCGTTCGGATACTGGGACCCTGCGTCCTGGACTGGTACTTATGGACCCTAACCCAGCCTAACTCAGAAAACCACCTACACAACTCCCTACCAGACATGCATAGCACTTATTTAAGACCCTAATCACACAAATAAAGGACAGAATGCATGAAATAATTGAATGGGAACCAGAGAATGAGGAATTAGAAGTGAGAACGGAAAATATTTAGCAGTGTACAGGGTACGTACAACACGTCCGTGGCCGTTACAAAGATTAACCTGCTTCCTCTATGGTTCTGGCAGTGTTGAAAATGCTCTTGAAGCACGTACAATAATCCAGTATTGTGCTGCACTTAATCCTTTGCACTGTGAATTATAATTGTTTAACACAGCACATTCTGTTCTTACTTTTTTTTTATGTGAATATGGAACCAAAGGCTGTGAGCCTGCAATTATTGCTCCCTCCAAGAGAAAAACAAAATACAAGAGAGAGCCAAATTCAAGGTCCGATCATTTCGAGATGCGTGGACACACTGCGTCTGAAAGACTGGAGATCATAGGAAGCAGGAAATATAGACAGAGGAAGACAGTTCCAGAGCTGACCTGTTGCATAAATGAAGGACTGGGAATAACGGTTAACTCTTGCATTAGAAAGTTGGACAGAAAAGGGATGAGAGTTTGCTGCAAGACGGGTGCAACGCGCCCATCGTAGAGGTAGAAGAATTCATGCGGACAGTTCAGAGGGGCAGTGACCATTAAAGTAGCGATAAAAAAGAGATAAAGATGCAACAGTGTGACGAAAAGACACTGGTTGAAGGGAGTCAGTAAGAAGAGGAGAGTTAATGAGATGAAAAGCATTTGACTCCACCCTATTGAGAAGATCTGTATGTGGAGAGCCTCCCCACACATGAGAGTTGTACTCCACACAGAGACGGATAAAATCCCTGCATAGAGTCAACAACTGTGCAGGGGTAAAGAAGGAACAGAGTCGCCATGCCAGTTGCACCCGCCAGTTTGCACTCTGCACTTAATCCTTTGCACTCTGAATTCTAATTTCTTAACACTGCACAACACTGTAAATTCCCATGTGGTTTAGTGGCGTGGTATTGCAGTTTATTCACTGTTTATTCACAAAAACAAGCACGTGCAGCATCCAATGCGATGTGCGTCTAGTCAGGATGGTAGTTAGGCAGTAACAGGAGGGGAGGAAGCAAGGGGCCACATGTAAACACAGCTGGTCACTGCCATGCGCGAACTTCAAATTACAGTTGAAAAGAAATTCAGACTTTTTTTGGCCATTTTTCGGTTCCGACGGCCTGGGCCCAAAACGTCCCGACATTGGGGTGTCCGGTTACTGGGTGTCCAGATATTAAAGAGATTACTGTATTTAGTTTCTCCTAGTTCCTCATACTCAGGCATGCATCAAGTTTCAAGCAATATGGGAGCGGTGTTCTTGTTTATACATGTATTTGACAGACCTCTTAATGAGATATGCTTAGAGACACTCACTCTCACAGAGCCAGGAATACAAAGAATATACAATTCCTGCAAGTTCTAAATCCCTTGTGTTGTCTTTTCCTGATCACTTACAAGAATACCAGGACCACTGTAATCATTAGGTTTTATCAAATCAGTCATCACATGGGCACCCCAGGAATGGTACACTGGCAGCTTGTGGTAAAAACACATGTAATCAGACAATGTACAGGCAGTATGCAGCAGAAATTAAGCTGCTGGGCACTAGAGCTTGTAAAAAATAAGTATTAAAATAAATTAAATAAATCTTAAGCCATCCGTCCATCCATCATCTAAACCTATGTTGTCCCATGAGGAGTGCAGAAGCCTGAGGATAGGCATGTTGGTCCTGACATTTACGATGAGAGTGGCCAGCCTCACTCATCCCTCGGTGGCATTACATGAGCAATAAACCATAATCACCCCTTGGATATAAACCTACACAGGCTCAATCCGGTTGGAGCACCTTAATTACCCACTAAACCACCAGGTGCCATAATCTAGTTATATGGTTACCACCCAGCACAGTAAATGGCTTCCGGGTGTACAGGAAACCATTTGGGTTGCCACTCAGTGTACAGTTACCCACAGGCAGAAGGAGGAGGAAATAATGAAGGAAAGAAAGACAGAAGAGGGAGTGTAAATTCACCCATAGGCAGATGGAAGAGGAAAGTAAGAAAGAGAGGAAGGATGGAAGACAGGAAATGGCAGACATCCAAAGCAGCACTGCACTGAGTGAGTGTACAAGAAAATAATGTCCCACTTAGGGCCATAAACCAGGGTAAAGAGTGAGCGATGAATGTAGGACAAATTCCACAATACGAAAGTACAGTGAGTCCTCGAAATACGAAAACCCGAAATATGAATTTTCGATGGTACGAAATTGATTAATATTGGACAAATTCCACAGTACGAAAATATCTGTCTCGATGATATGAAAATCGATACTCGATACAAAAGGAAATGCAGAGATAGCCTGATTATCCAGACTATATGTGAAGAAATGCCTGAATAGTCTGAAATCACGATTGATCTGGCGGAAACAAACACAAGTACTGTTAGATTGATTTATTTACCAATAAATGTACAATGAAAGACACAACACTCTTCCCAGTTCAGTCTGAAGAAAATTTACACCAGGCAAAATACAATGAAAACCCTGTTCCTAGTGCGTGTTTCAAATGGTTCGATTTTTCCACGCTATATTTGTCAGACTTTGGGAACATACTTTGTGTCTTTCATTGCACACTTGAAGCAGCAGAAAGACCTTACCAATTCAATTCATAATCCTCCAGCTTGTTTCTGTAAATTTCTGACAGCTTTCAGTTTGGCAAATTACTTTTTCTTGCTGAAAAATTTCCTCCCCGTTATTATCGTCATTGTCCCCTACGATCGTTTCCAGTGCAGTGGAAGAAACTAAACGTGCAGAGTTGCCAGTTTCTTGTGACCAAAAGTAGTGGACACAGGCCTCAAAAGTAGTGAATTTCGGTATAAAGTAGCCCAACATAATCCTATGCAGTATATATACATATCTATGCAATACATACAGTATATACATATCTATCTATCTATTTATCAATCTACAAAAATAATTTAACTCTGCACAACTTACTAGATGAATGCTGCTCCAGTGCTCCTGTGAGGTTGTTCGAAGTGATGTAAGCCTAAATTTAACACAGAACTCCTTAATTACTGCATTAATTAAATTTACTTCTATTTCCTTAAATTATTTCATTTCTTTTACATTTTCATAACTAAGGTGTTTTCTTCATAACAAAACATAACTCTTTCTTACTGTCTGAACTTAGTCATTTTTTTCAGCTTAACAAAACTATTTTTGGAACTAAAGGAAAGTACTTTCTTGCACATCGCATTATAATTACATATTTAAATCATTAAGACTCCACGACCATGTCATCACAGCTGAAGATCTTCTGCATCCATGACTCGTGGATGCAGAAGACATGACTGACTGGGGTGGTAATTTCACATGTTCAGTTCAAATTAAATAGCCAATCAAAGATTAATACAAGAGTGTGGAAAATTTAAAGAGGGAGGATAAAATACATTATAAATCATTTCCTCTGCATGTCTTCAAAAGGTAATTGTATTATATTTTAAATGATACATAATCACAAATCAATCTTTGACTTTCGTCTCATTAGTAGCCTAAGTTAGCCCAACTTATTTTTAAAGTAGCCCCCAAAGTCGCAAGTAGTAAAATTAAACATATAGTAGCGCAAGGATTCCAAAAGTAGCCCAATTTGCTACTTGTAGCCCAATCTGGCAACACCGTCAATGTGCTCAAAGGTGGATACTGTTTCCCAATTTCCCAACTGGAGGTTAGGTTAGGTTAAAATTATTAGGTACAGGTAAGCTCGGTTAGGCCAGGTTTAGTTAAACACTTAGGGAAGAACAGTCCTTTCCGCCATTATGTTAATGAAATAAACAAGAGTTGTCACACCAGAACAGCTAAAAATGACGGGTTTTTCAAGAATACTCCCCCAGTATCCCTGCTTGTCATAAAAGGCGATTAAAAGGGTTGCCGGAGGGTTAGTGCCCCTCCCCAGAAAACAACTAACTAAAAAAACAAACAATAAGCCTCGGACAAGGACTCACCAAACGATGACGACCAAGGACCGGACAAAGGACATGGTTATCGGAACATGGAATGTAAGGGGAGCGAATGATGAGGTGAAAGAGAGAGAGAGATTGTCCAGGTGCTTGAGGGTGCGAAAGTGGATGTATGTGGAATAACTGACACAAAATGGAGAGGAGAAAGTGTGAGACAATGGGGGTATGGATGGGGTATATGTGCATGAGTAGGTGAGAATGAGAGGGCAAAGGAAGGAGTATGTATAGTTGTTAGTAAAAGATGGAAGAAGAGCATAAGACAGTATGGATCAGTTGGGTCAAGGATTGTGTGGGTAAAGTTGAAAGTTGGAATACAAATGTGGGCGATTGTGTGTGTGTATGCGCCAACGCAAGATCGTGCTAGAAGAGTGAGAGAAGAGTTCTGGACAAATGTAGAAGTGTGCATGGAAAAGTTTGGAAGGAATGAGAGAGTGTTTTTGATCGGTGATATGAATGGTAAAGTTGAGAATGTGAAGGTGGATGGAATAGCTGGTGAGTGGGGTGTGCCTGCTAAGATAGAAGAGAATGGGAGTGTGTTAGTGGACATTTGTGCTGGGAGGGGGTTGGTGATAGCCAATACCCTCTTCAGGCATAAAATGATCCACAGGTATACATGGCGAGTGATGAGAAGGGTGGGTGGTGAACTGAATGAAAGGAAGACAATGATTGATTATGTGTGTGTGGATGAAAGGATGCGAAGATGTGTAATGGATGCAAGAGCTTATAGAGGTTGGGGGAGTGGACTTTCTGACCACTACTTGGTGGTGGCCAGAATTAGGATTCAAGTAAGATGGAGGAATAGAAGAAGGGAAAGACGAGAGGAAGGAGTAGTTGCAAGGAGAGTGGAAAGGTTACAAGAGGATGAGAAAAAGGCAGGTATATGAGAGAAGTGGAGGAACAATTGGTCAAATATGAATTGGAGCAGATGGGAGACGTGGAAGGTGTGTGTAGGATATTTACATAAGAAATATGTGCAGCATGTGATGTGGTGTGTGGAAGGAAGAGAAGGCGGAGGGGGGTGCAAGGAACAGCATGGTGGACTGAAGAGGTGAGACAGGCTGTGGCACAAAAGAAGAAAGCATACAATGAATGGATGAGAAATAGGGGCGTGGAAGAAGTTGAGAGGGGGAAGAGACAGTTATACGTAGAAAGAAAGAGAGAGGTGAAAAGATTAGTAAGAGAGAGTAAGAAGAGGGTGGATGAGGAATTTGGAAGGAATCTGAGTGTAAAGTGGAGGGACTGTAAGCAAATGTTCTGGAAAGAGGTGAAAAGAGTAAGACAGGGTGGAAGTGAAGTTAGCAGGGGAGTGAAGGATAAAAATGGCAGGTTACTAATGGAGAAGGGGGAAAAAGTGAGCAGATGGAGAGAACACTTTAAGGAATTGTTGAACGTAGAGGATGGAAGCAATGCGAGTATAAGTGGCTGGGGAATGGCTGGGAGAAGGAGGGAGGTGAGAAGACAGGAAGAAATCAGTAGGATAGAAATTGTGGAAGCAATGAGGAAAGTTAAATCGGGGAAAACCCCAGGAATTGATGGAGTGTGTGGTGAAATGCTGAAGCATGGGGGAGAGATAGTAGTAGAATGGATGTGGAAGATGTGCAGATTGGCCTCGGAGGAAGGTAGAGTCCCGGAGGATTGGAAGTCAGGTATAATTATTCCCTCGTACAAAGGAAAAGGGGAAAAAGAAGTGTGTGGTAATCATAGGGGCATTTGTCTTCTTAGTATAATAGGAAAAGTGTATGGTAGGATACTTATTGACAGAGTTAGAGAAAGAACAGAGAAATTAGTGGGAGAAGAACAGGGAGGCTTTAGGAAGGGAAGAGGTTGTGTAGATCAGATATTCATTCTTAGATCTTTAGTGGAAAAGTTTCTAGAGAAGGGAAAGAAGTTGTATGAGGCTTTCATGGATTTGGAGAAAGCATATGACAGGGTGGATAGACAAGGATTGTGGAAAGTGTAAAGAATATATGGAGTAGATGGGAAGTTGTTGAATGCTGTGAAGTGTATGTACGATGGTGCTAAGGCTGCAGTGCGTGTGGATGGTGAACTAAGTGAATTTTTCTCTTTGAAAGTTGGGTTGAAAAAGGAATGTGTCATGTCTCCATTGTTGTTCAATCTGTACATGGATGGGGTAATAAAAGAGGTACAAGGTAGGGCAGTGGATGTTGGAGTGGCCCTGGTGAGAGAGGATAGTGTTTGGAAACTCCCTGTACTGTTGTTTGCAGATGATACTGCGTTGTTGAGTGAAGACGAAGGGGAGCTGCAAGGTTTGGTGGATGAGTTTGGGAGAGTGTGTAAGAAACGGAATCTAAAGGTGAATGTAGGGAAGAGTAAAGTGATGGTCTTTGAGAGAGGTGAAGTCAGTGAATGTACAGCGAGGTTGGATGGTGAGGAATTGGAAAATGTGCGTATGTTTAAGTACTTGGGTAGTGTGATGAGTAAAGATGGAGGTCTGGAGGGTGAAGTGCTTGAAAGGGTACAGCAGGGAAGAAAGGTTGCTGGTTCTTTGAAAGCAGTGATAAGAAACAGGGAAGTGAGCATGGAAGTGAAAAAGTTACTACATGACAGTATTGTGATACCAACTCTAACGTATGGAAGTGAAGCTTGGACGTTGTTGGATGGACACAAGTCAAGAGTGAGAGCAGTGGAAATGAGTTATTTAAGAGGAGCCTGTGGAGTCACATGGAGAGACAGGCTGACGAATGAGGATATAAAGGAGCATTGTGATGTGGATGTGGATGTGATAGGAAGCATTATGAGGAACACACCGAGGTGGTTTGGCCATGTGGAGAGGATGGAGGGTGAAAGACTGACGAAGAGAGTGTATGTGAGTGAGGTGGAGGGGGGAAGAGGGTGGGGGAGGCCGAGGATGAGATGGAGGGATGGGGTGGAGAGGTATTTGAGAGAGGGGGGTGTGAGTTGGGAGCAGGGCAGTGAAATGGCGGGGGACAGGGCGACTTGGAGGCGATTTGTTTGTGGCCACCCCAAACGGGATTGAGGCGTCTGGCAATAGATAGACAGATAGATAGTTTACTGTATTTACCAACCCAGAAATAATCTGAAAAATATAACAGACTATCAGGAAGAACTGATTTGGTAAGGTGCTTTTACTGCTTAAAGTAAAACGTATGTTTAGCCCCCTTAATGGCTGTGGGTTCAGATATTTGCGTGCTCCCATGGTTGGCCTTGGGACCATTTTTTCAAAGTTCTAAAATCAATTTCTTTTTCTTACTTATGTGAAAAGACTCGTCTGGTGCACCTGGCCTTTTTTTTTTTTTTTTTTTAATTATTATTTTTCCCCTAAACCCATCCTGTGATTTGCTATGTTTCATATAAGAATTAATAAAATTAGGATGCGTGTTACAAAGCATGTATACAACAGCCAAAAACATCTGGGACGAAGTGAACTGTGAACGCCAGACTGCTTGAGGAGGTAGAGTAGGGTTGTGTAAACACACCAGCGACCCTCATTTCCATCTCATAATTGCTCGGAGTTTTATATAGCTCACCCTAACTCAACGTCACTGACACCAGTACAGTAAAGCGTTGTTCAGGGCCAACAGCTATGAAAGCGATAATGGAATACATTATTGTAGTAGTAGTAGTAGTTGTTCCCTAGGCAGTCTGGCCGAACAGCCCCTAGTCCCTTAGGAAGGCCATGGCCGGGACCAGGCTTTTCCACAGAGCTCTCAAAGAGTGTATGTTGTGTTGTTGGCGTAGGTGATTGTGTGCAATGCAGTCTTCCATAATGTGTTTAATCGTATGGAATATATTATTGTTTGCATCAGTCCTCTCTCTTTCACACATGCACATAAGAACAAACAAAAGAATGAGCAGTATATGTACACTAACTCTAAGGAGCAGAAATAACTGTGCTCAGTCGGTCTGAAATATATTGGGAAGAGTGATACCGAACGAAGAATGTGGAACTGAATGCTAACCTACGAGAACATGTGGGATGAAAGAATATTTTTTTTCTGATTAGCAAACACTTTTGTTCCATATCATCTCATAAAATTGTAAAACCCATAATCTTTTGGGTAAGCATACAGCCGAAAGACCTTACCAATTCAGTTCATATTCCTCTAGTTTGTCTTCTATATTTTTCTGACTACTGTATTTCGAGGGTGGTAAATTATGTTCTCTTGCTGAAAGAAACTTAAGTCAAAATTAGGGCACATGTAGCATAAACATGTAAACATTGGCGAATACATCTGGAGTTAAGAGAATGCCTGACTGATGGGATGGTAGAGTAGGGTCATGTACACACACCAGTGACCTTCGTTCCCTTCCTGTAATTGTTCGCAGTTTTTTATAATGCCCTAACTTAACGTCATTGACACCGAAAGAGTGGAGTGTTGTTCAAGGCCGGCAGCTATGAAGGGGTTAAGGGAATACTGCATGAAAAATTCAAAATGGGCACGGTGCATAGTGCCGCACTCGCTTGCCAAGAGAAGACGAACTAACACCTCTCTGGTAAACAAATTTTCGCGCGTTTCTCTGTTGAGTCCACGTCCCTCCTCTCCCCACAGCCTCACAGTATGTGAGGATATTTTCGCAGCCCTTCACCTTTTCGTATTGTTTCGCCATGCCTCTCAAGCGCCCTGCATCATCCCCAGCACTGGGGGAGCCCGCTGCAAAGAAGCAGCAGCACCGTACTCTAATTCTGGAAAGGAAATTGGAAATTATAAGACCCCATGAGAAGGGGCAGGAAGTCTCGGAGATTGGGCGTGCTGTAGGACTTGCTGTTTCCACCACTGGGACTGTGACGAAGAAAAAGGAGATGTACAAGAATATGGCCACCTCCTTCTCTACAATTGTATACAGGTATTGCTTACTTCTTAATAAGGAGGGGTGAAGTTTAGATGGGGGTCCGAGGGGGTCCTGGGACGCATCCCCCCATTTATATGTATATTTCAACGAGGAAAATCGTTTCGATATACGAAATTTCAAATAACAAAAGTTTTTTTTTTGGTCCCTATCCCTTTTGTATATCAAGGACTCACTGTACCTGTCACGATGATACGAAAAGAGATACGAGAGGAAATACAAAAAATTCAAAATGGGCACACTCCACAGGGCCACGCTCACTTGCAGCAAGAAAACGAACTAACCCCTCTCTGGTAAACACATTTTTGCACGCTTCCCAGTCGAGTCATGTCCGTCCTCTCCTCTCAACTTCACTGTATGTTATGCAGTTTTTCGTTGTTCTTCCTGTTTTCGTACTTTCACCATGCCTCCCAAGTGCCCTGCATCATCTTCAGCATCCAGGGAACCAGCTGCCAAGAAGAAACATCGTACTCTGACTCTGGAGAGGAAATTGGATATTAATAGGGTCCACCATGTGACATAGCACCATATCAAGGACATGAATCTCCAGCCGCAGCACAGGTCTGAATTTAACTGCACAGTGTACTAATACTACAGTAATCAGTTGTATGTTTTATTTTTTAATGTCTGTACATTCGTATAGTACTGTATACGTGTACTGCATACATCTAAATAGGAGGGGTAAAGTTTCAGTGGGGGTCCAATGGGATCCTGGAATGCATCCCCCCCTTAAAAAAACAATCGTTCTGATATACGAAATTTCGGATTACGAAAGTTTTTTTCGGCCCCTATCTCTTTCATATTTCGAGGACTCGCTGTATAGTGCACTGTACTGTACAGGGCACTCACCAGTTATGACGATGATGATGATAAGTTTGCTGTACGGTACATGGTAGACTATGAATGATGACTGTTCTGTACTGCATGGCAAGATGGGCTCTAGTTGAGCTCAGGAGAAGCACTGGATGAGGATGGGTCATCAGTGGCAGCTGGGGTGGAAGGTGGAGGCAGCCCCATTTCTGCAGGTAGCTGTGTGGGAGGTCAGTGTGGCCCATTTTTAAAAAACACTGTGATGGGCAACTGCTGCCTCTTCCTCTTCATACTGTCAAGCAGGTTCTTGTATGGAAATACAGCAGATTCCAATGCCTACCTGAACCAGAGTGCCTGCATCATGGAATGATCACATGAGAAGGCTAACTCGGTCTCCTTGATTAACCTTACAATCGTAGAGAGATTTTCTAACGTTAGGCCCTGTTGCTCCTAAGTCACGTCAGCAACATCTTCATCGCTGTCCTCCTCACTGGCAGACTTGGTGAGCTCTTCCACATCATTGTCGGTGAGGGATGTAGAATGAGCATCGATGAGCTCTTCCACCTCATCCTCCCTCATGTCACTGAACCCCTCACCACCCAGGAGAAAAGCCTGTGTAGTTGTCAATGCACTATGGTAAGATGTTCTTCCAGCTAACATTCACGGTCTCCTTCTTCAGGTCTGAAAGGGATTCCGGAATGAGCTGGGGACGTTTGCAATGATTAAGTCCTGCCAATACTGTCGCAGATCAAAATCCTCTTCACTGTCCACTGACTTGACAAGGTGTTGCTGGGATCTGGCTCAATCGGTAGAGAGGTGGCCTGTAGTCCTAACGGACCCGGGTTCAAATCCCGCTGGGGCAGGGAACAGTTTAAGGATTTGAATTTCGTAAAAATCAGACTTTACTGATCTACCAAAAGACCCACCGACAAGTCGTAAAAATACCCCCGCTAATACCAATACACCAGTCCTGTATGAGACAGCCCTAGCATGCATTCAATATGGACGGTGGGTGTTAGCGCTGAAATGGTGATATGTAGAGGTGTGTGGTACGTAGGAGGACTACTGGGCCTTGAGAGCAGGCTGTGAAGCCTATGCCCAGAGTTGCACACACACACACACACACACACACACACACACACACACACACACACACAAAAGCAATCAAGACCAGGATTTCACCCTGGTCCTGGGGCTGGATAAGAGAGGTAGTGTTGGGGGGTCAAAAATTCCTTCTGGACATCCCATCATTGCATTGCAGATTGTTGTGGCATCGACCAGCATTGTCGAGGATGAACGGGACCTTGAATTCAACCCCTGATCGTTCAGGTACCTCCTGACCTCTGGGATGTGGCACATATGAAACCAGCCCCCAGTTTCTTAATAACCCAGGCCTTTTTGTTGTGTATGAAATACAATGGTAACATGTTCTTGCTCCTGTTGCACAGTGACCGAGGATCTGCTGCTTTGTAAACGAGCTCAGCATTGATCATATGGCCAGCCACACTGCAGCACATCAGGAAGGTGACAAGTTCCTTTGCAGCCTTGAATCCTGGGGCTCATGGTTCCTGCTGCGTGATGTAGGCCCTGGCAGGCATTTTCCAGAACAATGCTGTTTCATCAGCAATGAATATCTGTTCAGGCCTGCAACCTCCCTCCTCTGCCTTCTATTTGAGCACTGACGGGTATGCCTTGGCTGCCATGTGGTATGTGGATGCAGCCTCGCCAGAGAGCCACTCGTATTTCAGTGAGTGCCGCTTCTTGAAGTGGTCAAATCACCCTCTGCTTGCCTCAAAGTCTGGTACAGGTTGACGGTCTTCAGAGGAGGTGCTAGGTTGTGGTTCCTCCAGAGAAAAACGTGCATGAAGGCTCAACACTTTCTCACGGATGATGATGTTATCCAGTGCCACGTTCTTCCTATGGCAGTCCTCCATCCACACACATGCGGCCGATTCCATGCGGACTAAGGTCTTGTTACACACAGTTGTTGCTACTTTTGCACTGCCACTTACATTAGCAGCAGCAGCATCACAAATGGCAGTCTCGTTTTTCTTAATGTAGCACACACTGCTCTGGTTCACTCAAAAGAGCCGTGAACGACTGCCCTTCATGCAGCATGTCAAGCAATTTCACTTTATTCTCGAGCGACATCACAGATTTTTTTTGCTTTGGCTCATGAGCCAGTGCACCTTGAGCGGTATGCTAAGGACCCATATTTTCAGAAGGTTTGTGAATAGAGTAGCACTATTACAGTAAACACAGCCACTGAACACACACACTAAACACACATGAATGCTCAACCCATGAGAGGAACTAAGAGAATAAGCATGGCAGAGTATGCCTAGGTCATCTCTGTGTCCAAACAGTAGGATAGGGAGAAATATCACGCACAGGCAGACACTTTTCCTGGAAGCCAATCACAAGCAAGCTCTCACTGCGAGAGTAGGGAGGGAGAATTGTATTATAGCACGATGCAACAGAGAATGGCGGGAGATTTGAGTGGTAGAATACCGAATGCTTCTGCTGCCCTGAGCTGAGCAGCACATGCCTATAAAAACTGTACAATACATACAGTACAAGTGTTTAGGACAATATTTCTTATTGAAAATACGCAAAGAATCATTTATGAACCTCTAGGAACAACTGCTACCATGAGAGAAGGGTGGGAGACTTGTGCTGCTGATGCCCTGTGTTGACAAACACATGCCTATATACAGGTAAATGCACAGTTTAACTGTATAGGACAGTATTTCTCATGGAAAACAGGCAAAAAAAATCACTTATGAACCACACTTAACAGCCACTAGGAATTGTTAATGCTGTGGGAAAACCAGGAAGTATCTTCCTGTGCATTTTCAAAATATGTTACCAGAAAATCCGCGAATATGCGAACCCGCGAATAACAGGGGTTGACTGTACAAGAGAAATTAGTAAGCTAAATGATTTTATAGATTTATGATTTTGGAGGAATTCTGTTGCTTTCAAGGTGGTTATATGATAAAATTACTTTGTATTACAAACTTTGTCAGCTCAACTAAAATGTGCTAATTATGCTGTTATTACCAGGCAAATGCCTTTTACAGCTAAGTACATGTTCCTGATAAGTGTCAGGCATACTACCACTTCAAAAGACTAAAAGTCAATTCTTCCCCATGTCAGGCATTGCAAAAATTATGGTAAACTCTCACTAAACAGAGAGGTTAATACTTGAGATGATTCTCATTCACCTAACAAATGCCAGCCTAGTGCTGTAAGAAGGCATGATCCTTCTTCAAAACTGAGTCTCCATGGGTTAAGATAAGGACAACAATCTGACTGTCTCCATGGGTTAAGATATAAACAACAATCTGAGTATAAACTGTCACATGGACAACTAACCTGGAGGTGTCCATAATTGTCAGCTGATACGACCACCTCCCCGGTGATAAGGTGAAACTTAGCATGAAGAGCATACTTTGGCTGCTGTCCCTTCTTGAAGCTTTCTACCTGCTTGGTTTGCCGCATCCAACATGTCAGTATCCCACGCATACACTTTACACATGACTGACCTAATTCATAGGCCTTGCCTCGATCATCATCAATGCGCCTGTGGAGGTAAAAATTTATTGTGCAAGGTTCCTGCTCTGTGTGAATCAAATACATGATATGCTGACCACAATTCATCACCCATCCTTACCATCATCATCATCATTCTAACCTTATTCTATCATTAACCACTTTAGCCTAAAGATATCTTTTCTTAAAAAAAAAAAAAAAAAAAAAAAAAAAAAAAAAAAGGCATTAGCTAAAACACTGCAAAATGCATACAGTACTTTCTCACCATTGGTGCAGAGTTTTGTAGATGTCTGTGAATGTAATGAGTGTGCAGTACAGCAATATTATATATACCATTTGATGATTGTAGTGAATGTATAATACAGAACAGTACAGTGAGTCCTCGATATACGAAAGAGGTAGGGACCAAAAAAACCTTTCGTAATGCGAAATTTCGTATATCGGAACAATTTCCCCCTTTGAAATACACTTAGAAAGGGGGGGATGCATTCCAGGACCCCATTGGACCCCCCACTTAAACTTTACCTCCCCTATTTTGAAGTATGCAATACACGTACACAGTACTATACTATTGTACAGACATTAAAAAATAAAACATACAACTAATCACAGTGCTACGGTATAGTGAGTGAGTAACGTATATAGTGACTGTATATTTCACAGTAAAATACTGTACTGCACTGCACATCTTTCATTTACTGCATTAACCCATGTCTGTTTTTCCGCTTGAAATACTATATGATAATCATCAAGAAAACATTGGGCCACCTCTTAATATTGAGCACTTAGAGTACACACACTTAGATTACTATACTATACACTGTCGTAAAATGTGCTGGGTTTGATATCAAACTCAGCACAAACTGAATGAGTCGAAGCGCCAGCATCGCATCAAGCCAACACCTTCAGCTTCTTCCGCAGGGTAAGGCTCTTCAGCTTAATGCCCTTCCTCCTGGATGGTACAGTGGGCCTCTTGCTACCATCAAAAGACACGATGGCAGGGTATGTAGATCTTTTAGCTCTAGCACCAGTGAGCAGAGACAGACACGTCGCAAGCGAAGGATGGCAGGCAAACTGAGCGTCGCAGAGGCATGGGTGCGAATCAGGTGTTTGTTTACAACCCTAACTTGCACTTTTCCCCCGAATTAACGGGTTAATACAAACTATTCTCTCCAAAACCTGTTACCACGTGGAGCCTCTTGCATCGTGACTACAACTTCTCGTTACCTCATGTTTCCACAAATTAATGGAAATTTTTATGAGTTGATATTTTTTTATTTTTCCATGACAGCCTCTACAAATTATCCCAAATTACGATTTACTGAAGTACGAATTAATGAGGGTTTACTGTACCTTCAAATGAATTCAGTGACTTGCTAAAGGCATACAGAAGTCATCAAAACAAGGAAAATATATAAGTGATAGGTCAGGTTTGATTAGGATAAGTCAGGTAGTGTGGTTAGGTTAGCATAAAATAAGGTGTTAGGCTAAGAGCAACTTAGGCTGGCCTAAGTCATGAAAATTTAGGTTAGGTTTGGATAAATCAACTCCAATAAAGGTAATTTTGTGCCAAAAATGGTGTTCTCAAATGGCGTCCATATGCCTTCGGCACACCACAAGATGGTGTCCATCTGTCTTCAGCACTGTTGGGAATTGTAAACAAAGACTGATTTTCAAACACTTTTTACAACTTCCAAAAGATCTTTAAAAACTTGACTCTTGAAAATGCACTTAAAAAATATTCAAAGAATCCCATGAAGGTCTTTGGCAACTAAAAAAAAATTGAAGGAAGCTGCAGACTACTCAATACATACATACAGTACAGTTATACTGCTCTGTACATACAGTATACTATATGTACAATACAGTTATACTGTATAACATACCGCATAATACTTTTTAATTAGGAAGACTCTATTGAAGCTATTATTTCTATGTTCAGACAGTTACAGGATACAACACAGCATTCTTCTTGGGGTTATACTCTCCCTAGAGGGACTGGGTGGGGGTAGTGTTGCATCACCCTAAAATCCACAACACCCAAGATTGCTTTGACTGAATTTTGAGAGAGATCATTGGAATGTTACTATATCAGGTATTAGAGAACTGGTTACCATCAATCCTGGGAGGTACTATCATGAGAATGGAAGGTGACAAAATGGATGGTAAGTAGCCACACATTCATCACTCTTAAGCACAAAACTCAGCTAGAAGTAAACAAAGTCCAAGATAAGACTCAGTTTCAAAATCTTGTTACACATCTTAGAGTTACATGAAGAGACTGGCAGACAATAAAGAAGTAAAGGATGTTGCTGTGGATGTGCCGGAAAGCGTTAGGAGAAGTACTTTGAGATGGTTTGGCCATGTGGAGAGAATGGACAATGAGAGACTGGCTAAGAGAATCCTTGTGAGTGAGGTGGAGGGGGGACTGGGATGAGGTGGAGGGGGATGAGTTGGAGGGATGAGGTGGAGGGGAGACTGGGATGAGTTGGAGGGGAGACTGGGATGAGTTGAAGGGATGAGGTGGAAGGGGGACTGGGATGAGTTGGAGGGATGAGGTGGAGAGGGGACTGGGATGAGTTGGAGGGATGAGGTGGAGGGGGGACGGGGATGAGTTGGAGGGATGTGGAGAGGGGACTGGGATGAGTTGGAGGGATATGGTGAAGAGGTATTTTAATATCAATAACAATAATTTGAGGTATCTTAATAACAATAACAATAATTTGGTAGATGGATAGATGGATAATAACAACAACAGTAGAGTGGATACTCGAATTTGGGGAGGCAATGAACATGACTGAGTGCAATGTGCATTTTAAGAAAAGAGAGAGTAGGTTGATTACATATGAGACTGGGGGAAATAGTCATACTGACTATTTTCTGGTCAGGAGGACTGATAGGTGGTTAGTGAAGGATGTTAAGTTACAGGGAGTAAAGAGTGCACATGGCAGCACAAATTACTGATATGTGGCATGGAGAATAAGGAGCAGGAGTTGAAGAAGAGGAGCTATGCACCCATGAGGAAAACATGGAAGCTAAAAAACGAAGCAGTGAGGGATGCCTACTATGGTGAGATGTGTAGCGTGGTGGCTGAACAGGAAGCTGTTGCAGAAATGTTAATGAACTACACAGAGCTCTCAAGAACAATCTCTTAAGAGCTATTGATTCAATGTGTGGATGAACAAGGGACCCTCCAGCATATAAGGTAACATGGTGGTGGTGGGATGGTGTACAAGATGGAGTTAAAGAGAAAAGAAGACTTTTCCAGGAACAGAAAGGGGCAGTAACAGCAAGGAATACCTGCTTGCTAAGCACAGGGCAAGAAAGGAGGTGTACACTGTACAGGGCAAAATTTGTCTCTCAGAGACTTTTAGTGGATAACCTAAATAGCGCTGAAAGGAAGAATATGGTACAGGTATACCTCGATATACGATACCCCTAGATGTGATACCTCAGCTTAGCGATGGGGGTAGAAATACCACCACACCCTGCCTAACGATGGCCAATCCCCAGTTTAACAATGGGTTATAATTTTTTTTTAAAACCAATTTTGATATTTTAGGCTAAAATTTTGTGTTTAGGTTGATTTATAAACTGTTTTCAGACTTAGAGTAATGTGTTTTAGTCACAGGTGGGGTGAACATTGTCATTCTGGGGTACAGTTTACCAAGTCTGATTTTTTCCAGACTTATATTTGATGATTTTCGTATTTTATTTCTGGGTTTAGGTGATTTATAACCTGCCTTTGGGCTTAGTTTAGCTTTTTTAATAGCTACTTGGGGGTTTAGGTTAGCTAGAAACTTGTTTTTGACTCAACTGGGTGGGTTTAGGACTTGGTTGAGGGGGGAACCCCAGGCCCCCAAACACATCTCTATACAGTACTTTACATGTTAAATCTACCCCAAGATACGATTCCCCACCTAAAGATGCGCTGTTACTTAACCAACTGCAACATCAAACTGGGGTATACCTGTATTTAAGGTGCCAAATCAGATGAAGAGGAAAAACAGGGATATCACAGGTGAGCAGTGAGTGAAGAATGGCGAAGGAAAGGCAGCAAAGGGCAGTATTAAAGATGCCTGGAAAAAGCATTATAACCAGTTGCTGAATGAGGAGTTTGACTGGAATGGGGAAAGTTTGGGATCAGTGAATCCAGTTATTGACCCCTGACCTCTGATTGAGGCTCCTTTATTTAACTAATTGTAGTATACAGGAACTGAGCTAAGCTTGTACTGTCCTGTCTCCATATCTACTTTTATCTAGACTAGTTTTAAACACATGGATGCTGTGAACAGGGCAATATGCAGGATGCAGTTGGGCAAGGTGGTGGGTGTGTCTGAGTTGCCTGCTGAAATGTTGATGGCCTCACAAGATACAGAAATGGGTTTAATTACTGATTTGATAAATTCCATTATATATAAGTGTGCTGTCCCGGATGACTGGTTGAAGAGTGTGACTGTAAATGGCTATAAGGGGACAGGTGATGCCTTGAAAAAAAAAATTATAGAGGCATAAAACTTTTGGACCACAGAATGAATGTAACAGAGAGAGTCCTAGAAGGTATAATATGGATAACAGTGAAAAATATATACAGTAGGTATGAAAAGGAAGCTGCTGTTTGCTTTTGTTGATTTGGAGAAGGCCTCTGACAAAGTCCCTTGGGAGGTGGAGAAGTGGGCAATGAGAAAGCTTGGGATCGATAATCGGCAGGTTAGAGTGGTCATGGTTATGTATGTGGGTGCTTGCACCCTGGTGAGGGCAAATGGAGATCTGTGTGATGAGTTTTCCATGAATGTTGGCATGCATCAGAGGTTGGTTCTGAGCCTTATTGTTTGTCAGGAGCTTGACGCTCTCTCATGTGACTTCAGAAATGGACTCCCATGGGAAATGTTGCATAATGATGTCTCAGTGTTTACTGCCTACAATGAAGGGGAGGCTGAGGAAAGAGTTAGGAAATAGAGAGATGGAATGGGGCACAAGGGATTCAGAGTTAATGCAGATAAAACAAAAGTGATGAGACCTAAGGCTGGTGATGGTATGGTCAAAGCAGAAGGAGTGTGGCTATGTGATGTTTGCCTCAAGGGTATGTTAAGTAATTCCATCTTGTGCAGTGTTTGTGATAAGTGGATGCATAAAAGATGTAATGGTATAAGACGAAGACTGTGAAATAATAATGATTTCGTGTGTATGGTGTGTCAAAGAGATCATATAGAGAATGTCAGGCTTGAAACAATTCATCTTGCTGGAGAGTCTCTCAAGTATGTGGGGGAGTTTTGCCATTTGGGGACACATTATGTACTCTATGGCTTGGATATGGAGTGGCTGGAATAAGTTCAAGGAGCTGCTGCCTCTCCTAACACTGAGAGGGCTCCCTGTCCGTGCCAAAGGATCTTTGTATGCGGCATGTGTTAGGGGTGCAATGCTGTATGGTAGCAAGACCTGGAAGTAATGGAAGAGGACATTCATAGGCTCAAATGTACAGAAATGACAATGATTAGTAGGATGTTTAGTGCATCCTTGAATGTGAGGCCTGGGGGTGGGGTGATAGGTTTGTGATTAAAGAAATGAGAGGAAGGATGGGACAAATATATATATTGGTGTGATGAGGAAAAGAGACTGAGATGGTCTGAGCAATATGAGAGGATGAAGGATGATATTTGGATGAAGAAGGTGGGAGGTGTGAATGTTGGGGGCAGGGTTGTGAGAGGTAGACCAAAAAGACCTGGGACGAGGTCACAGAGTGAGACCTCAGAGATAAATGACTGAATAGGGAGGCTGCTGGAGATCAAACAGTGTGGGAAGCTGCCATTAGATGACCAAGACAATGCATACAAGCATGCTGGAGCCCTCATATATGACACAATACAACCTCCAAACAACTTTATTCAGCTTAAGCTGAGACTTCAAGTACTGGTAACTAACTATATCCTTCACTAATTTCTCTTCCCTACATGAATGTGGAAACTGCTCTGGGATGACAATGACGTTAACAAAGATGATGATGATAACAACGACAGCAATAATGATGATGCTGATGATAAAATCAACATCAGAACTTACCCCACTTTTTACTCATATACCTGTATGCCTGGAAAAGACTCCATATAGCTGCTGCGCAGTATATGGAGGTACGGATGTCAGCAACCTCCTCATCTGTGCTGGTTGCTGGGAAGAGGCCCAAAGTGATGCTCTGATTCTGAAGGAGCTGCCTCTTGACTGTTTATAGGTTGCAAAAATATTTATTAGCAAGGTAAATTCAGTCATACCTGAAAGATTAAATGTACTTATAATCTGCATAATTAAAAAATATATCTATATCAACACTGTCCCTTCAAACTTCTGATTCCTCTGCAACAGTGAAGGAAGAAACCAAACAGTAAGGTCATAATCTGTGTGTGTGTGTGTGTGTGTGTGTGTGTGTGTGTGTGTGTGTGTGTGTGTGTGTGTGTGTGTGTGTGTGCACACATATCATCATCATCATCATCAGCCACTGCAAGTCCACTGCTGAACAAAGGCCTCCTCCAACATTCTCTACGAACTCCTTGACTGAGCCAATTTCTCCCACGCTTTGCCTGCAAACTTCTCTTACTCATCTCTTCACCTCCCGTCTGGCCGTTTTCTGCCCACTTACAATCTCTTGGGGTCCAGTCAGTCAGCCTCTTGCTCTATCAGTCAGCTCTTATTCTTGTTGCATGGCCTGCTGATCTCCATTTCTGTTATATTATAACTTCCATAACGTCTTTACTGTAACTTTAGTCTGCTCTCTCACCCAAGTTGATCTTTTCCTGTCTCTTAACCCCTAAAGTACTAATAGGATCGACTGATCCCTTTCCAGAATTTGGCTTGATGCAGAATAGGATCGACAAAGAGGCCTTTGTAAAAAAACTGCGGACAGCAGGCTTCGGACCGATTGTGACATATATCGATGCAAACCAATGACAACAAAGTCCTGAGTAGGGAGGGGGGAGGATCTGGGCCCCTACCCATGGTGAGGGGGGGGTGATTCCCCCACCGCCCTCTCGCCACCTACCTCTACCCCAAACCTTTTGTTCCCTCTCCCCCTCCATCACTTGTGACTGGACTCACAGCTCCTCCTACCAACTCTATAAAGCTGATTTTTCCATGCCACACTCCCCTCACCATCCTCCCTCCACCTTCCTCCCTCATTCTCCCCCCTCCACCCCTTCATACTCCCTCTATCTCCACCTACTTTCTTGCTGTGACTAAGTGGTAAACATTTGATATATGAGAATGATATACAGTATACATTTTCTGGTGTGTAAAATCAAGATCTTTCATTCCATAATACCAAAATTAATATTGATAAAAAAAAATTTTCTCTCCCTATATGCAAGGGTTGCCAGTGCCAATTTTTGACGATCTTTGACTGGCTATAGATCAGTAACCAGTTGGTCAAAAATGCTCTGGTTTGTGGCATAAAGTGTGTAAATTCAAGCTCCAAACCTTGGGCATAAAACTTTTTACATCTGTATAAGAGTTTAAAAATCAGTTCCATATATTGTACAAGTTTTCAGGGAAGTTCAGTCGATCAAATTGCGTATCCTAGGGATTAAAGATATTCCCAACACTGACCTTGCCATTGCTCTCTGAGAACAGATAAGTTCATTTTCCATTGATTTTGTCAGTTCCAAGGTCTTACAACTGTATGTCATAGCTGGAATTTTACATTCATTATACTGTATACTTATTGTTTCGTACATACAGGGAGGTCCCGAAGATACGATCGGTTAGGTTCCATTTGGCATGGTCGTACAATGAATTCCCGTATAATGAAACAGTTAACTAATGGTAAAATATTGCTTGAGTTTACGGACCCCATCAAAAGCAATTTTTCGAGCTAAAATATACGATGCCAAACGAAACAAACATATCTGTATTACTGAACTGCAGACAAAGCAACCTGAAAGGGCAAACAGTATGCAAATAACATAACTGCACATTAATTAAACATATAAAACATGCATAACACTCATCTATAGGTGGTAATGTTGTGTTGGAGGTGGAAAGCTGGCGGTCGCCAGCTGAGCAGCCACGCCAGATTCTCAAATCCATATTTTTGTACCCGCCATGTTAAAATTATCCCTTTTTTATCAAAATTATTACACTCATAAACAAAGGCATTTCTTCACATAAATTGGTAATTACTGTGGAATTAATATATATATATATATATGTGGAGTGATTAATTTACATTACTGAATTTATTTAACTGTTAAGTACCTACCAGATTATAATACAGTACTGGTTATCATAAGAGTTACTAAATCCTACTGTTGTACTAGTCTTACAGCAGACTTGTTAATTTGGAATCCCCAATTTATTTTTCAGATTATGAAATTATGAAAGTTATCACATTATTGCATGCATGCTATTGCATATCACAGAGTGTGCCAAAATATCGCATTTTGTGATAATTGTCGCATGTCTGGCAAAGCTGCAGCCAAGCAGTCCTGTTATTTCTATCCAAGGTTGAGAGAAAACTGCAGCGACTGCATCTTCTGGAATGACTGAGTTAGAATCCTCCCACCTCACCCCAGACTGAATGTCATGTCAATGGATTTTCGAGATCATATAACGAAAATAGTCCCTAATTTACCCAGGTCGTATCATTGGTTCTTGTATATCGAGTGGTCATACAACGGGACCTACCTGTACAAGCAAACTCCAATTTACGATACCCCTAGATGCGATACCCTGGAATAGTGATGGGGGCAGAAATACCACCCTACCCCGCCTATCGTAGGCCTACCACCGGTTTTGCAATAGGTGTTTATTTTTTTAAACCAATTTTGATGATAGTTTAGACTTAAATTTTGAGTTCAGGTTGATTTATAAACTGTTTTTTTGACTCTGATTAATGTAATTTAGTCATAGGTGGAGTGAACACTGTCATTTGGGATACGGATTCTTGCCCATCAGATGAGGTGCAAAGCAGTGTCGACAAAGAAAATAGTCCCTAATTTACCCAGGTCGTATCATTGGTTCTTGTATATCGAGTGGTCATACAACGGGACCTACCTGTACAAGCAAACTCTAATTTACGATACCCCTAGATGCGATACCCTGGAATAGTGATGGGGGCAGAAATACCACCCTACCCCGCCTATTGTAGGCCTACCCCCGGTTTTGCAATAGGTGTTTATTTTTTAAAACCAATTTTGATGATAGTTTAGACTTAAATTTTGAGTTTAGGTTGATTTATAAACTTTTTTTTGACTCTGATTAACCCCTACACCGCAGGCATGTTTACCGATGTTTTGCGTGTGCCGCGGGGTTATTCGGGCTCCGACAGACTCTCAAAAAATATTTGCCGAAAATCAGTTATTAGTCCTAGAATATTAAAATTCTATATGCTTATGGCACATACCTTCAGCTTTCTCCTGGAATGTTTGTTGAGCCTTTGTCAGTTACCGTAGGACTTGTGGAGACCTCTGAAGTTGGGTAACGAAGTCTCCACTTTACACTTCCCGACAACCCGTAATATGATTACCACAGCCAGATATTAACACTATAAACACTACTCTATGATTTTCAAGTAGTTTGGGATCCATACTCCAAAAAAAAAAAAAAAAAAAACACTGTGAAAGCAATGAAAATTATGAGCGCGTCTGACCGCCGTACTTGCGCTAGTTCGCTCTTGGTACTCTGTCATTTATTATTCATAAAACCCCTCACACTTTATATTTCTATTACTATATAACACTTATATATATCTACAGTCTTTATCCATAAGTTTCCTTCAGTAGTATTAGTTTATTGTCACTGTAGGGATTCAATTTCTTTCAGTAAAATACGTAGCATTCACTTTCTCGTCCTGTATACTGGCATTGAGAGTGAATGTCACTTTCATCTTCACTCTCATAACTCATAGTATTCAGACATGCTATAGTGAAACTTTCACTTTCATTACTCCTAGGGTATATACTCGTATTCTTATAATACTACTCATTTACATTTCTATTTACGTTCTCTATTTTATTTACGTTATTTACATTTCTATTTTATTTACACTGTGTTATGAACTGTCACTTGAAGTAACTTATAAAACTATTTTCCATTGTTCACGTATATTTACATTCATTACTTTCACTTGCTGTTTACACATTATTTACACATTATTTACAATTCCACTTGCACTGTTTTACTCAATAGAAAGATCATAGTCATTCTTTTATCAATTGTCAGCCCTTTACCTCTTTCCACACGAGGTTTAGTAGGGGGTAAAGGTCACAGGGCCCTTTGCATGGGGGTGAAAAAAGGCCCTGAAGTCAGCAAGAGGATGAGCCGTACCTCCTCTTCGGAAGATGAGAGAGAACTGATAAAGGAAGGCCGGCCCGGGTTGAGGCCTACTTGGGGGTTATTCAGTGCTACCAACGTAGCTCTTGAAACAGCTATGTATTTCACTGAAATGATTGGCAGGAAATCTAGACAATACATTATAAATTAGGTAGTTCCAGGTGAATGTAAATATCACTTAGGCTTCTCTCTTCCCTCCTTATATGTATATTTATTACGAAAATAGATTATATGGCATATTTCAAGGGGAAAAAAAATGAAAATTAGCGAACGAGTGCACGTGAGGTGTTGTCAGGTGATAATTAGCCAATTCCAGGTGTATGGCACTCTCACTTACCTTATTTCTTTCTTGTATATATTATTTGGTATAAGAATAGGGCATAGGGCTTATTTCAATGGATGAAATCAGTGAAAAATTCCAGGGAAGATTTACTTAGCGTAGCACGGCCGGGCAGGCGAGAGGATAGTGTAATGGAGGGGGGGTAGGGAGGGGAGTCAAGAACGGGGAGAAATGGCTAAATTGTCAACAATGGATGGGAGTACAGATGAGATTAGGAGTGCTGACTAGTGTTGGACATTGGCAGTACTGATAGATGATACAAGCCCCCACTTGGAAGCCTGGGTGAATTCAAAATAACACAGAATCACAAAAGCGACGCCCCGCGGTATGATCCCTTGCTCCCAAGCGTCATGAAAGTGACGCCCCGCGGTTAAGGAGTTAATGAATTCAGTCACAGGTGGAGTGAACACTGTCATTTGGGATACGGATTCTTGCCCATCAGATGAGTTACAAAGCAGTATCGACAACTAGGCGACTCAACAAAGAATATTTTGTGTCAGACCATTGAACTGTCACCTAACCTATTATAGAATACATAATAATAATTTAAAATAAATATTAATTATTATGAAAGCCTCTGAGTGTAAATATTTCATGCACTGATGAACACTGTGACATCGATAAATCATGTGCTTGTATCTGGGCTGTTCAAGGAAAAATGTTTTGAAAATACAAAGGAATTTCTAAATAAATGTTGGAAAACAAGAGAGAAGAAAATAAAGGAGCTCAGCAACCAGAACAGTGACTTAAATGACATAAAGAGGGGCTGTTCAAAGGGCTATCCCGATCACATCATCGACTGATAAATCATGTTTACATTCAGGTTGTTCAAGGTGTTCCTGGTGTACAGGAAACCATTTGGCTTGTCACTCAGTGTAGAGTCACCCACAGGCAGAAGGAAGAGGAAAGAATGAAGGAAAGAAAGACAGAAGAGGGAGTGTAAAGTCACCTGTAGGCAGAAGGATGAGGAAAGAATGAAGGAAAGAAAGACAGAAAAGGATAGATGGAAAGAAGGATGGAGGAGAGGAAAGAGCAGACACCCGAGAGCAGCACTACATCGAGTGAGTGGATGGTGAGTGCCCCCACCTATATATATATATATATATATATATATATATATATATATATATACTGTATACAGTAATCCTCTACTAACAGATGTAATAGAGCCAAAGGCATGTCCGGAAAGTGGTCCCGTCCGGAAAGTGGGCCCCTGGCTCCTGGACTGGTACTTAAGGACCCTAACCCAGCCTAACTTTGAAACTACCGGACATGCATAGCACCTATTTAAACATATTTAAGACCCTATTCACAGCAATAATGGACATAAAGCATGAAATAAATGAAAAGGAACCAAAGAATTAGGAATTAGAAATGACTATACCTCAGCTAGGGTACTTACAGCACGTTTGTGGCTGCCTTTTCAAAGGTTTTGGCAGTGGTGAAAATGTTCTTGAAGCATGTACAGTAATCCAGTGTTGTGCTGCACTTACAGCAATTCTTTGCAATGTGAGTTATAACTGTTTAACACTGCACATTGTTAACTGCACCATGCCAGTTTCAACCGCCAGTTTGCACTCCACAGTTAATCCTTTGCACTCTAAAGTCTAATTTCTTAACACTACACAACACTGTAAATTCCCGTGTGGTCTAGTGGTGAGATATTGCAGTTTATTCACTGTTTATTTACAAAAAATGAGCAAATGTGGCTTCCATTGTGATAAACATCTACTTGTGATTGAAGCTAGGCAGAAACTGTTGGAATGTTGGTGACAGGGAAACAAAGTTGCCAGACGGCAACAGCCGAAGTACCAAACTCCTCAGTTTTCATTACCAAATTTAACTTTTCATTACCAAATTCGTAAAGCTAGCATTTATTCTTCACTAATTATATATACAAATGGAAATACATGTAATCACTCTCCTTATATTTAACAGCATGTTGATAATTTTCATGCTATGTAGGCTAGCAGATTAATCCGAGAGAGCAAACAATCCACCATCTCCATCCTGTGTATCCTCATACATGTGAAAAATCCGTTTGGTAATGCATTATTCTGACTCATTACCAAATGAATTTTTCATGACCAAATTGGCCCACATTTGATAATGAAAGATACCAAATGGCAACCCTGACAGGGGAGGGGGGGAAGGGGGAGGAAGGAAGGGGTGATGGGTCCGTGGTGTAACAGTTGTTCGGCGCCCCAACGGCAATTTCAAATTACGGGTGGGAAAAAAATTAGGATTTTGGGGGGAATTTCTTCTTTTTTTGGCCATTTTTGGGTTCCAAAGGTCCAGGCCCACAATGTCCGGTAAGTGGGGTGTCCGGAAAGTGAGCGTCCGGAAAGTACAAGGATTACTGTATAATTATATACAGTAGTGCACCAACGTTCGCTACAGCAGGATTCGCGGAATCCACTTTCGCGGCATGCACCAAATATTCCCTAACTTCCACTTTCGCTTGAAAAAAATCGATTTTCGCGCACAAATTTTGGGTTTGGGACAATATTTTGAACTTTGAATTTCCTGCACCGCCCGCCCGCAACCCACCGCCATCTTGAATGACGTCATGTCAACACTCTGTCCACCCATTCCCGCCATTGTGTACGAGCGTGCTAGCTCCACTGTGTTGGATTCTCACGGTTCAATGGCCTCTACTATACCTGGTAGTGTGGGGAAAGGGCCTGGTGGTGTGGGGGGAGAGCCTGGTGGTGTGGGGGGAGGGCCGGGAGGCAGTGGTGGTGATAAAAAGTGGCCAATACGTCTGGCGTGGCTAAATAAGCCCGCCACGCGCCTCGGATACTTACCCCCAACATCCATTAAACACCGCAACCTGGTCTCTGTGGTATGTTTCTCCTCATATAATGTGTACTGTACAGTTTTTATTGTTTGTATCTCACAATGCAATGTACAATAGTGATTTGATGTACTGTATTGCAAGTGAAAATGAAAATCTGATGTTACTTTAGGATAACCGGGAACCAATTAGCCTTTCTGCCATAAAGACAATGCCCCAACTTTCGCTAATTCCACTTTCGCGCATTATTTTTGGACCCAATTAGGCGCGAAAATTGGTGCCCCACTGTACACATATATATATACTGTATATACATACAGTATTATATATCTGCCCTTCTCTCTTCCTACTTCTCCTATCTTTCCTGTCACTTGTTATTACTTTTTTCTTTTGGGGGCAGCATTACAGTGAGTGACATGCCAAAGTTTCCTGTAAGCCAAGAAACCATTTACAACACTGGCTGGCAACCATAAAACCAACCCATAAGTGTTCCCTATGTGTCAACAAGTGGGATGGTGGAGGGTTAGTGTCCCTCCCTGCAAAACAACTCAAAGACAAATGGCCACCTTTTCTGGGATTATGGCATCTGGCTGTAGACAGACAGACAGACATTCTGGCATGGAAGTATAGATGTATATAGTGGTGTGGGTGTGCTGGTTGAGGAAAAATAGGTGGAATGTGTCATGAATGTACAGTAATAAAAAAGAATGAAACGATCATAGTAGTAAAAACATTGTTCGATACTTATTTCATATATATCTGTATGCACCACAGGCTGGCGTGGATGATGTACAAGAGGATATTAACCATCCACAACCAAAAACAAATCACTAGGAAAGAAGCGCTAGGGAGCTTCCTGAGCTGACGAGAATATGAGTCTCAGACTTTGCCTTGTATACTTTCTTTCTGGCCTAATGCTTGGCTGCCAAATATTTCTCTGTTACCATCCTTTTTCCATTCCTGGAAAACTTTTTTTTTTTTTTTTTTTTTTTTTAACACCAGCTTCTACATCCTCATCACACCAAAATGTTACCTCATGTCCTGGTGGTCCCTTGTCCATCAAGAAACTGATTCAGTAACTTTCATGAGACTGTGCTTGAGAGTTCTGTACTGTTCGTTAACATATCTGTCTAAAGCTCCTTGTTCAATCACCATTCTACTCATCTCACTGCAGAATGCATCCCTTGTTGTTTGAATTTTCAACTTCCACACATTTCTCCTGGGAGAAAAGGTCCTTTTCTTCATTACCCAATTTTTTAGAACAGATATAACCCGGTTTAACGATGCAATTGGTTAAGTAAAAACGCATCGTTAGGCAGGGTATCGTATCTCGGGGTAGACAGGGATGTGTTTTTGAGCCTTGGGTTGCCCCCGAGTGGTACATGGTGGCGACCATCATCCACTCACTTGATGTAGTGCTGCCTACTTCCTTAGCCTTTATCATTCTTTTTCTGTGCCTGCCTCCTCTCTTCCTATTTCTCCCATCTTTCCTGTCACTTTTTATTGCTTTTCTTTCCTTTACAGGTGGCTTTACACTGAGTGACAAGCCAAATGGTTTCCTGCAAGCCAAGAAACTATTTAAAACGCAGGGTGGTAACCATATAGCCAAACCATACGTGCTCCCTACGTGTCAACAAGTGGGTTGGTGGAGGACCAGTTCCCTTCCCTGTAAAACAAATAACTCAAAGTCAAATGGCCACCCCTTACAGGATTATGGCGTCTGGCAAATAGATAGATAGATAGATAGGTTGCCCCCACAACCAACTCCTAAACCCACCCAAATGAGTCCAAAAACAAGTTTAAAGCCAATCTATATGGCCTAACAGCTGTAAAAGAAGCTGACCTAAGCCTAACACCAGTAAATAACTCACTAAAACCAACAAATAAAATCTGAAAATCATCAAATATAAATCTGGAAAAAATCAAACAGTAAACTGTACCCCAAAATGACAATGATCACACCACCATGGCTAAAACACAATAATTCATCATCATCATCATCCGGACCTCCTCTCCCACCCCAGGAGTTTAAAAACTGTTTATAAATCAACCTAAACATATAATTTAGTCTAAAATATCATCCAAACTGGTAAAAAAATAAAATAAAAACCCATCGTTAAATCGGAGTTTGACCATCGTAAGGCAGGGCATGGTGGTATTTCTACCCAAATCATTAAGCCAGGTTTTTGCATCTAGGGATATTGTACATTGAGGTATACCTGTACCACGTTACATATCAGTAACTGCACTGCTGCACTCTCTTCATTCCTTAAAAATTCACATCCTTTACTAGCCTCCTATCACCACTCCTGCCCAGAAAATAGTCAATCTGGCTACTATTACCCCCAGCATCATAGGTAGTCAGTCTACTCTCTCTTTGTCTACAAATCATACTGAACACAATCATGTTCATTGCTTCTCCAAACTCTGGTACCCTCTCGTCTTCTGCATACCTTGTACCATACACACATCATCTGTGCATCCCTTCACATCCTTGAGCTGCGGCACCCACATGACCATTTAAATTTCCTACCACAACTACAATCTCATCATCCCCCATACCACCAACCACACATATCGAATCACCCGAGACTGTTTTTTCTTCAACATCCAAGGTGACCGGCAGAACATATGCAGATATTATTGTAACCAAGAATTTTCCAAATAATAATTTTAAAGCTATACAGTACTATAAACTTTTCATTTATGTACATAATCCTTTAAAAAGCCTATATAGTATATGATAGCTACACTTTTGCTCAGTAGCTCTAAAACTTTTTAGTTGGTGACCCAATTTGGAATACTTCAAGACTTCGCGACCCATGGGGCAAAAAAATCAGAGAGAGAGAGAGAGAGAGAATATGGCTGAAAATCAGATATTCACTGGCTTCATACCAAGATCTCAGGAGAGGAATGAAAATGAGTAAAAGCCAAGATGGGACATCATTCATACTCATCTATCTATCTATCTATCTATTGCCAGACGCCTCAATCCCGTTTGGGGTGGCCACAAACAAATCGCCTCCAAGTCGTCCTGTCCCCCGCCATTTCACTGCCCTGCTCCCAACTCACACCCCCCTCTCTCATATACTTCTCCACCCCATCCCTCCATCTCATCCTCGGCCTCCCCCTCCCTCTACCTCCCTCCACCTCACTCACATACACTCTCTTCGTCAGTCTTTCACCCTCCATCCTCTCAACATGGCCATACTCATGATTAAATAATAATGCATAACATCGTCATAGCATTTCGTATTCTACATTATGTTGGAGGGTTCCTCATTACAGTATCTTAACCCCCGACGTCATTTCATGTCTGAGGATGTGTGGTCTATAGGCGCCAGTTCACGTCTGAGGATGTTTTAATATTTCCTGGACATGTTTAAACTTAAGAGCACACCAAACTCACTGAGTGTGGTATGGCGGGCTCTCTCGTGTGCATGAGGATGCAGGAAGAGGCTAGATGGGAAGGACATGGGAAGAGGGGGTTGGGAGATCCACCTGGGAGGACTGAGTAGGGTGGGGGAGAGGCAGGCAGGGACATAGTAGGGTGGGGAAGAGGTGCCTGGAGGGGCAGTGTACATGTGTACTGACAGCAGCCAGCCACCCATGCACTAGTATACATATACACCAGACAGCTGACACCACGGCCTCTAAAACAGCAGCAGAGGGTAAGTACACACTTTTTATGTGTTTGTGTCATTTGTGACTTATTTGTAAGAAAAAAAGTATATATTTTTTGGAAAATCCAAATTACAAAAATAAGCCCGGTTGTGGGAGGGGGATAGGGTGCAGGAAGCCCAGTGTCAAGAGGTTAATGATATACTGTATGTGCTTTCTGTGGGAAGGGTAAGAAATAGGAATCTAAGGATAAAAGCCGGCAAAGATGTTTTTTTCCCCAATAAAGAAAAATATAAAGCCTAATTCAAGATCAATTTATTTTCCAGGTTCTTGGATGTTATGATGTATGCTACTGATGTAAACTACATCGATACTAGAAAGACTTGTTCAGCATACATGCCAATAACAAGACGAAAAGTGCAAAGATGTGCCACGAAACCTCTCAGTCCACTTAGAATACGACCTTTTTAGTCTTAATTTCAATTTTGTCAGACTTATATCATTGCCAGTGTCAGTATTTCAATCTCAACAAAAATCATTAGGTAGATAAATAACAGATTAAACAAGAAACATACAAAATGAAACTGAAAACAGTTTTAATATTTTGCTTACCAGACAACCACCTTTCCTCATGCGGTATCAATATACACGCAGTAGATAGATAGACAGATAGATATACTGTATGCTGGAGTTGTCTCTGTTGGAGGAGTCTGACTATAACTATGGGGTGAGAACTGAGGAGATTAGAGCCGAGGAACAGAGGTGGACTGGTGTGTCAATCAGTCAAGTGTGAGCTGTGAAGTGTAACTAGGAAACAGACGTCCACACCGAAGATGTGGAACGTGTCCAAGTTCGCCCAGTGCGAATTCTGACACATACTAGTACTTCTTTACATCCCAACCTGTACTACAGCAGACTACACAGATCTCTCCAAATGGTGAGGGATACTGTACTTATTTTACACCCCAACCTGTACTATAGTAGCATACAGAGATCTCCCCAAATGGTGAGGAATACTTTTTTACAGCCCAAGCTGAACATTTCTTAACACTCTTAAGTGAATTTAGGATGAAGTAAGTTGTCCTCGCCCTTGCTCGGACAATAATTTTCATTTATATACAATAGTGAAGGATTTACCTTTGTTTTGTACTAAAAACAGTATAATATACTAATCATAATACACTGATTTAAATATATATTTCAGTTTTACTACAACTATAATCTTATATACCCCATTCACTTCCAAACTTCATAAAGTCACCTATAGTTAATCAGAATAGAGTAAATAATGATACAATTGCAGTGCATGAGTAATTTGAGATGATTTTTAACCCTATGATTATGAAAAATATCATCCTAAAATTAATATATTCCTCTAATGGTATCAAGAATAAAATGAAGCCGATGCCGTGGTATTAAAAGAGATAAAAATGGTGTGGTTTTGCATTTTTGCATTTGCAGAACTGCAAATTTAAGAATTTTCGGATTTGAAGTTGCAGAAGGCAATCTTTTGAGTCTGTGGATTTGCATTGCGGAACTGAATTTTTGTTTGCTGTGCCCACTTCTGCTGCTGCCTTATATCATTAATCTGGTTCACTAGTGTCTCTTACAATTAGTAGCAAACAGCCACCTTCTATACTTCTATATTATGGTATTTGATACAACCATTAACATCTAAATTAATACTATACATATTTTTCCCTATGACTGACCTATGCCATAGTAATGGTCAAGCTTGCGTACAGTATCGTCATAACTGATGACACGAAGATGCATGTCGACTTCTGAATCACATCCACTCAATGTACGCTGTCTGGTACGTGACTCCCTGGAACATAAAGAAGTGGATTACAAATGCTACATTAATAACATACAATATAGTCTGGATTAACTGAACATGAAAGCCAAAGTACAATACTGAACAGTGAGTTGTGCTACATTAATAACATACAATATAGTCTGGATTAACTGAACATGAAAGCCAAAGTACAATACTGAACAGTGAGTTGAAATAAGTACAAATATAAATACACACTTCAGGGACTGGTTCATCACTGTACACAGTAAGGTAGAAAAACTAGGAGCAAAAGAACTTTGAGCGTTAGTAATGAGCCTACTGTAATTTATACAAAGCTTTGCGAGGCTGAATTGTCTGGGAATGGCAAGTGTGAGTACCTTCAAGTATCTAGAGAGTGTAATGAGAAAAGATGGAACTTAAGAGAATTAAGTGTAGAAAGGGGTACATGAGAGCAGGAGGGGTGAAGGTTCACTATGGGCAGTGACAAGTAGGCTAACTGGAATAAAAGAATCAGTGTACAAACTATCAATTGTGGGTGAAGGAATTTATTACATTTTTATTCTGCTGTCTCACCTACACTAATCACCTATGCCTTCAACACAGTAGTTGAGGAGGCAGCTCACATCCAAGGTAATGGTGTTGCTGACAACAATTGGGAAGTGATGTCAGGAAATTACTTAGGGTAGCAGTGAGATGACAATGAATAACCTGATTGGTGCTGTGTAAGAATAAAGGATACAGCCAGGACAACATGGGCAAGAGGAAGATTAAGAAAGTAATGAGGGATGTGTGAGATGTAGGCCCGGAGATATAAAATCAGGATTCTGGGTTAAGGATTTCTTACAACAACTCGATACTTTATTGGAAGAGAGCTGTGTTACGCTCCTGGAGTCTTGTTGCTCTGTCACCCTTAATTTCATCTGGACAGAGGTAAGTGAGCCTCCACACAACCAATGCCATCAAGTTACGCTGAGTTTAGGAATTCTTGACTGTGTACAAACAAAACAGTCTTCTCAGTGTTCCCTTCCTGAGTCTGCAAATTTGGCGAGAGGAAACTGTCAGTGCCAGTTTGGCATATTCAGGTAGTGTCTGAACCGTCAAGACTTGGTAATAAATATCCGCTCACTTATACATGATCCTTACCATAATCTACTCATTACCAGCTCAGCCACTTGTTCAACCTCATTTACTAGTTAAAGGAGTCTCTGCTTAACCTTTACACTCTCAGGATTATCCTTAGAAGCACTGCAGCACACACCAGGCAACATCCTCTGATATGTATAGTTTTCCCCATTTTCCCCCCCAGTTTTCTAAACTTTGCTTAATTTTTGTCATAAAACTCCCAGGTAAACATCTGTTTTATTCATTTCAATTGTCTATAGGACAATACAGTAATTAT
Source organism: Coenobita brevimanus (assembly GCF_032717465.1). NCBI lineage: Eukaryota > Metazoa > Arthropoda > Malacostraca > Decapoda > Coenobitidae > Coenobita > Coenobita brevimanus. The sequence goes on from NC_137051.1 coordinate 11,324,304, forward strand.
TTTATTTCTTCCTGGATTGCTTCCAGTAGTGTACCAATTTTTAGTCTCTTTAAACTCTTCTCACAAATGAATATTACCATTACAGTAGTGAAATTTCTATCTATCTATCTATCATCCAATCCTATGCTGCCCCGTGAGGAGCATAGGAGCATGGGACTAAGCAAGCTGGTCCTGACACTTGAGATGAAAGTAACCAGCCTCATTCATCCCTGAGTGGCATTACGTGAGCAATAACCCCAACCACCCCTTGGATATAAACCTTCACCAGCTCAATGTGATTGGAGTGCCGCAATTATCAACTAAACCACCAAGCGCCATAATCTGGTTACATGGTTACCACCCAGTGCCATAAATGGTTTCCTGGTGTACAGAAAACCATTCAGCTTGTCACTCAGTGTGAGTCACCCATGGGCAGAAGGAAGAGGAAAGAAGGAAGGAAAGAAAGACAAAAGAGTGTAAACTCACCCGTAGGCAGAAGGACGAGGAAAGAACGAAGTAAAGAAAGACAGAAGACGAAGGAAGGAAAGGAGGGAGGAGGGGAAAGGGCAGACACCCGAGAGCAGCACTACATCGAGTGAGTGGCGAGGGAGAAAAAAAAAACACTTATAGCCAACCAGGTCATTTTCTTTCTCATCCACGCATTCCTACGTTTGTTTTTCGTAGCAGGTAGGGTTACTCAAGGTACTTCCAATCATACCGGTAATTTCACATATAACCATAAACAGTAACACTCATTGCACTACACTTGTAAAACTTACTGTAAAACACTTATATCATAACGGTTACTAGATATATACTGTAACTTATGATATCTTACATTTCACTTATGTATAAACAAAAAAAAAATGTTAAAACACCTGTTTACTATTTACAATTTCCTACACACCTGCTCAGTCAATGAGCCTTTTTCCTGGCAGTAAGGGCAGAACTTTCGCAGGGGTTGATGATGCAATCGGCCCTGCGTGTGGGGGAGTGGAAGTGGACAAGGAGGATGAGGAAGACATCACTCTACACTATACCAGTGCTGTGTACAGACTGAGCCACACATCAGTGGGGTACCTTGGGTATCTGCCTACCCTATGATTGTCATAGAAAACAGCTGTAGGTTCAAAGGATGGCGGGAAGACGCTTGAAGCCATACACGTCAACCGGCATTGCTCCACGCCCAAAATCGTGATGGTTATGCACATCAACCGGAGTGTAGGGGTTAAGTACTTGGGCAGTGTGCTGAGTAATGATGAAAGTTTAGAGGGTGAAGTGCTTGAAAGGGTACAACAGGAAAGAAAGGTTGCTGGCTCTTTGAAAGCAGTGATATGGAACACAGAAGTGAGTATGGAAGTAAAAAAGTCACTGCATGACAGTACAGTACACTCAAACCTTGATTTAAGGAACTAAAAGGGGAATCAACTTGTCCCTTACTTGAAAATGTCCATTGTTTTACCACATATACAGACAATCTTATTATGAAATGCAATGATTGTTTCACTTATCATACTTATTTATATTATTATTTTAGGGGTACTGTATAAAGAAACATATTAATGTGTATAACCTAGACATTACCTATCATTTTGAATGGTTTCGTCCGTTTGTCAGGTTGAATATTGAGTCCCTTAAATCCGAAATCCCTTAAATGGAGGTCCCTTAAATCGAGGTTTGAGTGTATTGTGATACCAACCCTAATGTATGGAAGTGAAGTTTGGACTTTGTTGGAAGGACAGAAGTCAAGAATGAGAGCAGTGGAAATGAGTTAGCTATTTGAAAGGAGCTTGTGGAGTTACATAGAGAGACAGACTGACAAATGAGGAAGTGATAGAGCATTGTGGTGATGAGGATGTGATAGAAAGCATTAAGAGAAATACACTGAGGAGGTTTGGCCATGTGGAGAGGATGGAGAGTGAAAGACTAATGAGGAGAGTGTATGCAAGTGAGGTGTAGGGGGGAGAGGGAGGGGGAGGCCAAGGATGAGATGGAGGGATGGAATGGAGAGGTATATGAGAGAGGGGGGTGTGAGCTGGAAGCAAGGCAGTGAAATGGTGCTGGACAGGGTAACATGGAGGCACTACGTTTGTGGCCACCCTCACAGGATTGAGGAGTCTGGCAAATAGACAGACAGATCTTGAAATGTGGAAACAATCCAGAGTTTCTGGAAGCAGAGAACAGAATAAGGACTCTGATGGTGGCCAATGGTTACTCTATGTATGGAGTCACTCTTACTGAGCAAAGAACATCAAAATGCAATCAGAAAATACTGTACTTAAAAGAATACCATGAAAGCTAAAGGAAAAAACAGAAAACTGAAAAATACGGTGGTCTTATGTCTCCTTAAGGATTATGACCGACTTTGGAGCTGAATCAACCTAAGAGTCCAACATGGCGTGTGGCCATTGCCACAATTGCATGTAAAACTGATTGTTTTTATAGTTATCTTACAAAGTACACATTTCTGCAACATTTTAAAGCTATCACAACCACAATTATGCCATAGCTTACTGAGAAAAAAATACAATTGTAAATTTTATGCATGGAAGCTGGAAAATTTTTTGTTTCAGATATCTCTGGATTTCAACATGCAAACAATGTTTTTCTGGTGGCTTATGATGTCATTTAAACGATTCTGACCTTCATTTCTAATGCAAATCAATAGTTTTTCTGATTTTCCCCCATCCCCACCTAGGGATTTTGCTAGGGGAAAATCACAAAAACTAACAACTTCCAATAGAAATGATGGTCAGAATCATTCAAAACACATCAAGAACTATAGGAAACACATAGTTTGCATGTCTAGCCTAAATCCCTAACCAAAACTAACCTAACCCGACTGAACCTAACCGAACCCAACTGAACTTAACCTAAAGTAGCCTAACCTAACCTACCCCTATCAGGGAAAGTACCTTTAAAATCTGACACTTGGTAACTGCACATTTTTCTTTTTCTCATTTTCAGAATGGGGGTGCTTTGGCTACAAAACCAGATAAGTGTATCATCTCAGAAGTAACACAGATTTTTACAGTTTTTGCAGATCACCAGAGCTTCCAGAATACCATGATGTCCTAAACACTCAGGTATTTATTACTAAGAGGGTCGTACTCACTTTATTGGTGATCGGGGTCATTTTTCAATTTCTTTTTTGTTTCCGAGTATTATCCAGGGCATGGAGGTCATTGCATTTCTAATAAAAATTACATCTGACAACATTTTTGGTTCCACATGAATAAACCTACCATATCCGATAGCGGAGAGGCGACGGGGCCATCTTTATTACCTATCTCCCACGCGGTCCGCGGCTTGACTGACGGCTGTGCCATCTGCTGGTGCCTTTGCTCCAATCAGCGCTCTTTTTAACTTCGCTTTTGTGAGAGCAGCCAATCAGCAATCTGAAATTTCCTATTCGGATTCCCTCCTTGAATTAAAATTTAGTTTCAAAATGGAGCGTCTTTACAATGGCTGTTCCTCTCTTCCACTATGGATTTTGAAGGACGTGTATGAAGATAATGAAAAAACATTAGAAAATGTAGCTGCACATGATGTTCTTCCATCATCTGTGAGGTGTCCACGTTGTGAGCGACCCTGTAGATACCGTAAGGACAAAAGACAATGGGTTTGCGACGGTACATACGTTATTCCCAAAACCATGAAACGCAGGAGATGTGGCTTTATTGTTGATCATTTCAAGGGAACCTTTTTGGAAGAGACCCATATTCAACCATGGAACGTGCTTAGTTTTGTAATCCTATGGCTGGATAAGAAATCTGACCACAAATACAGCATACCCTTTCAAATTTGCAAATTTCTCTCAGGGTGAGCGTTGACTGGCGTTCATTTTGTTCAGACATGACTGAATATTGGTTCAATCGTCTGGCTCCCACTGGAGGAGATGGGGTAACAGTGGAAATAGATGAAACCTTAGTGGTTCGCAGAAAATACAACAGTGATCGTGTTGCCATCAGAAAGGAGGGTGAAGTCTGGTTGTTTGGAGGGATCGAGCGACAATTATCCCGGAGATTCATTCTTCCATTGACTGATCCATTAAGTGAAAAAAAGGACCGTCAGACACTAGTCCCAATTATCATGCGTTACATCAGACCAAATTCCATCATCATCAGTGACGGCTGGGCAGCTTATGCCAGTCTTTGTAACGAGGGCTACACTCATCGGGTGGTTAATCACGTGGAACATTTTGTGGGCCCAGACGACAAGAGAATCCACACTCAGAACACAAAAAGGCTGTGCTGTGGTGGGATGTAAAGGAGTATATCAAACATCCAGGAATCCGTCGGCAATATCTGAAGCAATATTTGGGTCGCAATTTCTTCCTGAAGGATCACCCTGGCTTTCCCCTCCATGAGTTTCTGCACCAAGCTGTTCTCCAGTACCTGCCGCACTTGGAACGCCAGCATCAACAACCACTGATCCCCATTCCTCACTACTCTGATGAGGACCCTGACGATCCTGCTCCACCGTATTCTCACTAAGGTTAGTAGATGTGGCTAGGTTTAGTTATGTTAGGTTATGGTTAAAACATTTTTTTTTCCAATGGTTTTTGTTTTGATTTGTGTGATTTTCACCTTTTAAATCCCTAGTTTTGCTTTGTTTTCCCTCATTTCCCCACCCAAAACCCCACATTCAAATGGGTCCCCTAAATTGTAGGGGAGGGGGAGTGGGGGCAAACAATAAATTTCTGATGGAAATGAAGGCCAAAATCACACAAATCACAACAAAAACCATTTGAAAACACGTTTTAACCATAAAGTCGAGTATGGCCCTCTTAGTAATGTTTACCAAAACTTAATACCGGTACTGTATCTTCACATTTGTCTGCATAATCCCCATGAAATTTCGCAATTACTGAGAAGTAATCACGCTCACAGCCGGAGCACAGGGATGCCATCATGACACTGAAATTCAAAATCAGACGAGAAGTGACTGCCAGTTATGCTGACCTATGATTGGTGGAAATAAAAACAAAAGCACCAATCAGCGGCCAAAAAACATCCAAGGTCTGCCATGGCACACGTGAGGCACTAGCTTATGCCTACTGGCAACTAGTATTGGACATATGAATGCACAGGAGCTCTCTCATGGCACATGAAAGATCTCCTGACACAAAGTTCTGAAATATAGAAAAAATCCACATAATAATTCACAACTCTATTATTAATTTCTGACAGCCTGTTCAATGGTTTAAAATACTCCAGATATGGAGATCTAAAGATCGAGGCGAGTTAATATTTGAAATTCCCCAGAAGCCCAAACCTAAAATAATACCTGGAAACTCTCCAGCAGTTTCACCTATGTTTCCAAATACTGCAATATAAATACTACGGTACAGCACTTCAAAATCTTTAACATCGGTTTGTGGCTTATGCTTAATATTATCCAAAATGGTTAACATGGGGCAAAATATAAATAGGCTGTTACATAACACTCCAATACATTTACATTGCAACTACTGAGCCTTATAAGTACAGTATTATCCTACAACCACTTAATACAGACACACACACATACACAAAAGAAAAAATGTGGACCACGAATTTCTGAGCTGTACTTACGGTAAGTAAATCTTTGCCAATGACTAATGACCATAGAAGTTAGAGTAAATCTCTGGATCAATAATGTATTGTTGCTTCCTATACATAATGCACACTTCCAATACTCTGGTGGCCCATTAGGCCTATGCAGTCGAACCTGGCTAAGGTTGTCATTTAACGCAGTTTGTTGCTAATCACTGAGCAAAAGATACATGTTGAAACACGCAAGTTATGGCATACTTACTGTGTTGGTACTATCAGTGAAGCCATAGTTTTTAGTAAAATGATCAAATAACCTGACCCCGGCTAACAACTCCCCGTGCCCTTCCCCCTTCCTTCTCAATGTCAACACAGTGCATGTATGTAAAATGATTTCAAGAATCAATGACCAAATGTTGTTAATAATACAATACTTCAACTATTCAGCTTAAGGTAATTATTATTATTATTATTATTATTATTATTATTATTATTATTATTATCACCACTTTTTGTTGTATTAGCACTCTGTACCTTTTACAACAATAAATATTTCAATTAATTAATAATACTAATACTAATAATGTTACGTGCACACCTCACTGCCCCTCAGCTGTTCTAATCACGCAGGTACCGACTTCAGGATTCTCAACAGTCTGCTCTGAAGCTGAATCAATCACCAGGGAACACCACTTGCCATCTATTCTTCCGTCTACTCGCACACTGTGAATCGCAGTTCTCTGACATTTTCTCGGTGGTGGGGCTTGGGAAAAGCCGGCTGGTGGTTGCCCCTTAACACCAGTCTTTCCGCTTCTTTCCTGTCTACTGCAGCCTTCTTCTTGTCCTCCCTTTTCTTCTTTGGATACTCAGAACTGAAGTTTCCCACCTCCCCACATGTCCAACACCTTTTGTTACATTCGTAGATTTCCCTGCACTGCTCTGTTCTTGCTCCCATTTGTAACAATCTTCGATGTGTCCTGGCTTCCCACAGAACCAGCAACCTCCTCCGGTCCTCTTCATTTCCTTCTTCCACTTGCAGCAGTCCTCTCTCCTATGTCCTGGCTTTTCACAGTACCAGCAACTTCCTTCAAATTTTTCCACTTCACGTACCTGCCCCTTTCTCGCCTGAAAAGTGGACGTACTGAACCCCATGTAGGACTCAAATTCTAGAGCCCTGGCTAGTGCTTCTTGCATGGTTCTTGGTTGTGCCTGCTTCACTTGCGTTTTCAACCCTGCACTACCAAGAGCATCGATGAACTGGTCCCTCAGATGAATACCCAACAGGTTAGGTGCTGCTCCAGGGCATGGTATGCCATACTCTCCAGGTCATGAGCAAAATGCTGAAGGGATTCGCCTCGAGCCCGTACACGGCTCCGGAATCTTGCTCTGTAAACCTTAGTCTGGTACATGGTCCCGTATTAGTGTTTCAGTACTTGTACTAAGGACTGATAACCGTTCCTTTCCTCTACTGGCATCTGGCCAAGAATCTCCATTGCTGCACCCTTGAGGCCAGTAGCAAACTGTACTGCCCTCTGCCTATCGTCCCAACCATTCTGATCAGCAAGTAACCCACTCTGCGCACGGTAAGCTTCCCAAGATAATCTACCATTAAATTCCTGACATTTTTTTTTTTTACCCCATGATAGCCATGCACTTCACTGGTCTGGGGCCTAAAAACTGGAGCATCGTAATTAAATCCAGGTCTTAAAACTCCTACATTCTGATCATTCATCTCAGTAATGCAACCTTTAGATGCTCAGGATCCGTCAAGATTCACCATACACTGTCCATTCTTATCATATGCTCCCTGTACATTAACCTGAGGCTCAGCAGTGCAATGGTACTACATGCTTCCACTGGTCATTTACATGCTGTCTGCAATCCAAGACTATTTCCTCACTAATCTTCAACTGGTCATCAACATGCTGTCTGCATTCCACATTATTGCTTACCTCATACTTCTGCTGCCGTAGCTCAGTTTATACTTCCTCCTTCAACTGTTGCCGTTCTTCCTTCATTTCCCCCATGAAAGCATCTAGCTGTCCTTGCATCCTCAGTTGTAACTCCCTCTGTTGCTACTGCAATGCTTCTTGAAATCGTTCATATCGTTCTTTCTGTTCTTCACTTTGTGCCGCTAGATGATCATTTTGTGTTTGCAGTTGTTCTCTGAGTTCTTTCTGTTCTTCACTTTGTGCCGCTAGATGATCATTTTGTGCTTGCAGTTGTTCTCTGAGTTCTTTCTGTTCTTCACTTTGTGTTGTAGTTGTTCCTTGAGTTCTTTCTTGAGCTCTTTCTGTTCTTCCCCTTCTGTCTGTAGTTGTCCACTAAGTTCTTTCTTGAATTCTTTCTGTTTTTCACCTTATTGTCCTTGTAGTAACTTCATGTTTGCAGCCAGGGATACCTCCTGCCCAGCTCGGCTCCTTGTCTGCACAACTTCTGACTCCATGACAAAGATTTGTCCCACTGCAGCATTTTTCGATCCCATTCCTGACACCACTGTTAAGTCCCAAGGTAAATTTTTACAAGGTGGAAATATCCCTGAACTGCATATTGGCAACTTGTAAAACAATACCAGTCCCTGTCCCACACTACCTTAGGCTCCGACAGCAGTGTAATGGGGTATATAAGCCCACGTTGCCCATGTTTAATCTGGCAATGTTCTCTTTGGCTCAGTGGCAACGTGCGCACGAATTAAGCGCGAGGGCCCAGGGTCGAATCCCAGCCAAACCAGTGATTAATTTAAGCTTCAGTTGGGGCCTTTAACATTGGTTGGCAGCGTTGTGGGATGTGAGGCGGGGCTTAGAGGGCCATGATGATAGTATCAGGACCCATATACATACAGGGTCTAATCATAACGACCCCAAAACGCGTCGCGTTTGCTCATGACGTCATGGCGAAGACACCAGGTGAGGTCTTCCGAGAAGGGGTTGCCATATAGTGAGAAGTAGACTCAGTTGCTCAGAGGTCACGGCGCCAAACAGGTCACCTGTCACCTGCACTTTATTCCATTGTATGTGCCCAGTGAAATAATGCCTACCAATTGTGCATTGTTTGGCTGTAACTCTTTACTGAAGAAAGGTGGGGATATAACTTTCCATATTTTCCCCAAAGATGAAGAGATTAGACGTAAGTGGATTCATCTGTGCAAGAGGAAAGACACAATTAATCCGAATACTGCTCGCATCTGGAGCCTTCACTTTGATCAAAGTGCTTATAAAAGAAATCTAAAATATGAACTTCTCAAACTGCTTATTCCAAAAAATCAAATACGCCTTGAAGAGCACGCCCTGCCAACGCTGAATCTGCCATCAGCTTCATTAAATGTTAAGTCCCTTCCCCTTTCTCTCTCTCTCTCTCTCTCTCTCTGCGTAGGTGCATATCCCTGTGTATGGTGGGCTTTGCTCTTTATAAGCTGTACAGTATATCTCCCCTCACGGGGTTAGTGCTTGCAGAAATGTGGAAAAGCACGTGGTGCATTGCATTTACCAGCCCAGGTAAAGTAAATTGAGGCAACTGGCCACCGCACTAGTATGAGTTGCTAGTATTCATATTTACCCACCATTATTTTGTTCTACCCACGTACTGTAGGTAACCATTACTGAGTACTCTAGCAAGAAAGCAGTAGTGTTGAAAATTAAGTACGGTATATCGCTGAATGTGTTTGTTTAAAGCAGATTCGTAACGTAGTAATTCCATCTGGAAGCGTTTGGCAAGAAGTATGTTATCATCCCCCCCCTTTCCTTCCCTCCCTCCCTCCCTTCCCGGTCGCAAAAACAACGGTGCCAGGTCGTTGGAAATTATTTATACAGTCACTTTTCGTTCTCAAAGAGTGAATAATTCGTAAAAACTATATAGCTTTTTATGTACATGAAGCCACAAAGAGTATATGAAATACATTCACATATATTTAGTAGCTCGGATTAAGAGATTTGTTATTTATAATTAACAATTTGGTATCTACGCAGTCTCTCTCTCTCTCTCTCTCTCTCTCTCCATGATATATGCGGAATATATACATTTGACATACTGTGGCTTCAAACCAGCATAAAACCTAAGCCTTACCAACGGTAATTTAAAAGACAACTGGCAAGGCATTGTCAGTACTAATATATAGGCATGTGTCTCTTCCTACTGAAGTAATTAGCCTTTTTGTTCGACACCGAGTATTTTTCAGGATGCGGGTATTAAACAGAAATTTGGCTAACTCGACACGAAAGCTGCAGAGTAAGATATCGAAGTTAAGGAAATGAAGCCTGCATAGTAACATATAGTCAATACCGGTAGCAGTACCAATAAACATCCAGTATAATTTATAACAAGATGATATCCATGTATCCTAATAAATGTCACTATTAGAGTATATTGTGTTTATTTGTAGATCATGTACCTTTAAATATGAGAAGGGAGAGGTTAAACAATCATTTGAATTGAGGAAATGTGTGTGTGGGGAACAGAGTTGTGTAAAGGAAGCAAGGTGGGAAGGGTGGGTATGGAGGATGACAGACAGCTGCACCTCACCGCGACTTGAGGCCTCCCTCTGAGGTCCCAAGGGAGATGGTGGGTGGGGAGAAATGGGGGGAGTGCCCTGTCTCAAGCGTGACGTCAGTAAATCTGCGTAGTGGAAAGGTGTGAGAAGACCCTATATGTATATGGGTCCTGGATAGTATCTTAAACCTTACATCCCGGGGGTGAGCCGTCCGTGTGGTTCGCGGGCTTCCTCTAATGGTGGCCTCCAGTGTACGCTACACTGCCACATGTGCTCGAAAATGACCAAATTAATCACCAAGGGGAGAAAAGAGTGATGTAATGGGCTATATAAGCCTGCGTTGCCTAAAATCAGGGCGGGGATTTTCTCTTTGGCTCAGTGATAACGTGCGTGCGTATTAAGCGTGAGGGCCCAGGATCGAATCCCGGCCAGACCAGTGATTAATTTAAGTTTCAGTTGGGGCCTTTACAGCAGTAGTTCAGTACAGGAAGGACATTGCCTAGCAAGTTGTTCTTTTTACGGTCAGCCTTTCGGTGTGCAACAAAAAGACCAGCTCAGGCATTGTCAACAATGGCTTCTCATATTTGCTGTCTTTATTTACCAAATACCACTTAATGCCTGCCAAGTACACTTCACTGTTTTCTAAAGTACCAGAGCTGCATTGCCACTGAACTAAACTCAAACTGAACTGAAAACTCCTCTATAGTCCTTCCCCATCCTTATATAAGCTTCTTGTATATTAGAATGATCTACTACATTCTCGGAGAAGCAACAGTTACCAACTCGGAGACATCCAAAATGTCCAGTTTTCATACACTGCTTAACACTAAATTATTTAGCATACAGACCGAGATGAAATTACACAATTTAACAACGATCACATTAATAAAGCACTATAGAGAAAAAGAGCACAAAAAATTTAATGTACATAAAATACCAGCCGCCGCCGGACCGCCCACCCTGCCAACCCCCACCCCACCACCGAGCCACTACCACACCACCACCTCAGGAGGACACCACGGTGGGGCTAGTGACCCGGAACAAGAGGGTCACCGGGACACTACTGTCCTGAGTCCCTCTTCCCCGCAACTATCCCAACACCAGGTAAGCGGGAAGAGACAACGACCCTGCGAGCAGGACAGTCGTCACCAGAATCGGGGTGGAACTGAACAAGATTCAGTCCCTGGTAACACCGCGTCGACGGCCACTGTACGTGATGGGGAAGGAGCGGTCACTGTACACCCTTCAGTTACCTCCCCAAGGGCAGGAGGCCCAAGGCTACGGCCAGAAGTACACACCAGAGTAAGTAGACCCTCGGCTACGGGCTCAGTGTGTACCGGAGAGGGCGCGACCTCTGTGCACCCCTCTCCTGCTTTTCTTTCCTACAGGAGCAACACCACATCGACGGCCACTGTACGTGACGGGGAAGGAGCGGCCACTGTACGCCCTTCAGTTGCTTCCCAAAGGGCAGTCAGGCTTACGGCTATGGCCGAAGTACACATCAGGGTAAGTAGACCCTCGGCTACGGCCTCAGTGTGTACTGGAGAGAGCGCGGCCCCTGTGCACCCCTCTCCTGCTTTTCTCTCCTACGAGAGCAACACCACGTCGACAGCCACTGTACGTGACGGGGAAGGAGCGTCCACTGTACGCCCTTCAGTTGCTTCTCTAAGGGTAGACGAGCTCCCGGCTATGGCCAAAGTACGTGCCAGGGTAGACTGACCCTCGGCTATGGCCTCAGTATGTACTGGAGAGGGCGCGGCCTCTGTGCACCCCTCTCCTGCTTTTCCCTCCTACAGGAGCAACACCGCGTCGACAGCCACCGTACGTGACGGGAAGAAGCGGCCACTGTACGCCCTTCAGTTGCTTCTCGTAGGGCGGGTAGGCTCACGGCTACGGCCGCAGTACGTACCAGGATAAGCAGACCCAAAGCTACGGCCTCAGTACGTACTGGAGAGGGCATGGACTCCGTGTTCCCTTCTCCTGCCTTTTCCTCCTGCGGGAGCAGCACCGCCAGCACGGCCACTGTACATGCGGGGGAAGGAGCGGCCACTGTACACCCTTCAGCTGCGTGCCCTAGGAGTCACGAAACCGCTTTCACGGCCACTGTAGGTGACGGGGAAGGAGCGGCCACTGTACGCCCTTCATTCGTGGCTCTGAAAGCACTCCCGATGCAGGACGTCCCTTGCGCGGCCGACCCCTTCCCTCTCGGCTGCGTGGGACGCCCTTTGTCACCATTCGGGAGTGTTGCCCTGGAGGTGTTGCCAGAGTGGTGGCAAGGCCCGATCCAGGTCCTACCGCCTACCCCTGGGAGATCCCAGCTCCTGCCGGACACCCGACGGAGACGGTGCCGCAGCTCACCCCTGTCGGCACCTCCCCCTACAGGCAACCGCAGTCTTAGGACCCCCAGGCCTGACCAGCAGCCTCCAGGTGAGGGCAACCCAGTCTCTCTCTCCCCACGGAGCCAGAGGCGACAGGCCCGCCTCCTACAGGTGTTTGGCCCCAATCCCGAGGGCCACCTCTCAGGTCGAGGCCCCCAGACCGGAGGGCCTCCCTGCACCCCACCAACGAGGCTCCAGTACGAGGGCCTCCTCTCAGGTCGAGACCGCCAGACAGGCGGGCCTCCCTGTACTCCACCGACAACCAGGACCCGGGCAGTGACTCCCCTGCGGGCAGTGTATTGCCTTCTACAGAAAGGCTCCCCCTAGGGCCTCCCCTTCATGCCCGGACACCAGAGTGATTTGTACCCAGGACACACGGGTAAATAGTGACGCCCCTTGTATCACAAACAATCAAGACGGGCAATTAACAGTGAATAGTGACAAAGTGAGGGCCAGAATAATACCAGTGAAAGTTACCACTAACCTATTAAAGCCCGATACCCGGCAGAATAGAAAATAGCCTGAGTCCCAAATAAGAGAACTTATAGTAATTGTGAACTGAGACTAGGGTGCACGGGAGAATCAAAAGTCTGTGTATAAGTGCCGTTGTGACTAAGTGACTACATCAAGTGTCGTGATCCGCACCCTGTTTGGTTATAGTAGTATTCACCCCACTGACTCTTGGCCTTGTTCATTCCCAGTGCATCGGACTAAATATGTATAATGAGAATTCTGCCTAAAGACGAAATAAGGGTATCACAATATTATAACTAATAACATAAGTGAACATGTATAATACTGTGTCTCAAGTGTAACTGTGAGTCTTGGTGTTAAAGGCTAACTCTGTGTCCCTGTCTACTGTATATCCAATACCACTCTGTGTTATATTGTAACGGTGTAGAAATTGAGGCAATAGATGTGTTAAGGTATACTGCTTGGTTTTTATGTCCTGTTCCTTTGTGGGTGCTTTACTTCCAGTCCGGAAAGAGGACCTCCGCTCAGTCGCTGGTGTTCTTAGGACGAGAAGTCGACCTAAAAACACCCAGCATAACAGTACAACTTACAAAATACCTGCACTCATAAATGGCAGGGTAACTGGCAACTGTGACTCGTACCTGGACTACAAAAATTACTGAAAACCTTCCAGTGCTACATAACTAGCAAATCCCACTTCTCAATTTTAATAATAATTAAAATGCCCACCGTGCCTGCTGCCGGACCTCCCACCTCACCACCCCCCACCCCACCACCAGGCCGCCACCCCACCACCACCCCAGGAGGACACAACGGTGGGGTTAGTGACCCCAATCAAGAGGGTCACCAGGACACTACGGTCCTGGGCCCTTGTTCCCCGCAACTGCCCCAACACCAGGTGACCGGGGAAAGGCGACTACCTTGCGGGCGGAACAACCGTCGTCAGAAAAAGGGTGGGACTGAACTAGCTTCAGTCTCAAGTAACACCGTATTGACGACAATTGTTACACCCTCTAGGGCAGGAGGCCCAAGGGCAGGAGGCCCTAGGCTACGGCCTAATAAAGTGTACAAGGGTAAGGCAACCCAAGGCTCCGGCCTTAGTACACCCCAGAGAGAGAGTTGCCCCAGTGCATCTCTCTCCTGCTGTTCTCCCCTACAGGAGCAACACCGCGCCGACGGTCCCTATACGTGGCGGGGAAGGAGCGGCCCTGTACGCCCTTCAGTTGCTTCTGGTCGGAAAGATCAGCTCCTAGCTACGGCCAGAGTACGTACCAGGGTAAAGAGCCCCTGCTATCGTACGTGTAGCTTTTCTCTACTATGGGAGCAACACCACACCGACGGTCCCAATACGTGGTGGGGAAGGAGCGGCCCTGTACGCCCTTCAGTTGCTCTCTGTAAGACGGGTAGGCATCCGGCTCCGGCCGTGGCACGTACCAGGGTAGAGAAGCCCCTGAAGATAGCCTCAGTACGTACTGGAGAGTGTGGCCTCTGTGCCCCTCACTCCGGCTTGTCCCCTACTATGGAAGCAACACCGTGCCGACAGTCCTTATACGTGGCGGGGAAGGAGCGGCCCTGTACGCCCTTCAGTTGCTCCTTGTACGCCGGGTAAGCTCACAGCCACAGCCAACGTACGTACCAGGGTAAGGCGACCCAAGGCTCCGGCCTCAGGACGTACCAGAGAGGACACGAGTGACGTGAGTCCTTCTCCAGCCTCCTCCCCCTGTGGGAGCCCTTCGTCCCCGCCCGGAAATATAGCCCCGGAGGTGACACTAGAGTGGTGGCAAGGCCCGATATCAGACCTACCTCCCACACCTGGGAGATCCTTGTTCCTGCCCGAGTCCCGAAGGAGAAGCTGCCGCAGCCCAGCCCTGTTGGCGCGTCTCCCCCTAGGCACTCGCAGTCCCAGGACACCCAGGCCAGACCCACCGGCTCCCGACGAAGGCGATCCCGGCTCCCGCACTCCACGGAGCCAGAGACGACAGGCCCGACTGCTCCAGCTGTTCGGCCCCAGTCCCGAGGGCCTCCTCTCAGGTTGAGGCCCCCAGACAGGAGAACCTCCCTGCACCACACAGATGAGGCCTGTGTCACCATAGACAACTTCATAAAGTGGCTGGAAGCCTATGCCATCCCCAATCAAGAGGCTGCGACTGTTGCTCAGGTGTTGGTTGACCAGTTGGCCAGAAGCCCATGCCATCCCCGATCAAGAAGCTGTGACTGTTGCTCAGGCGTTGGTTGACCAGTTTTTCTGTCGTTTTGGGTTGCTACAAGAGCTACATTCAGAGTGTGCTGTGTTCCGTGAGTGCTGCAAGTTATTAGGGATCAAGAAAACCAGGACGACCCCACAGTCAGATGGGATGGTGGAGAAATTCAACTGGACCCTGGGACAAGAACTGGCCAAGTACTGCGTAGTGGAACAAACGGAATGGGACCAGAAATTACCTGCGTTGCTGATGGCATATTAGTCTGCATCTCATGAGTCTACAAGCTACACCCCTGCAAAACTGATGTTAGGCCACGAGCTACGTTTACCCTTTGACCTGTTAATGGGAAGGCCACCTGGTGAAGAGCTGCCTACAGACACCTCCAACCATGCGAAGAATCTTCAGGAAAGACTGGCTGTGGTACATCATCAAGTGCAAGAAGCCCTTAAGGTTTCAGGCAAAGTGATGAAGTGCAAGTATGATGCTAAGGCAAGTAAGGTGAGATTCAAAGATGGTGACAACGTTTGGTTATACAATCCTCAGCGGAAGAAGGGACAGTCGCCGAAGCTGCAGAGCCCGTGGGACGGGCCTTACACTGTGTTGGACTGCCTATCAGACGTAATGTACCAGATTCGGGGAGGCAGAAAGTCTCGCCCAAAGGTGGTGCACGTGAATCGTCTGTGGCAGTATCATGGGCCAGGACAGTACAGCTGGGACGTCTCGAAGGAATCGTGCCCACCCCCAGGTGAGGATGTTAAGGAGGACCAAGGTACTGAAGTACAAGAGGATGGTGACAGTTTCCTGAGGGAGGAAGTGAATCAGGAAGAGTGGACTGTGTGGAGGAGCAGGGATGTCGTCAGAAGCGGCGTAGGAGTAGACCTGATAAGTTGAAGGATTATTTTGTGTATAATTAGTTGTTTCTTTAGGATTAAGGGTTATGTTTGTATATATTGTGTAGTTTTGTTGGAACGACAAAGGACTAGGGAGTGGGTAGTGTTGAGAAGCGGGATTTGCTAGAAAGGAAGTACTGGAAGGTTCTCGGTATTTCTCGTATTTTATATTAACGTGTCAGAGTTGCCAGTTAGCCTGCTATTGAGAGCAGTGTTATTTGTAAGTTGTACAATAAACTTTTTGCCCTTTTTCTCTATAATGTCTTATTTATGTGATTGTTTGTTAAAATATATAATTTTATCTCAGTGCCTGCTAAATACTTTTGAGTGTTATGCAGTGTAAGAAAACTGGCATGTTTTGGATGTCTCTGATTTGGTAACTGTAGGTGCTATAGTAATCTAGATGCTTCGAGTGCAATGCAGGGTTATTTGAGGTGAAAGAGGCTAGGGGAGTCAGTTTCGTTTCAGTTCAGTTTGACTTTAGTTCAGTGTCAGTGCAGTTAGTGAAGATTGTATAGCTTTGGTACTTGTGAAAACAGTGAAGTGTAGTTGGCAGGCATTAAGTGTAATTATTTGGAAAATAAGACAGCGAACTTAAGAAGCTAGTGTTTATGACGCCCGAGCTGTTCTTGTTTTTGCACACCGAAAGGCTGACCATAGAAAGAACAACTCACTGGGCAACGTCTTTCCTGTACCGAACTACTGCTGTTGAAGCCTGTGGCACTGTGGGACGGGGATGTAACATTATTATTATTATTATTATTATTATTATTATTATTATTATTAAAATTATTATTATTATTATTATTATTATTATTATTATTATTATTAAAATTATTATTATTATTATTACTGCTACTACTATTACTATTACTGCTACTACTACTACTACTACTACTACTACTGCTACTGCTACTACTACTACTACTACTACTATTATCTTGATCTTGGTTCCTATTGTTGAGATAGGGTATTTACTTCCAAGGAAGTCAAAGGAGCCCTTCCAGTGGCTTATGGAGGTGTCTTAGGTAGATGAGATACAGTTTCCTAGACTTCCATATGAAGACACACCAGGTGAATAACTTGATGTCTTAGGGGATGGCTCAGACCCTCACCTTCGAGGAGTACTGGCAAGATGAAGTCTCGTATACCTATGACAGACAGATGATCCCTCAATTCTGTGTGCATGGAGTTGATTCGTGGACAGTGCAGCAAAAAGTGAGCTATTGTTTCCTCTTGATCCCTGCACCACTGACAGTAAGGGTCCAGCGCTAGGCATAGGCGGTGGAGATTGGATGCCAGGTCAACATGTCCAATGCGCAGTCTGGCGAGTGCTGCATCCAAGACACAAGAGGTTGCATGGGCCCAAAGGTGACAAGAGGAGTCCACGTGGTAAACCCCCAGGGTGGTGGAGGGGAGACCTGCTGCCAATCCGAGTCCTGGGCCTTCCCACTAGCAACCCCCAAAAGCCTGCTATAAGTTACCTCTTGAAGGGGAAGAGCCTCCACTGCTGCTAAGGTCAAAGCCAGCCTTGCTGCCCAATCAGCAACTTCATTGCCCTTGATGCCCACATGAGATATCCACTGAAGGTGAAGCATCCAATTCCCCAGGAGAAGTTGTCCGAGCAAGGTCTGGATTCCGTAGAGGAGATGACTCACTGAATGTGCCTTGTGGGACACAATAAGGTGCATTGCTGCCAGACAGTCATTGTAAATGACCACTTTCTGGGGCTGTAGATGTTCCCCAGTGAAGTCCAAGGCCTTGAAGATGACAAAGAGTTCCGACGTGACACTGTCGTGGAGGGTAACCAAGCACCATGTTTGACAGAGTGAGAGGTCCACTAGGTAAATTGCTGTGGTGGATGCTGTGGGTGTCGTAGTGTGCAAACTCTCAGTAAACATTTCAAAGTATACTGCATACACAGTGGCTGACAGCTCACTGTACGATGCTGGTGCGAAATGTCCATTGCAAGACTTGTCAAAGGTCCCCGTCAGGCAGAGCAATACAAGAGGCAAGAGGTCCCTCCAATGCAGTGCTGGGGGCACTGGGGGAAGGGACTGATGGCATGGTGGTGGCAGCAAAAGGGACCTGTATGCCCAAAGAGTCCTGATCAGGTGTGGCTGGCGGGATCTCACGGGACAAGCAGTGTGAGACAAAGTGACACCTGCCTCCTCAAAAAGCACTGGTAGAGTGTGGTGGGAGGAGGATTGTTGGATGGTCTGGTAGCGACGACAAACGAGTTTTGATCTGGTGACATAAAGAGGTGGGCTACTACTCTCTGCCTGCAATGACAGCACAGAAGAAGAACAAAACATGCCAAGGGCAGGGCGTAATGTAGCGTTTTGTATCGGGTCAAGTTTTCGCAGCTGAGTGGGGGATGCTGAACTATAAACCATGCACCCATAGTTGATCCTTCCCAAGATGGCAGCAAGGTAGTAGCCCAGAAGGCCACGGTTGGCACCCCATTTAGACCCCGCTATGCCTCTCATTGTGTCCAGCCTCTTGGCGTAGGATGTTCCAAGGTATGCTATATGTTGACGCCACGAAAGGATTGACCCATCCAGACTAAGTGCCAAGAAGATGTGTTTACAGACGTCAGATGGAGATTCCTTGCCTATCCTGACCTCTGGCTGAGATGGAATGCAGTGCAAAGTGAAGGCCATCAAGGCACACTTTGACACATCAATCTCCAGACCCCATCAGTGAACCCAATCCTCAAAAGTTGAGACGGCCACCTGAAGTCTCCTTCATGCACCATCCATGGCAGTGTCCTGGCTAATAATGGTCATGTCGTCTCCAAATAACAAAGTGGTGGCCTCGGGAGGGTTGGGCAGGTCTGACATCAAGACATTGAAAAGCAAGGGGCTGAGAACCGAGCCTTGGGGCACCCCCTGCGGACTGGACGTGGAGATGAATTGGCCCCACCAGCAGACACAACATGGCTCCTACCTGCAAGATAATCCACAAACCACATTGGTGTTTGCAATAGGAAATTTGGTGTTTGTGATGCATTCCTGGTCGTTATCAGCCATTGGCCGAATGAAGATTGTGCTACTGTTTCTACTCAACTACACTGCCTCTACCCTGCACCAAATGTGAGTATTCAACTATAAAAAATAGTGACAGTGAATCATGTGAGTATAGTATGCATATCTAGTGTACAAAGAATTGGTGAAATACATGCAGTAGCTTAGAAGAAGACAGGAAACCGCCCTTCAGTCACAATGTGGTGTGGGTACACCATAGTTTTTTGCATTTTTCTCGAAAACTATGAGCCCTAGGATCACCGTTTTGTCTCAGATGAAAGCTAATGAAATTCTGCATAGGATGATAAAATAAAAACATAACAGTGATGAGAAAAGTTTTTCGCTAGAGCTTCCCGAATAAAAAAAATCTGTTGTCTGTCAGAAATGGGTTTTACTTTTTTCTTTATTACTCGAACACCATACCTCGTATCGAACTGGGACCTCCAGCATTCGAAAGCTAATAAAATTCTCTTTCCATTGATGTATAACATGTAGAGACTGATTCGACTTATGATGTTGGGAAGTGAGATGTATATTCCTGAATGTTTATTCACACGGCCCTAACGTACATGTAGTGTGTTTTTTTTTGTGTGTGTTTTTTTTGCTTATCGTGTAGGACAAACATCGGCGAATAGGAATATGTGGGTTTTGTGGCAAAATAAATATATTTGAGTGGTGAAAATAAGCCAAGAATTCACTTTTTTAGAGTGATGGCAGGCGGGGGGGAGGGGAGAAAAGCCGATGCATCATGGCACAGAAAACTTATTAACTTATCTGCGTGCAAAAGGGTCAGTTAAGAAAATAAAATACACTGAAAGCATCAGGCCTCTTCTATGCCTCTGCGACCCATCGAAATTCCTCTTGCGACCTACCTTTGGGTCACGACCCATAGATTGAGAATCACTGCATTAGTGGGTACTTCTGTGGAAGACTTTGTTGGGCAATAGGTGTAAGAACTGAGTCTTTGATGCAGTAAAAACAACAAGATTATTTTTACCCCAGTCAGATATACGAGCCAAGTCAGACATTAGGTGTGCCATAGCTTCATCCCTTGTTTGTTGATGCAACTGCTGAGATGGACATCACGGGAACCAAATGGAAAGGTGAAGGGTGGAATCATCAGTGTACGAGTGGATAGGGTTAGATGTACAGTGATGAAATGTGTGTGATGCTGGTGTCCCACAAACTGCACAAGGGACGGGGCCATCTCTAGTGAATTTCCCATAATATTCTCATAAGTCCCAGTCTCATAACAACAACGACATAAAGTCCACCTCTTTGGCCATATGTTACCTGAGTCTTTTGAGATACGTTCACATTGTGAATAGATCTGGTACCATCATTTTCTGTGCTAGAATAAAATTGTCTAGTAATATAATGACAAACAAGAGAGTTAATCGTACTCTTCACAGAAGTATAGTTATATTCAATATTGATATCAGGAGAATCCACAAGCAGAGCTTTATGAGCTAAATAGTCAGCCTTTTCACTGAAGAGTATCCCAACATGGAAAAAAAAAAACGATGTGATGTGGACTTAATGAGCTGTGCTCTCCATACAGCAGATGGCTGATAGACATTTAGTGACTGCATCACAGACTGTGGGAGTATCGTGGGAGTATCAGACAGTAATTCATATCGAGTCCCTCTTCTATAAAAAGTAAGTCCCTCTTCTATAGATTATAATTTTGCCCTAGTAAAAGAAAAACAATCAGGAGGTCTATTTAAGATAATTGTCTACGTACTGTGTGGGAGAAACGTATTCCCGGCCTAATGAATATCCCACACCCAGATTTGATTCCAATGACAGAGCCGTCACAGCACATGTGAACAGATTGGTGACGACTGGTTATTTCCAACTTTTTCTTAAAGATAAATTGAATTTCACAAGGCAGCCAGTGATCCTTGGAGTTAGGCATTTTCTCAGTATCAACACCCACTCTGCGAGGACTCCAGGTAGTCCGACCTGGTGTCCCTGTTAAATTAATATGGTACTAGGAGTAAGTACATTAAAAGAACACAGAAAACTGCACATAGAACCAAGATACGTGTGTGGAGGTGAACTGTCATTGGTATGAAAGTACAGCAAGGAGTGTTTTATGTATTCGGGCCCGTAATTACGGTAATCATTCTGACGATTGTACATGAAGCAGTTTCATGTATCCTAGTCACAGTACTTGGTAATTCCAATTCAGCCCGCATTTCCCCAGTTTTTGTTGCCTTAGAACAACCTAGTACAATCCTCGGATCCATCATTTTGTATGATTTCTAACTTCATAAGGTGCTTCTGACTATATTGTACTAAGACAGGGGCTGCATAATCAAAGATCTAACGGTGGTAATATACATAGTTCTAAGAACTGGGATGCCAACTCCTTTTCCTCAGTTAGCCAAGACTCGCAAATACAAGTCTTGGGAGACATAAATTGCCAACATAATCAATGCATTCTGAGTAGGTATGACAACCAAGTTGGACCTCTAGTATTGGTAAGCACTGACTCTTTCTAATGAAACAGAATTTACACTAGGCAGCTTGCATCTTAGGGGCTCTTATCCAATCCCTGAAATTTGGCTTGCGAACCCCATGTGCACACACAATTTCTCTAACTATTGCAAAGTTTTACATAAAATGGGAGGAGATTCATACTGAAATTAGATATCATCAACATATATGATTACCTCCGTACCTGGACGGAAATTGTGGCTTGTTATTTTGTTCATAAGTATACTGAACAACATAGGACTGAAAACACCATCTTGTGGAGTGCCCAGTTCAGTTTCTCTTTAATCAGGATACTGACCCTCGAACCAAACTCTCGCAGACCGATGATATAGATAAAATCTTATTCACCCTAGTAATTTCCCTTTAACCCCTTT
The DNA here is from genome assembly GCF_032717465.1 of Coenobita brevimanus. Lineage (NCBI taxonomy): Eukaryota > Metazoa > Arthropoda > Malacostraca > Decapoda > Coenobitidae > Coenobita > Coenobita brevimanus. The sequence continues at coordinate 11,346,148 of NC_137051.1, forward strand.
GGCAAAGAGTTTCTCCAGAGTTACCTCATTTGCCTTATCAAATGCCCCTTTCAAGTCATTAAAAGCTCTGCATTTGGCACTAGTATTACCGTGACACTTTACAAAATAATCACTCGTTGAATTTCCTTTCAGGAAACAATGTAAATTAGGAGACAACTAATCTCCAGTCTTATGCAGCAGTCTATTGAGAATGATCCTCTTCAACATTGTACAGACACAGCTAACTAGAGAAATGGGGTGATAACCACCACAACCCTTAGGAGTAGGAATTATGATGGCACTCTTCCAGGATGTGGGCAATTTTCTGTTATTACTTAAACAGGAAGAACAGAGACCACAGACAGACAATAGATCACATACACAAAGAAACAAAAGTAGCCTTCTCCAAGTCAAGGACCGCAGGAACATAAAAAGTATTAAACCATTAATTGCTTTGGTACAGAATCCATAACAAAAGTAGCAGCACTTCGATACATCATCCTCATCAAAAAAGGAAGAAAAAAAAAACGAACAAACTCCCAACGTTACATTGAATGATTCAACCACATTCCTCCTTCACCCAACACTACACTTCACAAACATAATACACAAAGACAGTCACCATATCATTCCAAAACCTCCAACCAATGTCTTTCAACCCCCCCCCCCCGAGGTTTCTCAGAGAGACACGTACGATTTGGCCATCACCCTTCCCTGCATCAGTACCCACACAAAATTCAACTCGCAAACAATCTACCATGCCCTCTCTATAATACCTCAACAGCACAACACAGATGGTAGAGAGAGAGGGGGCAAAATAAGGCCAAGTTCTCTTTTAGGGGGAGGGTCTACCGCTGCACAGTGGGCAGTCATTATATAATTTGAATTACAAATGGGGAGCAATAAGGGGCCATGATTCTGACTGGGTAGGCCTGTGCATCCCCAGGGCCCCAGTAGTTACGCCAATGACTCCACCTCATAGCCACAACCTTCCATACATATGTACTTCATAATACCTATCACACAGAGTCAGTTGGATGACAATAAAGTTTACAAATGGGGTGTCAGATTTGTCATATTTTCCTCCATACAATATTCGTACAACCAGCTAGATCCCTTGTCAGCTCGATTGCCTCATCAACCTGCATACTTCGTTTCTTAATGCACACTGGTTTTCCCTGTCTTCTACCATCTTGACCTAACAAGGCTCCTTCCACCTTCAGACCATCTGTCTGTCTATTGTCAGACGCCTTAATTCCTTAAGGGTAGGCTGCAAACAAATCACCTCCAAGCCGCCCTGTCTTCTGTCATTTGGCTGCCTTTTCTCCAACTCACAGCCCCCTCTTCCATATATCTTTCCAATCCATATCCTCCATCTTCTCCTTGATCTCCCTCTCCCACTCTACCTCTCCATCTTACTCACATACACGCTTCTGGTCAGTCTCTCATTCTCCATCCTCTCCATATGACCAAGCTTAATTCACTTGCTAATGTTTTCACTACTTACAGCCAATCTCTCAATGTGATTATATCATATTTTATGCACACTCTTTTGAACCAACTCCGCTGTCCAGAGATTTCCTAGCTCCACGTCTTTTACGAATCACTTTATTTCTAGTCTGTTCACTCTCTGCATCCCACCCATATCCCTCAGTAACTTCGTCTCCACTGTTCTAACTCATAACTCTTCGTTTTCATGTTACTCCAAACTCTCACACCTATTACAATTATGTGTGCACAAAACTCCTTCGGGCAGTCTTCTTGCAGTCGTCACACTCAGACTTCTGTATCTTATCAAGACCTTCACAGCACCAGCCACCTTCCTTTTCCGTGCAACTTCTTTTGCACATTTATCTTCTCTATCGCTGCACCCAGGCACTTACCGCACTCAACAGGTCAAGTATCTCCATTCATCAACACATCACACTGACACAACCATCACTTCACTCTCATCCACATTTATTTTCAAAGCACGACACTTACAAACTTCAACAAAAGATCTGTAGTAGCAGCGATGGCCTTACACCTCGGGAGGCCCTGGGCAGGAGAGTCACATGGGACCCTCCAGCATAACTTGTGATTTTCATATTCTGACAAATACCAGAAACCTTTTTATACAGAACAATCCAGGCTCTAAAATATTTTACTTAATTGTGATATTAAGTGAACGAGTAAAAACTAGAATCGTATCAAAATATCTATCATTATTATAATAATAGCCAAATTTGGGGGCCCCCTTTAAAAGGGGGTTCTGGGGAGTTGCTCAGTTTGCCCACCCTAGGCATCACGGTCTGGAAGCATCCGACTGAAGTGACTGGTTTCCTGCACTTCGCTGCGTTCATATCCAGAAGAGCCCGGGACCACCACAACATCAAACAATGAAGTGCTCGTCGACTTAAAAAAAAAAAAAAAAGTCCTAACGCCATCTGTGAGCATGGTTGTGTTGCTATTCATGGGACCAAAGGTTGAGAGCTCGAGATCGTTGCCGGACAACAAAAATATTCAGCAAAATCGCTGACTCATTCAACCTAATATACGAATATATGAATGAGATGTATATATAGTACGCGGACAGTTTCGTTTCCCGCCCCCCTCTACATGAACTATTATATTCAGGTACATATAATCACCATAAATACAGTGCAATAAAAATGACATACACGTTATAAGAAAAGAAACTGTGTGTCTCACAATAAAGTGAACTGTAACTCACCTCTGGGTCCTCTGTTGACGGTCTTTATTGCTCGATTGCTTGCTTTCAGTGCCCACTTCTCCCTTCCTCGGCACCTCAGGGACTAACATCATTCTTAATTCTTTTTCTTTTCCTTTTCGCCGTCTTTTTATATCACAGTGAAACGTTGTTGTGGTTGATGATCAAGAAAGGAGAGCTAGAACTGTTATCACTGGTGCTATCTTGGGAAAGATAAGACGGATAACAGACGGTTATGTGGGACAAGTATGAGGCAGGGAAAAAGAAAAAAAAAGAGGGTTAAAGAAAGTATATTGGTTTTTACTGGCAAAATATAGTACAAAGTATATGAAACTGAACTGTGCTTGCATATGTTTTGTCTTTAACTGCAGGAAAAAAAAAAAAGCAGTAACTTTCATATAAACTGTGCCGGTAATACTAACCAGGCTCGGTGAGTGACAATAGACGCAAATTGAATCCAGCGAATCATTATTATTATTATTATTATTATTATTATTTACAGGTTAACGTACTCTCCGTCATCCAATCTCCTCTTGTCCCATTAGGAGCGCAGCAGAGTCTCAGTAAGGACTTACGCCCGTAGTCTTGAAACTGCGCCCACAGTTTAAGACTACGGCCGTATGGCGTTCTAGTCTCGGGCTTTCGTGGGGCCAAGTCAGTGGCGTAGCGTGGGTTACCAGCGCCCGGGGCAAGGAAAGTATTGCGCCCCCTAACCCGTGGACCGTTAGCACTCCCTGAGTTCCTTCCAGCAGTCCAGTAATTGAACCCCTCACCCCCCAAGCATTTTAAGAAAATAATTCGTTATATAACCATTTCTTCACTTTCCTAAATGTTTAAACCATTAAAAAAATCGAATATATATATATATATATATATATATATATATATATATATATATATATATATATATATATATATATATATATATATAAGAAATGACTACCGCGTCAGCAAAACAATTATAAAAAAAAAAAAAACTAACTTGTCGACACGCCAGAACAACAAAATTCACCAAACAATTGAACTCATCGGCCCACGTACACACTGGCTACAGCCAGGGTTGCCACTGGGGAAAGTAGAAAAATCCAAGATGGTTCACCTAAAATCTCAAAGATCGTATGAAAAAAAAAAAAGATTTATGTAACAATTTTTATATGTAGTGTACATATAAATACAGGTATAGCTCCTTCAACTCATCTTTTGGGCTTTTATACAGCAGAATTATTGTACATAAGCCTGTGTGTTTTCCTCTCTGCTACTGACAACTTCGGTCTCTTCCGCAGGATACGTGGTCTTCTGTGTGCTGCAACACTTATCTCCATAACGCTGGCCAATATTGTCACTTTTCATGTCAATGATGAATTCTTTTGACGGTTTCCATTCAGTGCGCTGTACTTCTTGTCAAGCGATGACTTTTTTTGCAAACAACCGGTTGACAGTTATATGGGTCAACAATCTGTTCATGGTCATGGTTTTTATCATAGTCATTTTTGAGAACAATCAACTAACGCAGAAGAATGTGGTAGAACTAAAAGATCACACATTAATCTTGAAAGAAATTCAAATTTAGGTTGATTATTCCCATCAGCAATTCCAAGCATTTCATGCCAGAATTATGTTGCTGATTGATTGAGATGCTGAAGAGTTGATCTGGAGTGCAACAGATCTTGCCATTGTTCCTGTAGAGAATCATGTTCTTTCCCCTTTACGAGAGTAGGGAAATGTACCACCAAATTTGCAATTGCTTTTGTTCTGAGAGACAGAGCTACTTTTGGATAAAAAATATTGAGTAATGCCAGCACCTTTTCCTCATCAAAAGGAAAGCGCTTTTGTATCCGTACACACGGTTCACAGGGTGCGTAAACGGTATTACAGATGATCATTTCATACTAATAATTAAAGTTAAAATATATTTTCCAGGTTTAATGTGTATATTTATTTGGACTTAAAAAAAAAAAGATCCAGGTGACTTTTCGAATTAATCCCCAAGAACCCAAGGTAGGGGCAAAAACCTAAGATCCTGTATAAAAAAAATCATGTTTTACTCTGTGTTGGTGTTGCAACACTAAGTTGGCGGGAACATTACTTGGCGACGGTATTCCAAGATTTCAACAGATCTTACAGTAATTCAGCGATCGGACTATCGCCACATGCACAAATAATGGAGGCCACAGCATGTTTCATAAATGCAACGTGTAACACGAGTTTCTGCAAATATATGTAGAGGTGAAAGAATATGTTATTCTGAGTAGAAAATCTTCTATACACATATGCATTTTAAGGATGACTTTAGGCGTGAGGTGGATTTTGAAAATTAGGCTACGCAACGTATCTGTCACACATCACGGAGACGAGGCGAGTAAGGGAGGAGGAGCTAGGCTATCTAGGCGCCCTTGCAACTTGGTGAAATTATGAATCTTTTAAATATGATTTTTGTGCAAGTAATGGAATATTACAGTACCGGTATCTTCAAACGGGAACATTACAGTACCGGTATCTTCAAACGGGAAATCATGCAATTAATAAGCATTATGTAATTCACCGATAAGGATTACATGAGGATAGTATGGCTGTGATTAGCGAGAAAAACAATGTAAATGTTACGTGGCAACGTTTATTTGTCCCGTCATGTTGAAAAATTGTGTAGAATGTTCAAACACTGGGAGATTTTCTGTATGAAGGGGAAGGCGCACTATTTTTAATCACTACTTTATTTATTTATTTTTATTTATTTATTTATTTTTTGAAGTTTTGCGCCCCTAAGAATTTTGCGTCCGGGGCAACCGCCTCTTTGCCCCCCCCCCCACGCTACGCCACTGGGCCAAGTGGGTAATGCAGACTGCCTATAACCCCTCTAACGTTTGACCGGTGTTTATCTACCTTGTGTGCACTGATGTCCATGCATAGATGTGTATGTGTTGTGTGTACACGTGCATGTGTGTGTTGGGGCGCGCGCGCGTGCGTGTGTGTGTGTGTGTGTGTGTGTGTGTGTGTGTGTGTGTGTGTGTGTGTGTGTGTGTGACAGACACAGAGAGAAAGAATGATAAGAAGATGATATCCTCACACACACACACACACACACACACACACACACACACTTGCATAACGATAAGTTACAAATTTGGGAAATGGCCAGGGAAGGTAAGACAGGGTACTAAGGTATAATGAAGAGGGCAGTGTTGACGAGGAAGAAGAGTGTGACACGGTTACGACACAGAAGAGGATGGGATAAAGGGCCATATTCAAAATGATTTGGGAGATTTTGCAACGCCTCTTTCTTACCGATTTATTCGGCATATTACACCTTAGTATTATCATGTACGCCATTGGCGTAAACTATTGCCATGTTTTCGTGCTGCCATTTGAGCGGTCACAACCGGTTGCAACTTGTAGTTTAATGGGGTGTGATTGATGGAGAAATGTCTTGACAGGTCAAAGGCCGGGCAAACTGGCGGCACGAAAGCACTGTTTAGTTGATATTAATAAGCTATAAATAACCCATCCCCTGGACAGTAGATTATCAAGCAATAATATACTAAATGAATCCCCTGGGACGAGGTGCTACAAAGCCTCCTTTGCTATCAGCTATTGAATAAGGCCTAAATCAAACTAGCCGGGATGAAGAATAATTGTAACTACACAGTTCACTGTTTGTATGACGACCTAAACTTAGCTTTGCTTGACTCCGACAGTTTCAGTAAGAGATTTATTGTCTTAATTTATCTCGGACTATGACCTAAAGGACCGTACAAAAACCAAGTATGTATATATATATATATATATATATATATATATATATATATATATATATATATATATATATATATATATATATATATATATATATAAATGAGGTCCACTGCCGGACCGGCCTACCGAAGCAGGGATGATACAGCCAATGTATCTCTACCCAGTGGCTTAGGCTGTCTGGTAGAGACTGTGCGTAGGGTGAGAAGTGCTTGTGAATGTAATTGTAATGTTGGAGTGGCTTTGGATGTGTGTGTAGTCTGTGAACCAAGTGTAATCGGCCCGCCTTAAGCCGACTGGATGCAAACATACTAGTACGCGACACTGATTCAACCACAGCACCCCTTATGTCCGCCAAAGCGGTCTGTGGCTCGGTGAACGCTTCCCAACTCTGGCGGAAGGCGAACCCGCGTCCACCAGCGTGCGAGACGCATACTCTACCACTGTACCAGATATATATATATATATATATATATATATATATATATATATATATATATATATATATATATATATATATATAGTGAGTGATGAACAGGGTGGCTTTAGGAGTGGCAGATGATGTGTGGACCAAATATTTGCAGTGAGACAGATAGTAGAGAAAGCTTGTGAGTAGGACCATACGGTGTTTATGGCATTCATGGATCTGGAAAAAGCATATGACAAAGTGGACAGAGAAGGATTGTGGAAAGTTTTGCGCATGTACGGTGTAGAGGGTAAGCTGCTAGGTGCCGTCAAGAGTTTTTATGATGGTAGTGAAGCATGTGTCCGGGTTAATGGGCATCTAAGTGAATGGTTCACTATCAGTGTGGGCGTGCGACAAGGTTGTGTGATGTCCCCATGGTTGTTCAGTGTATATATGGATGGGGTGATGAGAGAAGTGAAAACACGAGTAATGGAGATAGGGATGGCATTGGTAATGAATTGTGATGGATGGAATATCTCAAATTTGTTGTATGCTGATGATGCAGTACTGCTTGCAAGTACCGGACAAGAACATGGTAGGCTAGTGCAGAGTTTTGCTGATGTCTGTAAGCGTCGTTCCTTGAGAATAAATGTAGAAAAGAGTAAAGTGATGGTTACTGAGAGAGAAGGTGACTCCCAGTGCAAGTAACAGTGAATGGAGAGAGACTGAATTGGTGAGAGAGTTCAAATACCTGGGTACAGTGATAGAAAAGAGAGGAAAATGTGCAAAAGAAGTTGAAAGTAGAGTGACACAAGGAAGAAAAGTAGCTGGTGCAATGAAGGCCTTGATAAGAAACAGAGGCTTGAGTGTTGCAGTTGCACGACCCTTACATGAAGGAGTGTTAGTGCCAACTTTAACATATGGATGTGAGACTATGGTGTGGCATGAAAATGAAAAGTCAAGAGTAAGAGCAGTGGAGATGGGACTGCTGAGGAATGTATGTGGAGTACAGAGGGTGGATAGGATACGAAATAATGTGATTCGTGAAAGATGCGGAGTAAGGAAGTCGGTGGACACCAGAATTGAAGAGTGTGTACTGAGATGGTATGGTCATGTGGAGAGAATGGATAACAATAGAGTGGTGAAGAAGGTATATCTGAGCGAATTCGAAGGAGGGAGGAGGCGAGGTAGGCCAAGGAGAAGGTGGAGAGATATGGTGCATGAATGTGTGAGGAAGCGAGGTTTGGAAGTCGGTGAGGCTAGGGAACTGACAGGAGATCGAGTTGGCTGGATGAATTTTGTGAGAAGTGCATGATCAGGGATTTTTGGCACCCCATTTTAACGTGGCAGCGTCTGGATTGACTCTGTCGGATACGATTATGTGAAGCTACAGAACGTGGTGAAGGTTTTTGGCGTATCCGATAGAGCTAGGATTCCGGGGGTTTGAACGATGAGTGAATGGAAGCGTGGCCCATTGGATTGGGCAATTTGTGGGCTGTCTGGACATTGCTACTCCTTACCCTGCCCTAGGGTGAGAAAGGAGGTCCGGATGATGATGATGATGATTATATATATATATATATATATATATATATATATATATATATATATATATATATATATATATATATATATATATATATATATATATATATATATCCATCTGTGTATCTATATATGTATATACACGCACATATTGAGTTTCCTTATAAATGGTGAAAACAATATATTGCGTTCAAATTCGACACCGAGCCGGGTGTTGATGTGTATTCGAACTTTATGATTTGTTGGGCTGTGTTCATTTTGCGTCGTGACGGTGATGATTTGTTAGGCTGTGTCCTGACGGTGATCTGTTGTAAAAAAAAAAAAAAAATGCGAACTGCGACTATACGATCCACACTACTATCCCGACTTCTTGTGATTTAATTCACCATTTTATCCAACACAAGGTCAACAAAACTCATCTCGGCCAGGCGGTGTGGTGTATGGATATATTGGGAACACCAGCAGTGAAGTGTCTTGAATATAATTTGTGAAAACGGTTTTGTCAGTTTCTTCTTTTGGGGCATAATAATAAGCATAATCTTCCACACATCTTTTCGCACACAAGGCTGGGATAAGGTTAGGACCAGAGAGAAAAAAAACTATGAGATACAACAACAACAACAACAACAACAACTACTACTACTACTATTACTACTACTACTACTACTATTACTACTGCTACTACTACTACTACTACTACTACTGATATCATCAGCAGCAGCAGCAGCAGCAGCAACACTAACAAAAACAACAAATCTTGTAAATTGTGGGGTCTCCCTTTTCGTGGGGGCCTTGGTGCTGGTGAACAATTTGCACCACGGTAAATATGCAATGGATGTGATCCAAAGACGATGGAGAAGGAAGTGGAAGAGTGACAACATTTTAAAGAATAAAATGGAAGTGAAGAGTAGTTGATTATGAAAGTAGCTTTACCGTGTGTGTGTGTGTGTGTGTGTGTGTGTGTGTGTGTGTGTGTGTGTGTGTGTGTGTGTGTGTGTGTGTGTTCAGAGAAGTGGCGAAACAGGATATCCGTTACTGTCTCGTCATCACCTCCGCCAGTGAAGCTGGAGGAGAATATGTATTCACTCCTGTTTCTTTGCTTGTTTGTCCACAAGATATCTAAAAATATTATTAATGGATTACAATGAAATTTAGTGGATATGTGGGTCATGAGCCAAGGAAGAGTTGGTCAAATTTTGGTCGTGATCTGAGTTCGAATCCCATTTCAGGACTTTTTTTTTTTTTTTTTTTTGTCCACAAGCTATCTCAGGAAGTTATCGATGAATATTATTAAAATTTTGTGGATATGTGGTACATGGCACAAGGAAGAATTGATAAAATCTTAGTGGTGATCAGAGTAGTCTGGTATAGGTATTGGGGGAGGTATGCACTCTCTGAATGCTGTCTGGCTGTTGGCTTCCCTATCCTGCCACAGATTATACATAAGAAAAGTGGGATAAGGAAAACCACGGAAAAGTAAAAACAACTGAGACATGTACTAGTCAAGCTGATTTTATTCTGAGATAATTCGCCAGTTGTAAGTTCTCTCTCTCTCTCTCTCTCTCTCTCTCTAATTAGATCATTGCTGTTTCACTGGCTATCCAGTCGAATTACAAGAACATTGAGGTATCCCTGCCCGCTCATACTGCAGGTAGCGCCACTAACACTGCTTCAGAGCGTGGGGAGAGAGGATGTGGGAGAAATCTGGTGGATTGCCGGTGGCTAGCCTCGCACAGTGTGTGTGTGTGTGTGAAATCTGGCAACTGAGAGATGACTAACCTCCCACAATGTGTGTGTGTGTGTGTGTGTGTGTGTGTGTGTGTGTGTGTGTGTGTGTGTGTGTGTGTGTGTGTGTGTGTGTGTGTGAGTGTGTGTGTGTGTGTGTGTGTGTGTGTGTGTGTGTGTGTGTGTGTGTGTGTGTGTGTGTGTGTGAGTGTGTGTGTGTGTGTGTGTGTGTGTGCGAAATCTGGCAACTGAGGGATGACATGCCTTTCACAAAGTGTGTGTGTGTGTGTGTGTGTGTGTGTGTGTGTGTGTGTGTGTGTGTGTGTGTGTATTTCCAAGGAATAATAAACCTAAGGCTAGAAGACTACAAACTGTTCCCTTTCATTTAGAGATGCCTGGACACACTGGGTTTAAAAGACTGGATATCTTAGGCATTGGATATACAGACAGAGGAAGACAGTTCCAGAGCTGACGCGTTGCATACATGAAGGACTGGGAAGTAACGGATAACTCTTGCATTAGAAAACTAAACAGAAACGAGATGAGGGTTTGCTGCTAGTCGGCTGCTACGCGCCCACCGCAAACATGTGGGAATACGAGCAGAAAGTTCAGTGGGGTAGTGACCACTGACCACTGATGCAGCGATAGAAGAGCGATGAAGATACAACAGTAAGGTGAAGAGATAGAGGTTGAAAGGAGCCAGTAAGAGGAGGAGAATTAATGAGATGAAAAGTCATTGTCTCCACCTTGTTGGAAGGAGCTGTATGTTGGGATCCTTCCCACATATTATGTGAGCTGTACTCTGCACGTGTGCGAATAAAACTCGTGTATAAAGGCAACAACTGTGCAGCGGTAAAGAAGGCATGGAGTCAGCTTAGCACACCCAATCATTTGGATGCAGATTTTACAAGAGAGGTAGTATAATATTTTCAAAATAAATCCGGAGAGAATGAAACCCCAAGTATGTTCAAAGATGATGCAGGATTAAGTCTGCTACTGTGAAAAATTAGAGGATATACCTTGGGTAGATTTTGACGAGTTGAAAGATGAAAAAACTGACTTTTTGATGCCTAAAAAAAAAGAAGCAAGATTACTACTATCCAAGTCAGAGATATGAGCTAAGTCAGACAATAAGTATGCCATAGTCTCATCCCTTGTTTGTTGAAGTAACTGGTGAGATGGATGGTACGGATAGCAGATGGAAAGGTGAAGGGTGGAGTCGTCAACATATAAGTGGATAGGGTTAAATGTACAGCATAGAGGTCACTGTAACGAATAGAAAAAAGTTGGTGACAGGACAGCGCCCTGAGGAACACCACTGTTGATAACCCTAGGAGATGAACAGTGGCCGTCTACAACAGCAGCTGTAGAACGACTAGAATGGAAGCTAGAGATGAAGGCACAACTAGGTAGAAGGATAGAAATGGTAAGAGGGCAATGTGAAAATTAAATATTTGCCAGACTCGACGGAAAGCCCTTGAGATTCAAGTGCCATGGCAAAACTTTCGCTGAAGTCCCGAAAGGAGAATGATAAGGAGTCTGAATGGTAGGTGAGAATATCACCAGTGACGCGTCTTTGGTGGAACCCATTCTGACGATAGGATAGAAGGTTATGATAGGAAATATGCTTTAAACTTTTTTGTTAAGAACATATTCAAAAACTTTAGAAATACAGGATGATAAAGCAGTTGGGTGATAGTTAGAGGGCTGGGAATGGTCACCCTTCTTTGGGACAGGCTGAATGAGAACAAACTTCCTTGAAGAAGGAAAGGTACGTACAAGTTGACAGCCAATGGCAAAAGAGTTTACCTAGTCAGGGTGTAAACACAGATGCACAGTTCCTGAGAACAACAAGAGAGACCCCATCAAGCACAAATACTTGTTAGTACTGAGGCCTGTGATGGCAGAAAACACATCAGTTAAAGAAATTTTGTCAGCCATGAGGAAGTCAGAGAGGGGAAGTGATGGAGGAATAGCACCAGAATATCTAAGGTGTAATTGAAGGCGAAAGTCTGAGTGAAGAGTTCTGCTTTATCAGTAAAAGAAACAGCTATAGAGTCATCAGAACGGAAAAGAGGAGGAAAGGATGATGAGGTAAAGTGGTTAGAAAGGTTTTTGGTAAGGTGCTGGAAGGAGCGAGAAGAATATGAGTTGGAGATTTCTGAGCATTTAGTGCAAATTATATTATTTTTAGCAAAGCAGGACAGATTTAGCACGATTCTGGACAGAAACAACAAGGAGATGAGATTCAGGGGTAGGTTGGCTCTGGTACATTTTGAAAGCCCTCTCCTTGTTGTGGACAGCATTAGAACAGTCATGGTTAATCCGTTTTATTTTATTATTAATATTTTTTTTGCATTAGTCACCGGATAAGAGAAAGGAATGTATGCTTTCATGCCTGATAGAATAACCTCCACAATGCGTGAGACATACTTAGATGGCTCTCGGCTGTGGAAGCAATAATCATTCCAGGGAAAATCAAAGAAGTACTGCCTGAGAGCCTCCCAGTCAGCAGTTCCAAAGTGTCAAAGCCTCCACATCTTGGGAGGGTCCACAGGCCTTACTAACTTGGACAGGTTAAGGTGATGAGGTTGTGATTGGAGGAGCCCAACAGAGAGCAAAGATTAACCGCATAAGCAGAAAGATTAGTTGTAAGGAAGAGGTCAGGTATGTTGGAACCCTCTCCAAGGCATTCAGGGATATGGGTAGTGTGCTTTACAAGTTGCTCTAGGTCAGGATAGAAAAGAAGTAGTCTTGTTCACCAGGTGAATATGTGAAAGGAGAGGAGAGCCAAAGGTGGTGGTGAACACTGAAATGAAAGGAGATATCAGAGAAAGAAGAGACTGAAAAGATATGTTCCATCTTAGAGGTAATATAGTGAAAAGGATTCTTCATAGCAAGTAGGATTAGGAGATAAGTAAACAACACAGATGTATTTAGTCAGAGAATGACAGGATAGCCAAAGCCAGAGAATAGAGAATTCAGAAGATTCAAGTTCAAGAACACGAGAGCAGGATATGTTGTGGTGTACATATGCACAGCAGCCACCTTTGGGTTTGAAGAGAGTAAAGAGAAAGTAGGAGGACACAGAGAAGGGTTTGCTATCAGTCGCCTCAGACAGCTGAGTCTCAGTAAGGAAGAGAAGGTGAGGTTTAGAGGAAGAGAGGTGGTGTTCAACAGAGAGAAAATCAGAGGAAAGGCCGCGAACGTTGCCGGACTGAAGAAGAAATGTGTCTGACAGTGGTTCCAGGCAACTGTATTGGCTGTCACCGACAGAAAGGAGGATGATGGGGGCTTTTATGGTCTCCCCCCTCCCTGAGGACTCCGAAGCCGGGTGTTGAGCTGCCTTTTTTTTTTTTTTTTTTTTAGGAAAGGAAGTATGGTATGCGATAGGCATGTGGTTTGGCTTTGGCAGTTGGAGGAAATTGTATTGGAGAATATGCTGGCCTATTCTCTGTGTTACTGAAACACTGAAAAAGTTCAGCAAAGGAGGAGGGTCAGAAGCTAGTCCCGATGCACTGGCCGAAAACAACCTTGTTCAATAATTGACCAGTACATTTTGAAGTTTATGAATATATGAAAATTTTGGGCTATTGTTACTACATCTAAAAAAAAAATAATAATAATAATGGACCTAACATAAAGGTGTCCACATTATAACTTAAAGGGCACGAGATATACGTGGTAGTGTTGACCCTTCAGTTTAGTGCGAGACATCCAAATTCTGAACACTGCTGAGGGTTTTTCACTGTTTATTCTGGGGAGGAGAGTGTGGTCATGAAGTGTGTCGACAAAACACATTGCTGTAGGATGGTGGTCCTTTATTAAGCCGCTGTATCTCCATACATACTAGTTGACACAAGGGGGATTGGACTTGTTCCAGGTCAGGGCAAGGCTTGAAAAGTACGAGAAAATCAGACAATGGCTAGGCTGGACACAGTCTTAAAGGTAGCATACTATGCCGGAACTTGGTTGAAGTCCACTCGCAGACTTACACCCCTTTTAGGGGATTAGCCGTCGATGGGCTGACTCATAATGGGGCTAGGAGAAAGAAAAGCTCCTGGTTGGAGGACACAATCTTGCCCCTAAGATCGTCAAAATAAAAAGAGAGAGCGTCTCTCCCTTCAGTGAAGTGGCCACCCTCCTGTCAGGGACCCTTATGATAAAACTTTTTAACTACTTACGTTTTCTTTTAGGAATGTGGATAAATATCACAAAATATATAGGAACACATTGGTAATAATATATTAGTCTCAAGTGCCATCGTTCAACTGAAAAAAAAAAAAAAAATACTGCATCGATGTAAAGAATACATAACATTATGACAAAAATGTATAAAAACCTGGGATATTAATACGTACGTAGTAAAAATATTATTGTCATTTATTTTCAACGTGTATACCTGACTATCCTCCCCCCAGTTTTCTTTTTTTTTCTGGTTGATTGATGATACTTTGGAATGTAATAACTGAGAATGTGTAGAGAATCACTACTGAGGTATTCTGACAAATAATTCAAATTGACCTTGGTCCAAAAAATACTTAAAGGAGAATATTCTTACAAAAAACATAATATGTGTTCTTATAAAAAACATGGAGGAGGGGACGGATAAAGTACAACCAATGGACAAGCAATTTCCTCCCTAAACTGGCTTTTTGTGTATCACAGTACACAGTGTCGGTGGCCTCGTGTGAAAGCGGCCTAAACTGGCTTTTTGTGTACCACAGTACACAGGGATGTCATAGTCGGAGTTTCCCAGGGTGCCTGTTTCCTCTCCTAAAGAAAATTGCAAGACGAGACAATTAGTGCACACTCAGAAGACTGAATTGGGCCTCAGCTAAAAAATCGCATACAATTCCATTCACTATTCACACTCTCCACAAATATACTACCAGTCATACAAAAGTTTCTTATTGGAACTAGACAGTTCCTCTAATGTGGATTACTCGAGTTGGCCCACGTCCCAACTGGCCAGCGGGGAAAAGACCGACAGCCTGTAAAAGTAAACTGTCTCCCACAGATTATCAAGTAAGGAAACAGACTATGAGTGTCACAAGTGTAGAAGCCATCACCCAGATACAAACTTGAGAACAATTCTCACTTAAACTCATGTTACACATCATTACCTGTAAAGTTACATGAGCACCAATCAAAGAAAATAGCACCTTCACAATGGCATTAAGGTCCAAAGTATCAATTACAGTCAATGGTTCTGAGAAAAATACGTACTTAAGTCAACTGAGTATGAGCACATATTTAATTTTCCTGTAACTATTACTATCATAGTCTAGCATACCTCATGCAAAAATCCCATTTTACACCTTAGGACAATGACGTCCTGTGCAAATACTTTCAACACAGTCATATATTCAAGAGTTGTCTAATTTCTGAAGTTCCTCGATCAGCCTTGATGGATGTTTTCTCATTCTTGGCTGAGACCCTACGGCACAGCCCAAACCCACGTCACTACCGGTACATACTTGCACAGTGCACATGTTCGTGTGGTTTAGACAGTCGCTCCTCAGTCCCATAGTATTTCTATATCTTGTTGGCCGTGTGATGCCACACACACCGCAAAGCCAGCCAGGAGAGAGGACATGTGTGCTGGGCAATCCCCAGGTCTTGTCTTCCCCCCTTACTGTTTTTTAACCAGCCCATGCCCCACTAACCGGGCTGATGTATGGCCCGGCCTGCACTACAGGTGCAGGGAATCTTACGAACGAACGACCGAACGTGTGATGCTGTGTTATCTATCAGTCATATCGTCCTGCGCTGTCGGCGATTTATTCGTGAACGTGCTTCACTTATAAATTACTGCGGCGCAGCAGACGTCCTCTTTACCCTTTCCACTATCATGGGTGATGGGGATATTGTTATGACTGATAAATTGATGGCTTTCTTGAGAGAGACCGGACTGATCAGAGTGATGTGACTTTTTTACTGTATGGTTATGGTTTTTATCAACAGTAAATATGTATATATTGTACTGTTAATTAGGGTTGACAGTTGACGTATCTGAAATAGTTCCTCCACCCACTGATCTATTTCTAATATTGATGTCCCCTACATTAAACTCCATTCCTCGACTGACAGTCACCAGCTGAAGAGTGGAAGTGTGCAATATAGAAAAGTATTGGGCATTTGCAGTCGATGGGGGTCTGTTGGGCGAGGTTCTTCACTTTTTGTACATAATATGTAAATATATTCTAACATCTTGCTTAAGTTATTCTAATTAGGGCCGACAGCTGACATATATGGAAATGTTCCTGACTCGTCAGGTTCTCTTTCATATATTGATGTCCCCTATATTAGGTTGTGCCTCGACTGACAGTCACCAGGTGATGAGTGCAGGTATGTACAGTACTGTTGAAAGGAATTACATATCTACAGTCGATGATGTTCTCTTGGTCGAGGTCTTTTTACCATTAGTGTAGGTTTAGTTATTTGTCTCTTTAGGATTTAGTATAAGTTAGCGATTTGTCAGTTAGGTGATTAGTTTTAGGTTCTTTAGATTAGGCATTTTTGGTTATAATGTAAGGTAAAAAAAAAAAATAATAATAATAAATAAAAATACAAAAAAAATATATAAAATAAAAATTATTATATATATATGTACGTGTGCATGAATGTGTGTATGTTCATATGCATGGATGTGTGTATGTATATATGTATGTATGTATATATGTTTGTATATATATGTATATATGTGTCAATGTATATACATATACATATTTTTGCCTTAATGACCAGGGGCTTCTGCCCCAATGGTCGATAGGGAAAAAAAAAAAAAAAGTTTGGTAGGTCACAACATTGTCAAACATATTCAGTAGATTATATGCAGAACCATCTCTAAAGATTTCAAACACCCTGAACGTTCCAAGCCACTTTATATTCACCTTCCGACTTGTATTCAATAGATGTTATTCATATTCACCCACACTAAACCTTCGTTTTCCACAACCTCATTTTCCCGGTTCTTATTTGGTCCGTAAAGAGTCCTTTTAGACTGTTGTTTCGAAGTTTCCCGAATTACCTCATGGGCTACGCTTACTCCCTCCTCCTCATCTGAGTCCTCAGTCACTGGGAGAGTTGCACTAATTTGTATTCGGGCTCTCCGACAGAAAAGTGCAAAATGAGATGTCTCTTTCAAAGTTGTGTGAACGGCATGATTTAGAATTCTCTGACACTCACCACAATATCTTGGCCACCTAAGATGACCTTTACACAGATTACTTTACATTTTTATTTGTGCGATGCATTCTTTCGAACACACTGTTTCTTTGTGAGTGATATGGTGTAGTGTAGTCAGGTTTAATGTGAAACTGTTTACAGAGACTTTTGAACTGTTGGGAAGTAAACTCAGTTCCATTATCAAGCACTAACACCATGGGAGTTTTAAAGTCACACAAGTACTCCTTAAACTTTGAACACACATCTTCAGTGGTTTGGTTCTTAATACATAGAATTAGACGTATCTACTGTAATGATCTACAGTGGTGAGGGCATAACTGTACCCATTTGTTCCCTCACACATGTCGGTCAAGTCTACGCTAACAAGCTCAGTAGGTTTAGTGACTGGAGGTAGTTCCTGCCACGTCTGCTGCAAACCTTGGGTACCCGTATGGATTTGACACCCAATACATTCCCTCACATAGAAACTTGGCATCTGTCCTAAGAGCTGGCCAATAGAAGTAAGTTTCCAAGCCTCCAGCTATCCCTATCATCAGCTTTCCATCCACTTTGGGAGTACTGCCCTGTTCAGCTACTCCCTACGTTGGTAAGAGTGCACGTTGGTAAGAATGCACATTGGTAAAAGTGCAAGTTGGGAAGCGTGCAAGTTGGGAAGAGTGCAAATTGGCAAGTGTGCAGGTTGATAGTGCAAGTTAGTAAGAGTATAAGTTGGTAGGAATGGAGGTTGGTAAGATGCGTGTTGGTAAGATTGCAAGTTGGTACGAGTGCACGTAGGTAAGAGTGCATGTTGGTAAGAGTACACGTTAAGAGTGTACGTTGGTACGAGAGCAGGTTGGTAAGGGTGAAAGCTGGCAAGAGTGCAAGTTGGTCGGAGTGCACATTGGTAAGAGGGCATAATGATGAGTGTACGTGGTAAGAGTGAACATTGGTAAGAAGGCATAATGATAAGAGTGTGCATTGGTAAGAGTTCAAGTTGGTAAGAGTGGATGTTGGTGAGAGTACAAGCTAGTAAGAGTGTAGCAGGTCAGAGTGCACGAAGGCACGAGTGCAAGTTATTCAACCCAGGTACTATCTAGCAATATTTCTGGTGTAACTCTTTACTCTTCAAATTAATGTGTATCTGAATACAGATCTGAGCATGCGCAGATGCACATTCAGCAACACAAAACAAAGCAACCAATGCTTATCAATATATATATATATATATATATATATATATATATATATATATATATATATATATATATATATATATATATATATATATATATATATATATATATATATATATATTTGTATATGTGTCTCAGCCTCCTCTCTCTCGATATACCCTGTCTCATTTCTCCCCTTTCCTTTTCCTGTCCCCGCCTCCTTGATTTTCACTCAGAACTTAGGATTTATTTTACAAGAAGATTAGAGACACGGGAGGATTCTTCTCTTCCCCTCTCCTTGTTCTTCCTCCAGAAAACAGATATTATAACCTACGATTATTCTCCTCTAGTAACTAAGACTGGTTTCTGTAGAAGTAAGAGACACGGGAAGACACTGCATTTCCCTTTTCTTGTCCGTTCCGCAAAAACGAACCAGAGTTACGACTTGGCCCCGTATTGTGCGTGGGATATGACGCTTTGCAACGCCTCTTATCCATTTATTTTGTATATTACATCTTAGCAATTTAATAAAAGATACTTGTATAACTTTAATATCGACGTAGTTTGTATCAGCAGCATAGAAGATACTGAGATGTTGCAAAATATATCACAGAGGAAGAGATATTACGAAATCTCCAAAGCCACCTTGAGTACGACTGTAAGAATTGACTGTAAGTTGCCTATGAATCCGCCCCACGGTAAATAAGTTGATAAGGATCATTAAGCTATAAAAGGAATATATATTGTAAGAAAGCTCGCCTCTTCTTGCGCTTTGAAGAAGATGAGGTGAAAACGAGGAGAAGAAAGCAACCAGTGTTTGGCAAGATTAACTTTATCTCGCTTCCTGTGGAGTGAAGCAGTCCAGCAGTGGTAGTCACTGGTAGCCTCAGACCTCAGTCCGGCTAAGACCAGCATCAAGAGAAGATTTTTTTTTTTTTTCCCCCTCAGTGTTCATTGGTTCTTACTAACATTGTATCAGGATCTCCTTGTGGTTTGGCACGGTAAGGCAATATGTTGAAGTTTCTGTATTGGTTCTGGGTACATGGTTATGTTGACACAAACAAGTGAAAAACTATATTGCTCATGTTTTCTGCCCACTCACGCCGATACACTTGTATGTATATTCATAACCAATTAAAATGAAATTTTGCGAGTAAACTGATTTACAGTTTATCAAAGTTAACCTTATTTACACAGGGACAGTAAGGAATAGGGGAGAGGGTGAAATGGAGTTAAGAAAATCACACAAAAGAGGTTTGCCAGGAGCTAAGGGTGTGGCTATGTTGGTTACTGTTAAGTATATTCGCCCTCTGACATGGTAACCTGCATATAGCTACTGAGTAGTAGGTAAAGATTTCCATTTTGCTGCTGTGTCTCATATCGTATTTATTATGTTAAACGCTAATGGTATCAAGAGCAAAATTTTTGCGCCACAGGCTAATCTCCCCTCTCCTCTCTCTCTCTCCCTCTCTGTCTCTCTCTCACTCTCAAATATCAAGACTACAAAATAACGATGAATATTACTCTGGGTGTCATGGCTGTATATAGGGCACCATTATCTTCCTGAACCACATAAATGATGACATTGCTTTTTAACCGGACATTTGTGGAAGACAACACTTGCGGTATCATGTGGGCAAGCATATTTTCTTTCATTTATGTGCCACATGTCTTCGTTCGGTCGCTTTTCCCTTCGTTTAGTGTACGGGTAAAGCAAAACAGCTGCCCTCGCCCAACTTTTTCGCAGTGTTTTATAAGTTTAGAGGTACGGTACTTTATTGGATCTATTACCGCTTAGGTAGATTTTGATGTAATTTATCTTCGCTTGGGTATAATATGATTTAATTTAGGTCAGTTTGGTAATCTGATGCAAAGTATATCCTTTTTTGGTTTAATGTGATGTATTTTAACTTCGTTCTGGTAGAATGTGATGTAATTTAACTTCTTTATATATACGTATCCTTATGTAATTTAGCTCTGTTAGTAAAATCTTATTCAATTTTAGCCTTGGTTAGATAAAAAGTAGCGTAATATAGCTTCGTTTGAGTAAAATATAATGTAATCTATTTTTGTTTTGGTAGAATCTAATATAATTTAGCTTCGCTTTGGTAGAATCTGATGTATTTCCCCTTTTGGTAAAATTTGATATTTTGTGCCTTTTGGTGCATTAGTTCCATTTTCATAGAACATGACAATCTGTTGTTATGGACCGTGCAGGGAAATTTCTGACTCTGAGGGTCGAATAAAAGGCAATGACAGGCACAGCGGGACACTTTTAACCTAATTGGAGTCACTTACAGACCTAAGCAAACAAGATGAATCAAACACTTCAGCTAATAGAATACCAAATGGGAACAATAACATTACTAGGCCGCTATGTACACGTTGAATACAAATTCTTAACATATGACTCTGTGTCTTGGATTACGTTTACATCCTACACTATATCACTAAACTAAGGGAAGGACTCAGAGGAGGCTCGAGTAGAGAGAGGAGAGATGCTCTATCACCTCTAACCACTCTTCATATATTGCATTAGCCATGCCCTTTTTCCTCTAGTAAGCCTAACACCAGGATAATATCTCTTTTCAATAATCTCTTCGAGAGGGTGGTCACTCGAGGTTATTCAGCTGGGTTTGGCTGCTGCATTCTTTGGGGCCTGTTCTTATCCCTTGATATCAGCTCCGCCCCCAGAAATCCTTGTGACTCGATGCGGGTTGACTCTTATCATCGCTGATATGCCGTGATCCAAACTGGGTTGTAGGTGAGTCAACGTACAGAAGTCAGCAGATAAATAGTGGCTATGGTCAACATTCATACCACAGGTTCCCCCAGAATTGGAGCTTCGCACGGTCAGATGTAGTGGCTTCACACAGTCAGATCCTAGATTAGTGGCTGGGAAGCGGCCAGTAACAATGCATCTGTTTCGGAGGCAAATAGTAGATTTCATTGTTCTTTTGTTTTACATTTGTCTGCATTCACCTCCAGTTCTGAAGCACCATATAGAATTAATCTCATTTAACAAGCAGGTTCGAGACTTTTTTTTTTTTTTTTTTTATCTCAGATTTGACGTCTGGTGATCTGCTGGTTTAAGTGGCTTCATTCGGATATGGATCATATGGGATTAAGTCCGAGGATTGCCTGAAGTTTATTACTCACATACTACTTCTCAGGGAAGAGCGACTAATCACTCCTGCCTTTTGAACTTAGTAGCCTAACTCCGGGCACCTACGCTCCTGATGCCAATAGAGGACTGGATATTGGTTCCAAACCTTTGAGACATTTCCACTCGACCCTCACGGATAAATTATCAATGTTTATTTTCGTGTAATATTATCTTCTTACTTCTGCAGATAAATTATGCATAGTTCTGGATGTGTTCGTGCGTCCTTTCCTCTTCATCTTCACACATAAATTATGAATGATTCTAATGCCAATTTTCTTACTCCTCGAATCGTGGGAACATAAGGGAACAAAGTCGAACATAAACTGAACAAAACTGAGAAAGTAGCACAGCCTCTCAGTTTGTCCAGTCCAAGTCCCGCCGCCACCACAGGTACGAACAGTCAATCAAAAGTGAACAAAATATAGTCACGTCATCATATGCAGTTAATCTGCAACGCCGATACAGAAGGGAAAACCGTCACATAGTCATGCAACTGAATTTATATTATATATTTCCTTCCATGCAATAACAGATTTAAATGCAACAGGACAAGATAAACGGAAAATGAATGGCCAGGCTTATGGTGAGAAATTTTTAATCTGTCACACATTACTCACCCATTTTCGGTTCGGTTCGGGTTGCAGTTAAAACTTTTCTCATTGCACAAAGATTACATGAAAATTTTTTATTATTTTCTTTGGTATCTTTCATATGATGTTATTGAGGAGTGCAGGGATAATAATTTCCGAAGGATGACGTGTCGGTACCGTAGGCAGGCCTTTCGTGTTTTCTGAGTACCCTCGTTTTGTTCATTTGTGTTCCAGCACCCAGTGCTTAGGAAAATCTGACATAAAATGTGTTCGTGTCTCCTCTGCTCTTTACTTCCATGGATGAATTATGAATAATTCTGTGATGTGTTCTTGTGTCTTTTCCTTCTTTATTTCCACGGAAAAATTATGAATGATTCTGAAATGTTTTCGTGTGTCCATTACTCCATATTTCCAGGAATACATTTTGAATGATTCTGAAACGTGTTCGTGTGTCCTGTCCTCTCTATTTCCACGAATAAATTATGAATGATTCTGAGACATGTTCGTGTGTCTTTTCCTCTACTTCCACGAATTGTTATGAATGATTCTGAGATGTCTTCGTGTTTCCTCTCCTACCTCCACGAATATATATGAGATGGTTCAAAGGTGTGTTCATGTTTTCTTCCCCCTCTACATCCACATGAATAATTGCGATGTGTTTCTGATTTGTTAAATGTTCCTATGATATATTCGTGTGTTCTTTCCTCTTTACTCCCATACTAATAATTAGGATATGTTTTTGATATGTGCTAAATGTTCCTGTGTCCTTTCCTCTCCACTTTCATACCAGTAAGCATAAAATGTTTCTGAGATGTAGTAATTGTTTCTGACATGTGCCAAATCTTTCTGAGATATGCTAAATGCTTCTGAGATGTACTTATTGTTTCTGGGATATGCTAAATGTTTCTGAGATGTTTTCGTGTCTTCCCTAGGGTGTGGCTTGGCGGCAGGATGCGGCCAGCTGCTCTCACTGGTAAGTGTTGTCACCACAAGGGGACCAGATTCATCACAATCTATTCACTTTAACTTGGCCTAATATTGCCATCTCTCCATGCTGGAGGCCAATTGTAACAATAAAATTTACACTATAATATGATGATAGTAATGAAGATGTGCTTTGGAAAGGATGGTGAGTCATAGTATTATCTTTTTCTGCCACCGAACCATGCGAAATTAGTTATAAGACGACGAAAAATCTGCGTCAGGTTAATGTGAAAGGACTGTAGATCATCTCCCTCGCATGACCGAAATTTATTTCCGAAGGAAGAGCAAGGGGAGTGTATAATCTTCCCATGTCAATTATTCTTACTGTAAGAAAGAAATCTTAGGAGAGGAAATTTATCATAAGCTCTTTTAGCTCTTTACAGTATATATATATATATATATATATATATATATATATATATATATATATATATATATATATATATATATATATATATATATATATATATATATATATATATATATATATATATATATATATATATATATATATATATATATATATATATACAGAGAGAGAGAGAGAGAGAGAGAGAGAGAGAGAGAGAGAGAGAGAGAACGACCCTTATTAACATATCATATATATATATATATATATATATATATATATATATATATATATATATATAAATATATATATATACACACACATGGAAGTCGACCACGACAGAAAACCACAGGAGAAATGAAAAAAGTGACTAAGTACTTTCGTATATTACATCTTTAGACACTCTGAAGATGTAATATACGATAGAACTTGCTGTCTCTGTTTACATTTCTCCTGTGGTCAATTTGCATGCATTTCTTCACAGCGAAGTTTCTGCATTGACACACACACACACACACACACACACACACACACACACACACACACACACACACACACACACACACACACAGAAGCGTGTACAGAAATCAGTCATGCCTCTTGTTCTTCCTGCAAAGAAAAATCCGAATCCTTGTCTCTTACAGGCCTTGTCCACCAACTTGGTCCAGATTTTTTTCTTCTGTAGCTAATTTTACATAGCTCAATAGCAGAGAAAGGACAGTCCTATGGCTCTACATCTTTCTGTAGCACTTCTTAATGACTAGTTGCATATTCTTTTTTATTATTAACCTACTATTACAACTTAGCATTCAAGATGGAGAGATATCGATTGTAGGCCAAGTTGAAGTAAAAACAGTAGCCTACAGTGAATGCAACGACTCATCCGTACTGAATCATACGTACTGAGAGAGAGAGAGAGAGAGAGAGAGAGAGAGAGAGAGAGAGAGAGAGAGAGAGAGAGAGAGAGACTGGTTAAGCTATTTATAAAGTTATTTGGGGCATGAAAGCATTTTATAACAATATGCACTTTCATTTCTGCAGCTGCTGTCCACCTGCTGACGTTCGCTGCCATCGCCCTGTAAGTTAGATTTTTTTTATGTGTTATGCAAGTCAATGGAAATGGCTATTTGGATTTTAACTGTCACATGCGCGAGTGTGTCAATTATTTTATAATAATGGTGATAATAGTGATAATGATTATGATGGTACTACTACTACTGCTACTACTGTCACTACTATTACTACTACTACTACTACTGCTATGACTACTAGGCTTATCGTACTACTACTACTACTAATAACAATGACTGCTGTAATAATGATGACAATAATAATAATAACAGCAATAATAATAATAATGATAATAATAATAATAATAATGATACTACTACTACTACTACTACTACTAATAATAATAATAATAATAATAATAATGATGATACTACTACTACTACTACTACTACTACTACTAATAATAATAATAATAACAATCATCATCATCATCATCATCATCATCATTATCATCATCATCTGGACCTCCTTTCACACCCTAGCGTGGGGCAAGGAGGAGCAGCGTGAAGCATCATCATCATCCGGACCTCCTTTCCCACCCTAGGGTGAGGCGAGGAGTAACAGCGACCAGACAGCCAAAGTTTGCCCAGCTCAGTGGGCCACGCTTCCATTCACTCATCATTCAAGCCCACGGAATCCTGGCTCCATCTGTTAGGCTAAAAAATTTCACCACGTTCTGTACCTTCTACTTAACTGATAGAGCCATTCCGAACGCTGTCACGTTAAAAAAGGGTGCCAAATCCCTGGTCATGCACTTCGTCACACAAAATTAATCTATCCTGCTCGATCTCTTGTCAGTCCCTTAACCTCACCAACTTCCATACCTCTCTTCCTCACACACTCATCCACCATATCCTTCCACCTTCTTCTTTGCCTACCTCGCCTCCTTCCTACTTCAAATTCTCTCAGATACACCCTTTTTACCACTCTATTGTTATCCATTCTCTCCACTTGACCATACCACCTCAGTACACTCTCTTTGATTCTGGTGTTCACAGATTTCCTCACTTAGCATCTTTCACGAATCACATTATTGTGTATCCTATCCACTATGTATACTCCACACACATTCCTCAGCGGTCCCATCTCCAATGTTTTTCCTCCTGACTTTTCATTTTCATGCCACATCATAGTCTCACACCCACATGTTAAAGTTGGCATTAACACTCCTTCATGTAAGCGTCGCGCAGCTGCAACACTCAAGCCTCTGCTTATTATCAAGGCCTTCATAACGCTAGGTACTTTCCTTTCTTGTTTCACTCTACTTTCCACTTCTTCTGCACGTTTTCCTCTTTTCTATCACTGTACCCTATGTATTTGAACTCTCTCAGCAATTATAGTCTCTCTCCTTTCGCTGTAACACCACACTGGAAGTCACCTTCTCAATAACCGTCACTTTATTCTTTTCTGCATTTACTTTCAAGGCACGACGCTCACAGACATCTATAAAACACTGCACCAGTCTACCAAGCTCTTGTCCGAGATTTGCAAGTAGCACTGCATCATCAGCATACATCAAATTTGAGATATTCCATCCATCACTATTCATTAGCAACGCCACCTCTCTCTCTCTCTCTCTCTCTCTCTCTCTCTCTCCATTACTCGTGTCTTTACTTATCACCCCATCCATATATACATTGAACAACCATGGGGACATCAAACAACCTTGTCACACACCCACACTGATCGTGAACCATTCGCTTGGATGCCCATTTACCCTTATCACTCCATTCATATATATAATGAACAACCATGGGGACATCACACAACCCTGTCACACACCCACACAGATCGTGAACCATTCGCTTGGATGCCCATTTACCCTTATCACTCCATTCAAATATGTAATGAACAACCATGGGGACATCACACAACCTTGTCACACACCCACACTGATCGTGAACCATTCGCTTGGA
This sequence comes from Coenobita brevimanus, assembly GCF_032717465.1. Taxonomy (NCBI): domain Eukaryota; kingdom Metazoa; phylum Arthropoda; class Malacostraca; order Decapoda; family Coenobitidae; genus Coenobita; species Coenobita brevimanus. The sequence goes on from NC_137051.1 coordinate 11,372,678, forward strand.
TGCCCATTTACCCTTACACATGCCTCACTACCGCCATAAAAACTCTTAACGGCACCTAGCAGCTTACTATCTACATCGCACATGCGCAAAGCCTTCCACAACCATTCTCTGTTTACTTTGTCGTATGCTTTTTCCAGATCCATAAATGCCTTAAACCTCGTATAGTCTTTCTCATAAGCCTTCTTCACTATCTGTCTCACTGCAAACATCTGACCCACGCATCCTGTGCCACTCCTAAAGCCACCCTGTTCGTCACTCTGACATCTCTCATACTTTCTCTATAATAATTCTTCCGTATACTTCTCTACAACACTCAACAGACTTATGCCACGATAATTCTTGCATTCACATATTAGTAAAACACCATTACTCAGAGTCGTTACCATTAAAAAGAGCTTGTTTTAGCTCATTCGCATCGTATACCTACGTTTTTAACAAATTCACTGGTGCCACATCTGAATTACACTAGTGCCGCATTACACAGTCACGTTCCTCCCCCCCCCACACCCACCATTCCACCCCCCCAACACCACCACCCCCTACACTGGCGCCAGACATCTCCCGCCGTCTCTCTCCCTCACCTGTAAATGATTCGGAGAAAGTGAGTCGAGCTGCTTGGGATTCACACCAAGGAAAAAGAGGATTGACAACGCTGACTGTACCAGCTATAAGTGTCGGCGTTGGTACGTGCCGGAGATCGATCCCTAGACCATTTGATGATGCAGTATAGGTGGATAAACGTTAGCTGTTTTTTTTTTTTTCTTTGATCAATAGCACGGGTTCCTTAGATTATCTTTGGCTGTTGTCTCTCAGTTGAAGAGAATTGCTGGAGGTCAGAGTGAGTATAATACACAAATGTAATAATTGCAACGCAAGGGTTAATATAATCACAGCATAAAAATTTTATCTGCTTGTCTGACCTTAAGGTAACACTGAAGAACTGAACTAACTAATCACAGAAAGCGGTGGGGGGTATGGTTGGGGGAGGGGAGAGGATCGTAAAATCGCACGGATCTAGTGTAACCTGAGCTCCCATTTCTTTTAAGTGATGGACGAAACACCCAACCTGCAACCAAGAAGTACCAGGTTCAGTTTTCTGGTTGGCCATCCCCCCCCCCCTCTATTTCCTTGCTCGTTGTCACACTGGGGGATCTTCGGAGACGGCTGGAACTTGATGTGTGTGGGAAGGGGGCCTTTCTGCCCCTCTCCCCTCACCTTTGGTCTCCATCGCTGCCTCAACTGATTTTGCAAGACATTTCACTTCTACGGTCATTCCTTCGCTCCCCTTTCTCCTATCCCTTCCTTTCTATCTTGGGCATTAAACAGCATGAAGGTTTCCACATTCATCAAAATTTTCATCGGTGACTCGTTGCTCGGATGTCTACTCACAAGCTACACACAGCATACTTTCTTCTGTAAAATCATTTGCCTCTACATGGTCATCCCCTTGACGCAAGGACAGACGCTGGGATGCTGCACTTGCTCGTCTTTGGGTAGGCCGTGCTCGACTTGCCCATGGTTACCTCACGACCAATGATCAGCCTCCCCCCCCATTTGTTCAAATTGTTAGTCACATCTCAGTGTTTCCCACGTACTTCTACACAATCCCCTGCTCAATAACATTCGACACGATGTACCACGCGTGGCTCGACTTCACGAGACCTCTGACATTGGTGATGTTCTGCGTGATGTGGTTATCAGAACTTGAGGTTATCAAATTAGTGGTTACCGGACGAAACTGTGGTTACCAGATGAAGTTTGGTTCAGCAGCCTAGATTATACTGTGGTTGAGAGATGAATTTCATGTTACCAAAAACAATTTTAGTTGCAAAATGAACTTTTTGGTTACAAAACGAAATAACGACTGCCATGAAGTTATGCATCCCTGATGAAATTTTTTTTCTCAGATGAAGTTTCGGTAATTAGACGAAGTAGAGGTGACTGTCATAAGGTAGCAGTTATATTCCTCATTTTCTCTTCATACACGAACCAGACGTGACTATTTTAAAGTAAGTTATATTCTTCATGATCTTATTCTAGACGGAGTATAAGTGATTATTACAGGTTAACAGAAATAATCTTTTTCTTATTATAGTCTATCTATCTATCTATCTATAGCCCGACGCCCTAATCCCGCAAAGGGTGGCCGCAGACAAAACGCCTCCAAGTCGCTCTGCCACCCACCATTTGACTACCCTCCCCCCATCACGCCCCCCCCTCCCTCATATACCTCTCAACTCCATCCCTCCACCTCATCCTCGGTCTACCCCTCCCTCTCCCTCCCTCCACCTCACCTACATACACCCTCTTAGTCAGTCTTTCATTCTCCATTCTCTTCACATGTCCAAACTACCTCAGTGTATTTCTCCTAATCTTCTCAACCACATCCACATCCACCCCACAACGTTCCTTCGCTTCTTCATTCGTCAACCCGTCCCTCCACGTCACTCCACATGCTCCTCTCAAGTAACTCATTTCCACTGCTCTCACTCTTGACTTGTTCCCCTCTTGCAAGGTCCACGCCTCGCTTCCATACGTCAGGGTAGGGATCACAATACTATCATGCAGTGACTTCTTAACTTCCATCTCACCTCCCCATTACTCATCACTGCTTTCAGTGTACTAACAATCTTCCTTCCCTGTTGTACCCTTTCACGCACTTCATCCCCCAAAGTTGCATCCTTACTCATCACACTACCCAAGTACTTGAATGCACTCACATTCTCCACATCCTCACCATCCAACCTCACTGCACACTCTGTGACTTAATTCCTCTCAAACACCATAACTTTACTTTTGTTTACATTAACTTTCAGATTCCTCCTCCTGCACACTGTCTCAAATTCATTCACCAAACCTTGCAACTCCCATTCATCTTCACTCAACAATACTGTATCATCAGCAAACAGCAACACCGGAAGCTTCCAAATCTCACCCTCATTCATTAGAGCCACCCCCACGTCCACTGCCCTACCTTGCACCTCCTTTACAATCCCATCCATGTATATATTAATCAGCCATGGAGACATCACACAACCCTGTTTCAGTCCCACATTGAGATCAAAGAACTCACTCAGCTCACCATCTACTCGCACCGTAGCCCTAGCTCCCTCGTACATACTCTTCACAGCACTCAACAATTTCCCCTCCACTCCATATATTCTTAATACCTTCCACATACCTTGCCTATCTATTCTCTCATAAGCTTTCTCCAAGTCCATGAAGTAGAAATGATTAGTACAGAGTAGCTAATCGTTATATTCTTCACATGCTTATTCTGGGCAAAATACAAATGATCATTATAGAGTAACACTTATAGTCTTCACTTTCTTTCTGTAGACGAAGTAGACGTAGCCTAATTATTGCAGGTTAATACTGACTCGTATATTCTTCATCTTCTTATTCTTGACGAGGTAGGCGCGATTACTATAAAGTAACCACTAAATTCTACATGTTCATACTTTCTAGAAGAAGCAGAAATGATTACTGGGGGTAAGTTACACAGTTCATGGTCTCACTGCACACCTCTCTGTCTGTAGTGGGCAAGGTGCGTCAGCGGTGAGGCCCGTGCCGGATATCAATCTAGTCTACGACCTGAGGAAGTTCCCTGGCCAGGTGGACTTGTACTGCGTTACGGGGAACTCAAAGCAGGTCATTCACACTGAAATCATCCCAAACTATGCAAAGAATCTAGAGTTCACAGGTATTTTTCTTAGGATAAAGTGAAATAATGGCTAGTAGGCTCGAAGGTATACAAAACTGTGTAATAGTAAGAAAACTCTAATATTAAAAACGACAGGGAGCTCTTAACTCTCCGTTGAAGTGTTACTGTTTTATATAGTATGACAGTGTAATGAAATTGTAAAAGCTACAGTATGAATTACATTGCCACTTCTTAATCAGCATAAATCTTTGGCCTTCCGCAGGATCCAATCAAAACAAGACTGCCCTTTGGAAGGAGGCAAACCTTAAGGCCGATGGAGTGGCGTGCTGGGGGGGCGATGATCCAGAGTACAACGTTACGGCTCCTCTCATGCGTACCACTGGTAATGTTGTCACACATGTCTGGTGGTGGTGGTAATGTCACTCATGTCGGTTGATGGTAATGTCACTTATGTCTGTTGGTCATGGTAATATTGTCGCTCATGTCTGGTGGTGATATAATGTTGTCAGTCATGTCTGGTGGTACTAGTTATGTTGTCACTCATGTCTGGTGGTTGTGGTAATGTGGTCACTCATGTCTAGTGGTGGTGCAATGTCACTCATGTCTGGTGGTGATGGTAATGTTGTCACTCATGTCTGGTGGTGGCGGTAATGTCACTCATGTCTGGTGGTGGTGGTAATGTTGCCAATCATGTCTGGTGGTGGCGATATGTCACTCGTGTCTGGTGGTGGTGGTAATGTTGTCACCCATGTCTGGTGGTGGTGGCATTGTTACGCATGTCTGGTGGTAGTGGCAATGTTGTCACTCATGTCTGGTGGTGGCGGTAATGTTGTCACTCATGTCTGGTGATGGTCGTAATGTTATCACCCATGTCTGGTGGTGGTGGTAACGTTGTTACTCATGTCTGGTAGTAGTGGTATTATTGTCACTCATGTCTGGTGGTGGTGGTAATGGTGTCACTTATGTCTAGTGGAAGTGTGGTGCAATGTTCTCACTAATGTCTGGTTGTGGTGGTAACGTTGTTACTAATGTCTGGTTGTGGTGGTAACGCTGTCAGTAATGTCTGGTTGTGATGGCAGTGTCATCCTTGTCTGGTGATAGTAATGTTGTCACACTCATGTCTATTGATAGTGATGGTGGTACCGTCATTCACATCTGGTGGTAGTGGTAATGATGTCACTCATGTCTGGTGGTGGGGGTAATGTTGTCAATCATGTCTGGTGGTAGTGGTAATGTTGTCACTCATGTCTGGTGGTGGGGGTAATGTTGCCAGTCATGACTGGTGGTAGTTGTAATGTTGACACTCACGTCTAGTGGTGGTGGTGTAATATTATCACTCATGTGTGGTAGCGCGGGTAATGCTGTCACTCAAGTCTGGTCGTGATAATGCTGTCATCATGTTTGGTAGTGGTGGTGGTGTAATGTCACTTATATCTGGTGGTGGTAGAAACACTATCACTAGTGTTTGTTGTGATGGTAATGGTGTCACTGATGTCTGGTGTTGGTGTAATATTGTTACTCATGTCATGTGGTAGGAACGTTGTCATTGGTGTCTGGTCGTGGTGTAATGTTGCCTGTGACTCCATCCTACTGAGAAGAGCTGTACGTGAGGAACCCCCCCTCTCCCCCATATGAGAGTTGTACTCCACAGCAGTGATCACTCACAGTTTATTCTCCGTTAACTGTGTAATATAGAATGAAAAACAATAATGGTGATTAAAAACTGATTTTCCTGAGGTACTGTATGTTATGCTGATTTTACTGTAATGATGCATCTCTGATGTAAGTTATTCTCCTTCCAGCAACATTTCCTCCACGCCAACTAAGCAGTATCGTCAACAAAGATGATAACCTGACAGTAAAACTTTATAGCAGAGGACACTACAGTTCTGTGTCATGGCAGAAGAGTGCGACCCGTAGCGCTGAAATGAAGATGAAAGATCTAAACAACCAGAAGATAATAATTCCTTACCAAGAACTGTCTGGCTCAGGAATTTATTTATTTAGCCGACCCAATCGCCCACCGGGTGCTACAGACACAGAAGGGCCTGGGACTATCAGCGTCATCGTGCGAGGTGAGCTACTTATGCAAACCTAATTAGCTAATTCAGTAAATAATGTAGAAAGGTGGAATATTTCAGGTCTGATGTATGCGGCTGATGGCATGCTGCTTGTTAAAAGTGAATTAAATATCTGGTAAACGGGCACGCAATTTTGCGAATGAGTGTGTGACAAGGTGTGAAAGTAATTGCAGTTAAAGGCAAAGTGATGTATGCGGCTGATGCTATGTTGCTTGTTAAAAGTGAATGGAATATCTGGTAGACAGGCACGCAGTTTTGCGAATGAGTGTGAGTGACAGGGTGTGAGAGTAATTGTAGTTAAAGGCAAAGTGACGCTTGGAGAGAGAGAGAGAGAGAGAGAGAGAGAGAGAGAGAGAGAGAGAGAGAGAGAGAGGAGGAAACTTACAGTTTATTATGTAGGCGAGTGGAAGTGATGGAGAGTTAAATTGTTTTAGTGTGGTAACACAGGAGAGACAAACGTGTACAAGAACTAGAAGATGGAAGTTATGTTTATGGTAGTGCATGTGTAAAGGTGTGAAAGATGGTTAGTGATTCATTTAGTATTCATGTACATGTAAGACTGGCATATGTTACGTTATTTTTATTGTTTAATGTACCGCATAAATGGACAGGGTAGTCAAGGAGATGAAAGTGAAGAGAGCAGGTATAGGAGTTTAAAATGTTAGAGAGTAATATATGGAAACTGTTAATTTGTGTGCTCAGTACCCTACTCTTGCTGTGTTGCCGACAGCGTGAGAGCAATCTGCAGAAGCTAGTGGCTGAATTTGAAAGTGTATACAAGAAGGAAATTAAAAATGAGTGCAGTGAAAAAAAAGTATTTGAAAGAAATGGAAACGACACTATAACTGGCGTACAGTAGAGGTTGGAGAAGGAGAACGGCAATTTGCAGCATGCCTGTAGGAGGTGAGGTGCTTGAGGAGGCTGGTAGTTACAAGCCAGCGAGCGAAGCAAGCGAGTGATGTTTACTCTCAGATAAGTTTGGAAATGAGAGGCCCGGCCCGACCCGACCGTCACGCTATGCAGTAGCTAATAACTTTCTTCCTATGTGAAGTAGAGTTAAAATTCTTGTTGCATGTGATACATTCATTCAATATATTTTGTTTCAACTAAAAACTCACCCATATAGGCGCAGGAACTCCTCGTAATGTCGAGTTTTCCAAGGAAGTGTTCGGCTCTAATCGGTGAACGCCTCAATTACGAAATCAAAAGATTTTTCGTCGTAACACTGTTTTTTTTCAGCATCAATTGTAGCAATTAAGTATCGGAGACTCGGCGTATAATTTTACATTAACGTTTTTGCTATGTTTTGATGGTGAAATCTGCAAAGGAAAACGCCACATTTCTGTCTTTAATAATCTCATCAACAGTATAGTTTTCACTGTTCAGCTACCATCATGAAGAAACAATATATCAAAGGGAAACTGTGATAAAATGGCGCTTGCTTGCTCTCCGCGCTCACAAAGCGCTTTCCCGCTTGTAAATATTGAGGGCTGAGTACACATGGCAAAGCGGAGTGATATAATAAAAGATAGATCACTCCAGGGGAGAGGAGTAACTGGAAAACTTAGTAGTGTTATTCAAAGCGTGATAATATACCCCCGCCAGGAGGGAGTGTAGGCTACATGTTTTTGCCCGTATTGGTTTGTTTGTCTGTCTCTTAGCAGGATTACTCAAAAAGTTATGAACGGATTTTGCTGAAATTTTTTGGAGGGGTAGAGTATGGCCAAAAGAACAATCCATTAGATTTTGGTTGATCAGGAATTTTTTGTTTGTTCACACGATATCTCCAAAAGTTCTCAATGAATTTCAGTGAAATTTTGTGGAAAGGTGGACCATGGGCCAAGAAAGAATTGTTTAAATTTGGGGGCAAATCCGGATCCGACATTGGCGGGGGTATGCGCTCTCTGAGTGCTTTCTAATTAGTTTAGGGCTGAAAAGGATTCTGCCTAAAATTGCCCGCTCTCAATCCAGACTCACCCTCAGTGATCTACACAGACTGAATGCATAATTGTCAGAATAACAATAAGAGGAAAATGCGGTGTAACGTAAATTCTACGAACAACACTTCATTGAGCATCAGCACTTACTTTGAAGGTGGTTAAAATTAATCAGTCAAAACCCATTCTTTGGTTCATCTTCCTCCATCGCCAAGCTACAGGTTGAAGGATCTTGTGAGCTATTACCCAACTTCTTGTAAGTTCCCCAGGCTACGCTCAGTTATGGCAGCACTTTCCTTGCCGTCTCAGTCCATATTTTGTTGCAAAGAGTGCTTTCATACACTTCACATTCATTCTATTCCTGAGTTTGACTTTACAATGTTCATTTCGCAAATACACGCTCAACATTAGCATTAACATGTGGTAACGTGAATACTGATAGAGCTAGATCAGAAAGACCATTGTGCGGATCCTTCTCAGTGGCGTCTTGGTAATCTGCTATTGCTGCCCAAAACTGAACTGTGTCTGAAGTTTGTTTCCACACTGTGTAGTGCAATTTTCACCACTGAAGAAGTATGCACGTGAGAGTATTTTCCTTTCCAACAAACATTTTAGCCATGTCCAGAATCACTGATTCAAATGGTTGCAGATATTCACTTGCACTTTGCGATAACTTTGACCACAAGGCACGAACGTTATCAGGCAAGCTATTACGCAGTTGCTTTACAAGTTCATTAACAAACTGCATAGCCTACACCTTTTACGAATACCTGCTTCATCAGGAAACTTGCTGTCCCTCGGGTCTCTCTCGAACTCGTAACTCAAATAAGGGTGTGGATCCAGGAAACTTTCTACTCAGTCACTTTATTTATTTATTTTTTTTTCTGGGATGTTGATCTTAGAGCACAGGGTGTCAGTCGGCAGAAGCAAATCATTCAGTAATTTTGTTGGATCAGTCACCTCTGCTTCAAACTTTATTAACATACTGAACTTCTCTAAGAATGTACTCTAAAAACACCATAAACACAGTTTTTCCTATCGGAAAGCACAACGAATAAAGTAGTTCAGCAGTCTAAAAGCACTTTTGTTTCTGTGCAAGTTCAAAATGAGTTATGAGTTCAATCCACTGGTTCAGAATTCAGACTTTGGCAGCTTTAGTCACCAACCATCGCGTCTGGCTTATCTGCATAAGTTTCAGCGGGGTCGGTCCTTTATTAACCTTCGGCCGCTTTCACACGAGGCCACCGGTGGCCGCCACCAGTGGCCGCAGTTAGTTGCCTCCCATAGTTTTCAATGGAGCCTTTCATGCGAGGTCACTGCGGTTGCCTGACCAGCAACCAGCTCCCGGCGGTGGCTCGCTCGCGCAACTAGTGTCTGCCACTGGCGGTTGCTGCCACTCGCTGTAAAGCATTTTTTCAAATCGGAGCATTCATGCGGCGCCACCAGTTGCCGGCCCCTTCACACTGGGCCACCAGTGGATGCCATCGATGGCGGCCACCGGTGGCCTCGTGTGAAAGCGGCCTTAGAGAGGTAACTTTTTTTGTTTTAACCTCATTAGGTAATCTGGGGTCTCATACCCCAAGGAAAAAAAAAAAAACTTATGTTTGGTTTGTTGGAATGTGCTTTTATAGACGAATATTCCAAGCCATTTTCTTTCATTGAAGCCAAAAAGAGTTTAAATAAAAAAAATATATAACTATATAACTATATATATATATATATATATATATATATATATATATATATATATATATATATATATATATATATATATATATATATATATATATATATATATTAGCAGTTTTGAAAAAAGTGCAAAATGTATATGCTAATCTTAACCTTAACCCTAGCCAAAATGAAAGCTAATATTTTAAAGTTTTGGGTCATCTGCTGTAGACCGATGCTGGGACTTCTTGTAAACAAAAGGAGAAATACACCAAATGAAAATTAACTGCACGCAAGGAGTGACAGAATGAGGTAACAGGTAACCTGGAGCCTGACTGACCCAAAAGACGTTTGATTTATTTGAATGTGTTTTAATACACAAACAATTCAAACCATTTTCTTTCATTGAGGCCAAAAAATATTAGTTTAAATGAAAATATATATTTTAGAGATTTTTGAAAAAAAAAAAGTGCAAAATCTTGTATATGTTAAGTTTAACCTTAACCCTAGCAAAACTGAAAGCTAATATCTTAAACTTTTGGGTTAACTGCTGTAGATCGATGTTGGAACTTCCTGTAAACAAACGGAAAAATACAGCAAATAAAAATTAAGTGCACACGAGGAATGCCATATGGGGTAACATGATAGGTAACCTGAGGTCTGACAGATCCCAAAGGCTCTATAGAGCAAAATCAGAGCCAGTTCCAGGAATGACCCTATCATCCCCATGAAGGACTTCATTATACTCTATTTCACCAACATTGGCACTATCAGCGATGTCGTCAACGCCTGTAATGTTGATGTAAATCATCTGCAGTAGGTGAACCTCTGTTCAGTTCCTGGAGAACCAATAACATAAAGGCAATACAGAAGATATATCCAGTACTGAGGACTTTCATCAATGCTACAGGTATTGACTACATCACTGACATGGTGCCAGACTTGGTGAAATGGAGCGTCCGGAAGGTAAACGGAAGGACAAATCCCTTGGCCTTAAGTTCATATACTGTATGAGAAACAGTTTTCGGGGCCTGAGTTTCTGAGACCTCAGGTTACCTATCTAGGGTTAATCAAGCCATAATGCTCCTTGTACCTTATCTGTATCACAGACAAGTGTGAGAAACAGATGAAAGTTTCGCTTATTCTAAAATCGAGGTGCTGTGGAAGATAATCACTTGCAGCATAAGAGACTGCAAGGTGCAGTGAATGACACACACATCTGATCAGTAATAATCGTGTGACTTCCTCTTTCAATTTTACATAAATACCATTATTAACATTGGTATCACTGATGCATTGTTAGTCCCAATTGCTAAAGTTTCTGCAAGTCTAGTCTGTTATTTCTTGAAGTCAGTTTTATGGTATATCACATATTGCATCAGCATTGCACTCATTGAGTTCAGACATGTCCAGAACTGTCGCTACAATTTTGTTCCTATTATCTAAATATATAATTGCAATACCTAGTAACTTTGTCACGGAAATGTTATTACTTTCATCAATCAATAGGCTAAATTTTCTTTCGCCTATATCAGCTCTCAGTTCGTTGATGAAAGTGAGGGACAGTCAAATTACGGACCACTGCACTGCATTTAGATCTTTTAAGTTTCAGATCTATACATCCTTTGCCGTCACTGAAACACACTTTACACACCTGTGACAAGTGTTCTGCAACTCGTAATGCACACGTTGTGCTTTGAAAAGAGCTATTTTGCCCTTCGATTTTCTGGTATCATTATTATTTTTTTTTTTTTTCAAGTGGAACAACTCTTTGTCTCGCAGGGCGAAATAATTCTTCTTTCCTGTGTTTGGTAGTGTTACGGTGCTTTTCAGTGTCACTTACTTTTGCATTCATGGGGCACTTTCCAATATTTGCAATAGCTCCTAGTGTCATCTATATCCAGAGCCATCGAGCCACTCAGCTCGAAAACACTGGTTGTACTCCTTACTCATTATTTCGTAGTGAGACACATGAAGGGCACTCGACAATCAGAATAACGTTCCTCACGAAAGACTAGCAGCAGTGTGTGAGTGTGGGTAGGACCAAGGCTGTGTAACTCCACTGAGAATTATAACAAGAACAGGACAAGACGGTCACTTTGGGTAGTACAATACGAGAACGTCCACGACACGCACGATCGCCATTGGTGACTTATGCCCAGTTTATTTATATAATTTTTTTCCTTAGCTGATGTTTTTTTTTTTATAATTTATTCTTTTACTGGCTTGGTAAAAAAAATATCGCCCCAGATATCACCAAACAATATAGTCACAAAAATGTAGCCAACTCGCTAAACGGCAGAAAAGATAATTGAGCGACTTCAAAAGTCACGAAGTTGGAACCCTTAAAAAAAAAAAAAAATGTATGGAAATTATTTCAGGGCCAACGCTCTCCCGGCAAGCACATGAGTGCAGTTTTAAACACAGTTGAAATAGAAAATCTTTGAAAAGCATTTTTTTTAAATACCGCAAATTGCCCAGTGTTATGGTGCGATAATGGTTTTGTAAATCATGATATATAAAACTGAAATGATCTTCCTACATTTAAAGAGAGAGAAAAAATGACTGTTCTAGCTGTATTAGGGAAGAAGTTATTAGCTTCTGTGTCATGGTCGGGCCTGGCCAGGCAGCTCCTTTTAACTTCCAACTATACAGCAACAATAACACTCGCTCGCTCACTTTGAATTTGATGCAGATCGGTGAGAGGTCAAGGTCACAGATCAAGATCAAAGACCGGCCGTGGCGTCTCTTGTGCTGTCTATGCACTTTTGTTCCAGTTACCTCTGCCAGCAAAGTTGAAAGTGGTTATGTATTCACCCGTGTGTCTGTTTGTCTGTCTGTTTGTGTACAAGATATCCCAAAAGGTCGTTATCGAAATTTGGTGAAATTTGGCGAATAGGTGGGCAGTCGGTCAAGGAAGAAGTAATAAGATTTCAAGGTTGATCCAGATTCGGATGCAGGAAATCATAAATTTTATTGGCCTTAGCGCTTTCTGAAATTGTGTAATTGATTACGTGAGGCAGAAAAAGAATTCGTCCGGCAGAAAAGATGCGTTGCAGCAGTAAATCATAATTTTTATTGGCATTGGTGGATTTGTTCACTATCTTAGTGCTTTCTTGTTATTTGTTGTACCTGGTTTAGCTTCTTAAATGGAAATTAGACCATAATGGAAAGAGGATCAGCCATTTCGAATTTCGGGCAACAAAGAGGTCGAAGTGTTTGCAGTGCTATTTATCCTCTAACTGTCTACACCAGACTACATGCACATTACACACCTCACTTTCTATTCAAAATTTCCCTCCCGCCCCCAGACCATGATATCTACTAATCAAACTTCAGTCCCCGGGGAGGAGGGGGGGACCATAAATGCCCCTGTCATCCGCCCCTCTCCTGATGACGACCAAGCAAGATGCTTGGAACCACTGACTTATTTCTTTTTCATTTCTGCAATATTCACGGCCATTCGTCCAGCTTTCTCTCTGTTGAACACCACCTCTCCTTCTCTAAACCTCTCCTTCTCTTCCTAACCCAGACTCAGCTGTCTGAGGCAACTGATAGCAATAACCTTTTTCTGTATCCTCCAACTCTCTCTATACTCATTTAAAAGACAAAGGTGGTTGTTGTGTATATGTATGCAACAACATTTCTTGCTCTCGTGTGCCTGAACTTGAATCTTCCGATTTCTCTGCTCTCTGGCTTCGGCTTTCCTTTCTCTGATTAAATATATCCGTGCTGTTTACCTATCCCCTATTTCTACTGACTATGACAAATGTTTCGACTATCTTACTTCAAAGATGGAACACATCCTATCCATTTCTCCTTTCTCTGAAATCTCCATTCTTGGAGATTTCAGTTTTCACTACCACCTTTGGCTCTCCTTTCCTTTCACTGATCCGCCAGGTGAACAGGCCTACACTTTTTTTTTTTTTTTTTTATCCTTGATGACCTACAACAGCTTGTACAGCACCCTACCCATATCACTGACCGCCTTGGGGAGAGTTCCAACATACCTGACCTCGTCCGTACAGCTAATCCTTCTGTTTACGCTGTTAATCTTTCCTCTCCGTTGGGCTCCTCCAATCACAACCTTATCACCCTAACCTGTCCTATCTCTTCAGTACGGCCTGTGGACCCTCCAAAGAAGCGCCAGTTGTGGCACTTTGGAGCTGCTGATTGGGAGGTCCTCAGGCAGTACTTCTTTGATTTTCCTTGGAATGATTATTGTTTCCATGGCTGAGAGCCCACTGGGTGTGCCTTGTGCATTACAGAGGTTATTCTCTTGGGCATGGAAGCACATATTCCATTCTCATATCCTTTGACTAATGCAAGAAAGCCTTGGTTTAATCACGCTTGTTCTAATGCTATCCACAAGGAGAAGGCCTACAAACGGTACCAGAGCCAACCCACTCCTGAATCACACCTCTTTTATATTTCTGCCCGAAATCGTGCTAAGTCCGTTCTTCACTCCGCGAAATATAATTTCGTTCGTACTAAAATGCCCTGAACTCTCCAACTTGAATTCTTCCAGCTCCTTCTGGCATCTTGCCAAAAACCTTTCAAACAACTTTACCTCATTATCCTTCCCTCCTCTTTTCCAGTTTGATGGGCTCTGTGGCTATTTCTTCTGCTGATAAAGCAGAACTCTTCACTCAGATTTTTTCCTCCAATTCCACCTTAGACGATTCCGGTGCTCTTCCTCCATCACTTCCCCCCTCTTGCTTCCTCATGGCTGACATTAAAATTTCTTCAGTTGATGTATTTTCTGCCATCACTGACCTCAAAACTAACAAGGCATATAGGCCTGATGGGGTTTCTCCTGTTGTCCTCAAGAACTGTGCTTCTGTGCTTACACCCTGCTTAGGTAAATTCATTCGCCTTTATCTATCAGCTTGCACCTTTCGTTCTTGCCGGAAGTTTGCTCTCGTTCAGCCTGTCCCAAAGAAAGGTGACCATTTCCATCGCTTTAACTAACGTCCAATTGCTTTAACATCCTGTGCTTCAGAAATTTTCAAGTCTATTCTTAGCAAAATTTTTTAAAGGGTCTTCCAAATCGCAACCTTCTTTCTGATCTTCAGTACAGGTTCCGCCAGGGACGCTCCACTGGTGATCTTCTCACCTACCTTTCAGACTCCTGGTCATCCTCCTTTCGGGACTTTGGCGAAAGCTTTGCCATTGCACTTGACATTTCAAAGGCTTTCGATCGAGTCTGGCATATATCTTGAATTTCCAAATTTCACTCTTACGGTTTCTATCCTATCTGCTCCTTCATCTCTAGTTTCTTTTATGGTCGTTCTGTGGCTGCTGTTGTAAACGGCCATCATTCTTCTCCTAGAGCTATCAGTAGCGGTGTTCCTTAGGGCTCTGTCCTATCGCCAACTCTCTTCCTTATATTCATTAATGACCTTCTAAGCTGTACATCTAACCCTATCCACTCATAGTCTGATGACTCCACCCTTCACCTTTCAATCTGCTACCCACAGCGTCCATCTCAGCAGTTACTCCGACAATCAAAGGATGAGGCTATGGCACACCTAATGTCTGACTTGGCTTGTATCTTTGACTGGGGTAGAAATAATCTTGTTGTTTTTAACGCATCAAAAACTCAGCTCTTACATCTATCAACCCAACAAAATATTCCACAGGAGTACCCTCTAATATTTAACAATATTCAACTTAATCCTGTATTATTTGTACACATACTTGGGGTTTCATTCTCTCGGGATTTGTCTTAGAATGAACATATTACATGTACCTCTCTTGTAAAATCTGCTTCCAAGAGATTGGGCATGCTAAGCAAACTCCATGCTTTCTTTACCTCTGCACAGTTTTTTTTTTTTTTTTTTTAAATGTGCTCGACTCTGAGCATAGGCTTCACAGCCTGCTCTCAAGGCCCAGCAGTCCTCCTACATTTCATACACCTCTACGTGTCACCACATTGGCGCTAACACCCACCGTCCATATTGAATACATGCTAGGGCTGTCTCATACAGGACTGGTGTATTGGTATTAGCAGGGGTATTTTTACGACATGTCGGCGGGTCTTCTGGTAGATTGGAAAAGTCTGCTTTTCCACGATTTCTCATTCATCACAGCAGAAGCCCCGAAAGGCACCAACTCGCCCACTTCCTGTCTTGTACTTCTCCCTTTTTGCCGATAATCCCTGCTACCTCCAGACTATTTTTTTTTTTAAATTAAACTTAGAATGTAACAATGGCTTCCGCTAACCACTGCTGTGCCAATATTCTTTTCAGAGACGAATAAAGTTGTCTGGAGGTAGCATGAAGAAGTCTTTGTGGTGCTGGGGTCAGTCTGTCTTCACTCCTGTCTAGAGCATTGAACACTCCTCTCAAGCATTATTTTTTTTGGTGCTGTACTGGTTATAACCTTCACTTTTATTGCGTATTTTCTATTTTGATCATACTGTGTCCAGACTACTTTTATTACTTTAGGAGATGCTTTGTGAACTGGAGGGGTTAGATATAGCCTTCATTAACCCCTTTATTACTAGAGACCTCTCCTAGACTCAGTAAAAGCGTCTCACAGCAACAGAAATAAACGAATGAATAGATAAATACAAATAAACCATACAGGTAAATAAATAAATTAATAAATAAAAATAGTAAAGAGTCAGGATTGAAGAAGCTAACCCTATGATTACTTGAAAATCGGGTGGTCCGTAACAGCGCCCCACTCGAAACTCACCTTGCAGAATTTTGTGCGTCCCGGTCTGCTGGTGTGAACGTGGGTGAGCAGAAGGATTACGAAATTAATAAAGAATGCAAGACAGACATTGTTAACGCTGAATGAGCCGTCTTCGGAACACACAAGAAACTGCCCGGCGGACTGGAGACGTGAGTTATATATGAATCACCCTGTATTATTTCCAGTTGTGCTAATAGCGGTCACAGGGTTATTCGATATAGTTTTTGGAGCCTCATACTGCTAGGATTTATTTCAGTTGAATGAAATCTTTTTGTGTTAGGCTGAACAAATCCCTACCAACCACAGTGGGATTTGACCCTTCAGTTCAGTAATGTATTTTCTTCAGTTTGTTCTTGCTGCTTCAGCACGGTATTTTTAATTTCTTCTTTTCTTTTCTTTTCCTTTTTTTTTTTTTTTTTTTTGCTGAAGGTCACATGAAGTTCTCATAGGCTGCATCTCACTCTTATTCTATTCGAAAAGCCTCTGCTTAAGCTAAAAACAGAGTGGCCTGTAAATAGTGCTCTACTAGAAATTCAGTGGCATTACATATTTTCTTCGGGGGCGGCCCAGTCGGCTGGTGTGGGCGTGGTTGTGCCATTTGGAGTAGGAAAAATTAATAAATGATCCAGAGTATATGCTGATAACATTGACTGAGCCGTCCCCACAACACATGGGAAATCTCCCAGCGGAGTGGAAGTGGAGCATTATGGGCCACCCAGTACAATCGTCTGGAGGCAGGAAGAAGAAAAATGAAAAATGCATTACGTCTCCAGACTGAAGCGGTTGAGTACCGGCCATTGCCACTAGCATTCTCCCAGGTTAACCCTGTAATCAGATTATTCTTTAAATTCTTGTGTTCAGGCTATTTCACTGGGGTTAGGAGGCTCTTTTCGAATTATGGGAATAAGTATGGCCTCCTTGAACCTTTCATCACCAGGATGCTCGCCAAAGCTGAATAAAATCGTCTGGTACTAGCAAAGAAATACATGTAATGTACATTAAAGGAAACAACCATATTCCCAGTTCCGTCTAAAGAATATTTACAGGTAGTGAAGTACAGTGAAAACTCTATCTCCACTATGCGTGTGTCCGCTGGTTCGAGTTTTCTACTTTGTATTCTTTATCCTTTGGGAAAATACTTGCCTCTCTGTGCATATGTCATCGGACTGACAGGATCACGAAGGCTCTTTAGCACCTTTTTTTTTTTTTTTTTTTTTTTTTTGCTAGGTTATTTTATGTACAGAGTGCATTAACATTCCTTTGCATGTTATTACAGCAAAAGTTGCCGGTATTAAAAGAATATAAATAATACACAAGAGAATTTTAAGGTGTAATAAACAAAATGCAGGATGTCCCGAGGCAGGTGTGAGAAACTTCAGGAGGTTATCGAGAGGTTAATTATGAGTAAAAATTGTTATATCAAGATGGTTCCAATTCCCAATTCACTGCCATTACGGAGCTGTAGTTATTGATGATATTACGGCCGGAAATAGCCTGGCTCATAAGTAAACTACAAGGTCATCAGTTGCTGTAGCTCGTAGAATTGGAGCAATGTTGATTTTTTAACTCAAAATAAGCCAAAAAATATCCTTCAGAAGGTTTTCACAAATTTCCCTGGACCTTTTACATTAGCATTAACCCACCGATCCCCGGATGTCTTCTTCATTTTTTTCCTGGCCATCTAACGATTTTTCCAGCTTAGAATAGACTCTTTCGGGTGGAGGGGATAGACATTATAGCCTTGAGAAAGAGACGGTAGAAATCCTCCTAATCTGATGAGAACGTGACCTCCTGCCTCCACAGAGTGTGCCGCTGGACGCTATGGATCGGACTGTGAGCTGTGGTGTCCAGACTGCATGAACGGCGGAGTTTGCCATCCAGAATCTGGGCTCTGTGTCTGTCCACCGGGCCTCAAGGGCGACAATTGCGAAACTCGTGAGTGTAACAGAGAGAGAGAGAGAGAGAGAGAGAGAGAGAGATTATCAAACGCATGGTCTCCCTATAACTTCTTATGGAGGATCTAATTGATACTGTTATTGATTATGTTGAATACTGTTACCTAAATATTCCCTCTTCCTAACTTCACTACGTCTGTGGAATCTGTGTAACATAAATTTGTCTGACCAGGGTGCCCGGACGGCAAAGTGGGACGGAACTGTGGGGTGGATCTGAAGTACAAAGAGGAAACAGCTGTGTGTCTCCCGTATCCGTTGGGTTGCACCTGCCTCCCGGGCTACGCTGGCTACAAATGTTCTGAAGGTATACATTCTCTCTGCCTCTGTCTCTGTCTCTGTCTGTCTGTCTCTCTGTCTGTCTCTGTCTCTGTCTGTCTGTCTGTCTGTCTGTCTCTGTCTCTGTCTGTCTGTCTCTCTCTCTCTTATGATAACCCCCTAAACATAGTGGGCACGGTAACAACATATTAACCGAGCTGTGGGTCATCCCGAAAATCTCCAGGAAGAACATGTTACAAAGTTCGGGAAGAAGCCATTTGTCTCAGAGCTACAGTAGATTATGTAATTATGGATCTCACAGTAGTATGGCCGAGACCACATAAATAGTTTCATAATATTGTGATTGCGGCCGTAGTTATGTATATACAGGACCTGATTTATTATTATGGACATGATCACGTACTGTACATAGTTTCATAAAATCATTGACATTCTGTGTGCCCACAGTTGTTAGTATGGTTGCATGAGACAGAAAATACCTGGTAACTTCTTTACAGAGTTTGTCTAGCCTTGGTGTGCTGCTCTGTCTGCAGGGTCACAGGAAATATATATAAATCAAAGGATTTTTCAGTTTTAAATATAAATAAATGAATCGTTTTTCTTTTTTCTTTTCGTTTTTGAAGGCTCCAACATGTTTGCATGCGTCGGCCTTGGTCACCTAATGGCAGATCTCCATGCTGCTCAATGGATGGCAGCCTCCCTGTTCAGTCCCTGAACCCTGAGGTCACATTTAATGACCTCGTCCCGCGTCTTTTTCGGTCTACCCCTCGCAACCCCACCTGCAAGATTAACGCTTCTCACTTTCTGCACCCAATTATCATCCCCCATCCTCTTCATATGCCTAAACCACCTCAATCTACCTCTCCTCATCCCAACACCAATACACTCCAGTTCCATCGTACCTCTCGACTCTTCCATCGTAAACCCAGCACCCCCAGGCCTTGCACACAGGGACGCGCTGCACATCCACCTAATCATTGTCATTTCTATACGTTTGAGCCTACGGATATCCTCTTCCTTTTACTGCTCAGGTCTCATTATCATACAGTATTAAACTCCTAACACATGCTGCGTACAAAGATCTCTTAGCACGTAGGGAGAGCCCTCTCAGTGTCAGGAGAGGCAACAGCGCTCTGAACTTCTTCCAATCACTTTTCACCCAGGCACAGACATAATATATATATATATATATATATATATATATATATATATATATATATATATATATGTGTGTGTGTGTGTGTGTGTGTGTGTCTATGTGTGTGTGTGTGTGTGTGTGTGTGTGTGTGTGTGTGTGTGTGTGTGTGTGTCTATGTGTGTATGTGTGTGTGTGTGTGTGTGTGTGTGTCTATGTGTGTGTGTGTGTGTGTGTGTGTGTGAAGAGGTCTTCTAAGTGTAAAATGAAATAGACTGGCAGTAACAATAATAAATTGTTAAAGACAGTCTGTGATAGCTTATGTACTTGCTTCTGAACATTTGAAAAAAAAAAAGTGTATTGTGTGGCTGTTTTTAAGAACTTGCACATACAATGAATACTTGCTAAATCTTGTAAGTTAATATATGGGAAAACAATAAGTTTTTGTGGTTGCAGAGATTACTCTTTGTATTCAAGTAAGTTGCCAAATCATATTATTTAATGAAATTAATGTAAGAGCAAGCACTGAGAGCAGTTATGGTTTCAGTGTGCGAAAGAGGGTGGTGGGGTGCCGGCTGCTCCCAGTCATGTGATCACTGCCGACGCAGTAGGTGCTCGGAGGAGACTGGTATTTGTACAATCGGTACATCATCCACCTGCCATGAAGGTCAGTCTGCTTTTATCATGTTTCACAGGTTGAGTTGCCGGTGAATGATGGCAGTTGGAGGAAAAACTCGGATATGATTACGGCAGGAAAACAATCAGAGACTGACTGCCCCAGATACATATATATATATATATATATATATATATATATATATATATATATATATATATATATATATATATATATATATATATATATATTTACCGATCATGAATTGTGGTGGGTATTTATACCAGCATTTATAGCAATGAAGTGCGACTCCACAAGTTTCTGCAGATCTCTTCCATTTTCATTCAGCAAGCACCTTCAGCCTACGGATAAGTTAATGATTTTCTTTGGGTCTTTTTATCTCCAGGTTAGCTCCTGTGCTTGCTCTTCTCACCTTCAGTTCATTAACTAATATGATTATCCCATCTAAACGTAAATTAAGCAACCAAGGAGACCTAACACCAAACACATTTTACATTTACCTTTATTCCAGATGTATTGCTAAATTTCTTCTTCATCTCCACGCATGCACTGTTACTTCCCTCTCCTCCTATTTCTCCCATCTTTCCTGTCAGATTGTCAGTTTTTATTACTCCTCTTCCCACTTCAGGTAGCCCTAAACTGAGTGACAAGCCTAATGTTTCCTGTACCCCAGGAAACCGTTTATAACGCTGGGTGGTAACCATTTAACCAAATATCGGGATTATGTAAAACCTACTGTATTATGGTGCCCCTGTAAAATGGATGGAGACGCAGATGCGACATCCATCCGAGACCAAACATCTGCTTTCTTCCCCTCGCCTCACTGTAGCGAGGGGCTATCTGTCGCAAGGGAACTTCAGTTCACTGTACGGGACAGCTCTGCAGGGATGATTGCATGCCTGTGTTTGATGGATCTGCTCGGCCAGACAGATTGTGGATGCTCACCAAAAACAACCCTCAAAAATGATTTAACAAAACTCAGCAGACTCACTCCAGTACAGAATGTTCCCAGAACCTTCCATTATCTTTGACAATGCACCTTATTAAATGGCATCTCCAAATCTGTGAATACTACATAGTTTCACATTCTTAAAAGTATATATTTCTTTGCGAACATCCTCAGAGATATCAGATCTATGCAAGCCCTCTTCCTCATCGTCCATATATAGCAATGTTTCACACCCACTCTGTTACTATTCTACCATACACCTTTCCTGGAATTGTATGCACAGTAAATTAATCCCTCGATAATTCGTACAGTCTTCTTTACTACCTTTCGCTTTGTATGTACAAAGGAACTATCTCTACCTTTATTTCCGACATCTTCTCAATATCCCATATGCTGTATAGTCTGCGCTTTGTGCTGTCTTCTCATAGCTTAACATTCTTTCATTCATTCATTCCATCCACTTTCACTTATTAATTACCTTTTTAATTTCCATTCTGTAGACTGGTCCCTGCAGCAAAGCTCTGTCACCACCCATTTCCATACTCCGACAAACGATTAATGCCTTGCGTTTGTCCATCCCTGAAAAATTGCTTAAGTATTCCCTTCATCACTCAACTACGTCTTCCTCATTGTCCCTCACACTCCAAACTGAATTCCAAATTTTACTGCCCACTCTCCAGCTACGCGGTATTTACCTTTGACGTTTCTACATGCCCAGTTTTTTGCGGCTTCATTCATCAGCCACTTTCATTTTTTTTTTTTATCCCCCCCCCCTCAGTATATTTCATTGTAGTATATTCTTCAGTGCCTTTCTTTCTTCCTTTATAGTTCGGCAAACGTCGATCTTAACTAATGCCTTCCCTCTCCTTGTATCATTTTCCCCCTGCTTTCTTAACATACCAGCTTCCGCTGCTTCGTGCACAGTAAACGCCTTTTCTACTCATTTCCCCCTTTCTCCTGCATTTCTCTCACGCTCACTCTCACACTCTCACTCTTCCACGTGCTCTAACTGTACAACTTTTATCAAAATAATTCATCGTCACGTTGTTTATTCTAGTTCTCTCATCCACTCCTTTTTTATCGCCCGCCTTCAGAAGATGGAGCGATAATGTTTTTGCCTGCCTCTGTGTGTGTGTGTGTGTGTGTGTGTGTGTGTGTGTGTGTGTGTGTGTGTGTGTGTGTGTGTGTTTCCATTATATCTCATGAACGGCTTGAGCTTTCAACAAGAAATCTTCAGGGTATCAAGATATGGCCAGAATCTTGGACGAGTTCGAAAATGGGCACTCGGGGTCAAGGTCAAGGTCACCAAAATGGCTACCAAAGTCACCTAGTTTTTATCACCCACCTTTAGCACCATTACATCTCGTGAACGGCTTGAGATATCAACATGAAACCTTCAGAGTGTCAAGATGTGGCATAAATCTTGGACGAGTTCGAAAATGGGCACTGGCGGTCAAGGTCAAGGTCTCCGAAATGGCTGCCAAAGGTCAACTAGTTTTTATCACCCGCCTTTAGCACCATTATATCTCATGAACGGCTTGAGCTATCAACATGAAACCTTCAGGGTACCAAGGTATGGCCATAATCTTGGACGAGATCGAAAATGGGCACTTGCTGTCAATGTCAAGGTCTCCAAAATGGCTGCCAGAGGTCATCTAGTTTTTATCGTGCTCCTTTAGCACTATTATATCTCATGAACGGCTTGAGCTATCAACATGAAACTTTCAGGGTATCAAGACATGGCCTAAATCTTGGACTTGGCCAACAGCATATTCTGGCTGGCGATTAGCATTCGGCTCCCGAATGCTTTTTTTATTTTTTTCTTATATTATTACTGATTCCTATTTCCAGTGTATGCCAAATGATCTGAAAAACATCAGAATTTGACAATAACTCCTTTATTACCCTGGTATCAATTTCTCTTCTAAGCCTTCCATACGCCTTAAACAAAATCTGTCTCTGCCTTCTGTTCACTTTTATCTCTTTTCTTTTGGCAAGTAAATCTGTGAATTCGTTTGTGGAAACAAATGCTTGCCAGGAACGTTGTTCTCTCTACGCAAACTCTGTTAATAGTTCTTCATTCCTATTACTTCCTTCAATACTGCATTCATTTCTTTAAGAATAAAGACCTCTGTATTCTTCCGTACAATTCTGATACATTTAATCAGCTTTACACAAAAGACTTTTTCTTCCCTCCCCTTCCCAGATATCCTGTTTTCTGGTGCATATGCTTATGTAAATGTGTTCCGGTTTATCCCATCTACTG
Source organism: Coenobita brevimanus (assembly GCF_032717465.1). NCBI lineage: Eukaryota > Metazoa > Arthropoda > Malacostraca > Decapoda > Coenobitidae > Coenobita > Coenobita brevimanus. The sequence continues at coordinate 11,395,948 of NC_137051.1, forward strand.
TAAGCACTGGTATATATCTCATAACACATTGTACAGGATGTGTCTGCTGGAGACATACACAGCTTCTCACTAGGAATGTCAATCCGCATAATGTATATCCACAATCTTGTTGTCCCAGACCATCAAGAATTCTTAACATATTCTATATAACTGTACAATAAACTCTTTAACCCTAGAGTACTCTAACTCACCTCGCTGATACAGAGAGAGAGAGAGAGAGAGAGAGAGAGAGAGAGACCCACTTATTCACTCTAGCCGATGACACACCGTGCAATAAGCAGCGACAAGTTCGAGCCATACTACGCCTCACGACTTTATTCTGGCAGTGCTCCGACGATCTATAACCGACCTCCCTATCTCCCTACAAGTACCTGCGACCACGCTATCGAGACTACCACTCACACCAACTAAACCTTCCACCATCACACGTATACGCGCAGCTCTAATACACTTTTTAAATTTTTTTCAACAACGACAGTGTAGCACTTTTTTTTAATATCTTCCATATATTGCTCACTCAGACCTGACCACAGCGTCTATCAGTTTTATCTTTTCACTTGATAAAGCCGATCTCATAACCTTCCCCCACCCTAAAACCTGGGTGGCTGCTCTGTCACTTCTCTGCCTGTTTCTCCTTCCACTCCTCCTGTGGGGCCCCTGGCTGGTGGCAGGCTAAACACTAATGTTTGCCAGGTGCTTGGGTTTGGCCATACTGTCTCAGACACAACACAACACAACACAACACACACACACACACACACACACACACACACACACACACACACACACACACACACACACACACAACGATTTCGTCTGAGACCAGTTCGATTTGTAAACTTTAGTTAACAGTCTGTGCACAATTGGGAGGAGACTTTTTGGACTGTAATGTAACTTTTAAAGTCCTTTATGTTACATCGTGAAACAGTATAATTGACTCGTAGTCCCATGCTTTGGATGGTAATTTGACTTCTAATAATTTCTTTAGTATTTTTTTTTAATAGTTTGCAAGTGCGGCTGCCTGCATCGTTAAGATCATTCGTGAGAACTTCTTTGCCTCCTGTTTAATCCCTCCTCATTTCTTTCGAATCTTCTTTACATTCTTTAGCGTAACACTGGGCATTGAAAACACTGTGTCAGCATTTGTGCTGCCTGGATTGATTTTATGATGTTACTGCTGTACTGTATATCTTTGCATAAAAGTCTGCTGTTCTTTGGGTCACCTTATTTCTGCTGTTTTTCTAATTTTTTCATAAGTTTCCGAACAAGCAGTTAAGTTTCAGACTATGTTAAGTCATACTTCGTCATTTTATAATTTCCTCAATTCCTCGGTTTCTTCATATTTGTTAATGCTGAACTCTCAGATACCTACATTTTACTCCTTATTGATGGTTGGCCTCTGTGTTAACTGCTCCCGTGGTATCTGTCATAACAAGTACAGTGTTCTTCATTTTTGTCTCTTTGTGTGTATATTCTTTAAGTTTACTACTGCTCATTGCTTCCTGCCTCCTACTTCTTGTTGGTTCGTTGTTTACTATTTAAGTGACTATATATATATATATATATATATATATATATATATATATATATATATATATATATATATGTGTGTGTGTGTATGTGTGTGTGTGTGTGTGTGTGTGTGTGTGTGTGTGTGTGTGTGTGTGTGTGTGTATTCTGTGTTGTCATCTAGATGAGAATACGAGTACGTAGTGTGAAAATATAGACTGAGCCCTGCTACCCACACCCTTTCAAAGAGAAAGTTAAGCTATTTCTTTCGGAGCAACCTACCCCGTCCTCTTTTAAGATTTACATTCGCTGTGTTCAGTACTGTAACATTTTCCTGTGTGTTTTACGTCAGTTATTATTAAATCAGTTTTGTTTGTTATCCCTCCATTTAATGCTTTCGGAGTCCATTTTCCTTCTTAGTTTCTACTGGTGGATGGTAGTCTACTGTGTATGCAGAAAAGTCTTTCTGCATATATTACTAACGCGTTGCCACTGGCATTCTGGGTACGGATTCAGAAATGTCCTTCTTCAGTCTCATCAAAATTTGCATTCTATTTCTGCACTGAAGCCTTGCATCACAAATGCATATTGGGTTTTGTGTTTTTCATTGTTGTTTTACATCTTCAAAAATTTTTGCTGTTATTTCATATCAGCAGTATGATTTTAGCGCATATGTAGTACTTGAAAAATCTTCGTGCTGCATCACTAATTTAGTTTCATAAATAAATCTGTTCCATCTAAAATATAAAACGGAATGTGTGTGTGTGTGTGTGTGTGTGTGTGTGTGTGTGTGTGTGTGTGTGTGTGTGTGTGATCAGTGCACGGTCATAGGCGTTTGTCTAGTGAAATGAATTATTGTACAGTAGTAGACCTCCACCTGGGTCAGTTTTAGACAAGGTGGGACCCCCGAGGGCTGCCCTAAACGAGGAGCAGCACCCTGGAAGTCCCGAGCAACACTAATATGGATGGCCATATACATCTATATTTATATATGTTTATCTGTATTTTTTACTTCTTTTTTTGCCCAGGAAAACGAAGTTTTGCACCTTCAGACGAAGCAGCTTTTAAGCAGGGCGGAACCGCCGGGAAACATTCCATACGGGGGAGTGGCTCACTGGAGGTCTTGGACAATGCCGGATGCCACTGCTAGTGTATACTACGTAATTCTCCAATAATACTCTCGGTGTTTGTTTATCAAAAATCCTTTGCCATGTTTCACTTTTTCTTGTAGCAGAATGTTACCGCCAGACAATACTGTGAATGCTCACCGGCCGCCTGACCTCAGCAAGACCTCTGATGTCTTATTTCACATCTCTGTCGTATATACATATATATAAAAGTAAAAGTCGAGTTTGCACATGCAGCAGAGTAATGATAATGTTCGTTCCAGGATTCACTTTGCAATGTTGTCCTGATAATAAGAAAAAGTGCTCATCATCCATTGTCTTAGTGATTTTGAGAGAACATTTCATATTTTCCCAAGATTTCTTGATCTAGGTTCCTTGTCTTTGGTGTCATTGTTTTCAGGTCGCTGGGCTATATCAGATAAACAGAGATGGAATAATCTGGGTTTGATTTGCAGTCGAACCAAACATTTAAAAAAGGTGGGCGCAACTGATTAGGGCTCCTCGTGGTGTTTTATGCGGACAGGATTTGCTGGGTCCATTCAACACAAAGGCATTTGCATTGGTGAATGTGGCTTAAAAATCGGTCATTGCTGAAGAGTCGCTCATTCGTTACTTTGCTGCAACAGAGTCACTTACTACAGCGTCCCATACGAGGGGAACAGTGAGTTACAATGGAGGGTATCGATAAATCACATGCGGGCCATTCCGGTATAAGCAATCACACAAAAATAGAACAAAGCGTCATTGCTCTTCAAAACGCGATGGAATGTTCCACACTTCTGAAGATGATCTGCCTCTCGACAAACTTTTCGTTCTGTCCGCGTCAGTGAAAAACGCCGCCTCTATCCATGCTAACAGCTTATATCACGCGAGTTTCACCCTGACGACAGCGGAAACCCCAGATTGATTAAATATCTGATTTTAAATCTGAATGGTTCAGAATGTTTTGTTTTGAATATCAGTATTCTCGTATTTCCTAATCCCGTTATCTTAACATGTACGCGGGTTCAAAACCGGGATCTGAACTTTGGCCTTAGTGACTGCAGAGTAGTTAAGCTAGAATCTAGCTTCGTTACTCTAGTCTAGCTGCTGGACTATGTTAGGTTAGAGAAAAGTGGAAGCTGAGTTCAGTACTAGTGACGAATAATTATGTAGAGGAGAACAGAACAGAAAGACGTTAATGATGATACCTGATTTGCACGAAAAAAAAAAAGAAAAAAAAGAAGTAGCATGCATACAAGGAAATCCTGTGATCTTTACCTTTTGTTAGATGGAGGGATGTTAATTTATTGTTCTGTTTATGTCTACAGTATATACTAATACTCACATTAGACATATTTCTTGCGTATTCGCTCGTTATTACTTTCTCCCCATCCAGGCGAATTGGGGCTGCCTCGCCTCCGTCAAGCTCCCAGGGTAACCATCCCCACATCCGGGGACCCCATTGTGCAGTTCGCGGAGTGGAAAAATTCTTATGATGATGGCCTAAAGTTAGATGGGGACCAGCTGAACTACGTCGTCAGATACTGGGTAAGACAGTGTTTTCGGCGGACGTGGAGCAGAAAAATGACTTCCTTCAGTGTTGATTCGCCATTATCTTCTGTTAACATGCTCTGTTACAGCTAGTGTTATATGTTAAAAACTGGTAATAGTTTGACAGAAGCCAGGTTAGATCTGTTCACAAGAGGGCAAACTCAATGTAGTGACATACTGCATATAGTAGCCTAACAGAGCATGATTCAACTCTGCCATTAACACATTTCCTATGTGTCAACGGGGTCACTAGTATCAGCCAGACTTGGTGCCTTTACCTGCCTGATGGTGTATAAGGTTGTCAGTTCTAGGAACTGAAAGCCATGAAGTTCAACAATGGTTATAAACTGGATGACCGCATGCATGAGGAACAAGCAACAGCTCATTTGTAAAATAGTCTTTACTGTCAATAGTGTGGTTATTTTCATAAGCTTAAGTGAACCCATTATTATCTGTGTTACTTGTCCAAATATCCTTAGGCTATCAGTTTCTTTCTAACGAGTCTTTAAATCCATGTCAGTGGTCCCCATTCGTACTAAACCACAATTTTTTTCCCCATCTTTTTTTCCAGACTGGCGCAGGCTTTTCAGATTTCAGTGGTCCTATTGCAAAGTTTTCACAGAATTTTTCATATTTTTTGTAGATTGGGGCCTTCCATAGATATCTGGTCATTTTTTTAATTGTTTTAATGGAATTGGGAGGCTGTATACGTTAGTTTTTCTAATATTTTTTATTAATTTTGTGAAGCATTACAGACGAGTACAAATGAAAGCAATCAGCGACAGACCTGTTGGTCCTTCGAGGCTGTTTGTTACTACTTTGACTGATTCGTCGAGGATTATTTTAAAGGTTTTACTGATTTCTGTATCTTTTTCTCTTTTCTGTCTGATATACACAAACAATGGCATTATGAAATCATCCACAGTACAGCACAGTACCTCCCTCCCATGGAAACCGACGGCCTTCAGTACGTTTTCGGACAGCTTGCCCGAAGCATCTTACTCTGCTTGATTAAGTTTAGGTTAGATTTGACTAAGTTAGGTTGAATTATGTTAGGTCTAGGGTAGGTGTTATAGGTATGATTCGTTAATTTATAATAGTTTTCTCATTTTTAATTTATAATAGTTTTCTTTTTCTTTTTCTTTCTTTTCTCTCTCTCTCTTTTTTTTTTTTTTTTTTTTTTTTTTTTTTAATAATCAGACGGGCATATATAACATACTGACTTGAGTCAGGAAGATCGTAACATCGCTGTGAGCTCCGAAACAACTTTTTATCCTGATTTTTGTTTCTTTCTGTTCGTTCTCTCTTCTCTAAAAGCTGCAATTAAATATCTGTGTTGCCTCTACCATTAAGTTATTCTTTCTTATGGTGGCAGCCTACTGTAAAACGATAGTTTGGCGAAAGAATCCCACGCCAAGGTTATATAATCACACACACACACACACACACACACACACACATCTTCAGTGTACTCAGAGTGAGTTTTGTTTTCACTTCCACGGATTTAAAGGTGAATAAACGCGCCTACATAAAAGTAATGTTTACATCGATGTCCTGTTTTATTGTTTTGACAATGTTGAGGTTTGATTGTATAGCACACCTTCCTTGAAATCTTACTCTAGCCCTGAACTTAATAAGATCACGATATGCTGCTATGCTAAGTCTAGCTTAGCGTGTGGAAGTCCTTTGGTGAAGGTGGTTACCCTTACAGCATCTTACAGCTGTTCCCATTGTAACAATAGTATTTTATATGAGTCACTTTTACATCTTGTACTATAAATTAAGATTTTCGCTATGCCTCCCTAGCAACACGGTGGCATAGTACCCAGCAGGTAAAGCTCGTCCTGTGGTTGTCAATGACCCTCTGTGACTTTTACAGCCTCAAGATGATTCGACAGATGCCAAGATTCTCTCTGCCTCATCCCCCAGTATCATCCTCAGTGACCTTTACTGGAGCACACAGTACAGTCTTCAGGTTCTGGTGGAAGTGGTTAGGTCAGGCGAGAAATGTATGGAACTGGGGTCAGCGCGGGGGAGAGTTCACACCGTCAGTTTTGAATCACCCTGTCCTCAGAGTACAGGTAAATCAGATATTTAAGGATCCATTTGTCTTACGTCTGAAATTAGTAATATAGTTTATTGAAAATTTATAGAAATAACATTGTTGTATGTCTTATTGCACAAACAGTTCTCTAGAATGTTTAGCACCACATACAGTCGCCTTTATACGTAAGGATATACATTTAGTCGTGCTGTCTACTGCAGTGTCCACTGCTGGTTGAATGTGGAACTGTTTCACTTACTACTTGGTCCACTTATCCTCAGTGCATCGGACAGTAAATGGAAAAGTTCCAAATTCCATAACAGTGAGCACTACGGTAGACAACACGACCATATGTGTATCCTTATTTAGAAATGCAACTGTACATATTATTTATTTTTTATTTTGAAATATAATTAAAATCAGCAGAGAAGTGTGACTTAATGATGGTAAAAAATCTGCTAGAACACGGTAAAAAATCTGTTAGAACAGGATTAAGTTATACGTGGTGACAAGGATTGTCCGGCAGCCATTGACTCACACAGAACTATTAACTGGGTGCTCAGTAAACATTTGCACAAATTTATATCATAATAAATGAGGAATTAACGTAAAATGTGAAATAACCGAATGCCATAGATTTACTGATGGCATACTTTTTGCCAGATGATGCAGATGTGAAATACGGCAAATGATTATAGCCTTGAACGAAAAGGAAAATAGTAAGCTTCAAGATGAATATATATTTAAAAAAGTGAAAATTAGATTCAACTGCACGATTACACCTTTGTAGTGTACACAAGTAAAAAGATAGCATTTTTACAAGCGAGCGAGCGATGTTTACTCTCAGTTAAGTTTGTAAATAAGCTGCCCGGCTCGAACCGGCCTAACCCGGCCTGGCCCGGCCCGACCATCACACTAAGCAGAAGTTAATAACTTTGCTTTTATGAGAAGTAGAGTTAAAATTCTTTCTGCATGTGATGCATTCATTCAATAAATTTTATCAACTAAAAACTCACCCGTAAAGGCGTACCGGTAAGAATCCCTTGGAGTCTCGAGTTTTCCAAGGGAGTGTTCGGGTCTATTCGGTGAATATCTCAGTTACGAAATCAAATAAAAATGATTTTTTCCATTGCAACACTGTGTTTTTTGGCATCTCATCTACCAGTCAAACATCGGAGATTCCGCCTATAATTTTATATTAGAGGGAAATAGTGAAAACATGGCGCTTGCTCGCTCGTCACGTGCTCACAAAGCGCACGTTACTGGTATTATATCTCCATATTCGAAAGAGGTATCAGAAAATTTTTGGTTATGAATGAAATAAGTTAGAAGACTTCTGGTAAAGAGCAACCCCATGAGTAAAATTAATCTCTCTGATTCTAAACACAAGCTATATTTATAGGCTGTGGCTCCTCAAGTGTGCTCAGAGAGGAATGGAAGAGATAATTAATCAAGTGTCATACAGAGGTAAATAAATACAGAGTTTCTGAAGTATAAGAACAGACGAATGTATTAAATAAAATCTCATCAGTTGACGTAAGGAATAGAATTTGGCAAGTCATGTTCATCTTTGAAAATGATATTAAATGAAAAGGAGAATGATAGATTAGCAGCCGATATGGAGTGGGAGGAAGCGACAGGCAGAGAACAAGATGAAGGAGTGAAAAGTGCATATAAGGTGGACTAGGATGGAACCGCCTAACAGTCAATAGATCAGAATGAAGAACATTGGCGAGGCCTTTTTCCTGCAGTGTGCTAGCAAGGTGGTGGTGGAGGTGGTCGTGCTCATGATGATGGTGATGACGGCAACAGTGAACTCGAAAAGAATTTATATGTAGCGCATAGCTGCATTATAGTTCACTTACGCATGCATTATAACTCACGTACACCTGCGTTATAACTCACATCTGCATTACAGCTCACAGATACACCTGCATTATAACTCATAACACCTGCATTCTAGCTCATAACACCAGGATTATTACTCATATATATATATTTGCAATATAACTCACAAATACCTGCAATATGACTCATATATGCATGCAGCATAAGACATATTCCCGCGATATAACGCATTAACTTGCAGTGCAGCTTGCATAAACCTGAATTACTCATTGTTGTTGTTTAATTTACCTCCCTTGGGAGGACCGGGCCAAATACTGAATTACTCACACCTGCATTATACCTTATAGTATAGCCGCATTATAACTCACTTATGGCACCTGCTTTATAACTCACAAATATCTACAAAATAACTCACATATACCTTCATTATAACACATACACCTGCCTTATAACTCACAATTAACTGCAGTATAACTCGCCTACCTGCAATGTAACACACATAAACCTGCAGTATAACACGTGTATCTGCAATATAACTCACATAACCTGCATAAAAACGCGTATAGTACATCTGCATTAAACCTAAATTATCGGATACCTGCACTGTAACTCAAATACCCCCATTACGACGCATATACCTGTGTATACATATAAAACTGCACTACAGAACATTTACCTGCATTGTAACACATATACTGTACTTGCATTTTTACTTAAACTTAATAACAAGACAGATTTACATTATAACTCACATATACCTGCACTAGAGCTAAACATAATTCTTCGCGTTTTTGCTTCCTCAGTCCTCCCACAACCATCTAACATCACAGCAGAGCTGGGATCTTACAGTCTGACCCTGAAGTGGAAGGTAAGTGATGTGGTGGTAATTGAGTGATGTGATGATAGCTGAATGAGGTGGTGGTAATGAGCGATGTGGTGGTAGTTGAGTAAGGTGATGGTTATGAGTGATGTGGTGGTAGTTGAGTGATGTGGTGATAGTTGAGTGATGTGGTGGTAGCTGGGTGAGGTGATGGTAATGAGTTGTAATGGTAGTGAGTGGTGTGGTGGCAGTGAGTGAGGTGGTGGCACTGAGTAATGTGGTGGTAGTTGAGTGATGTTGTGGTAGTTGAGTGATGTAGATGTAGTTGAGTGATGTGGTGGTAGCTGAGTGTTGTGGTGGTAGTTGAGTGATGTGGTGGTAGGTGAATGATGTGGTGGTAGTTGTGTGAGGTGGTGGTAGTTGAGTGAGGTGGTGGTAGCTGAGTGATGTGGTGGTAATGAGTGATGTGGTGGTAATGAGTGATGTGGTGGTAGCTGAGTGATGTGGTGGTAGCTGAGTGATGTGGCGGTAGCTGAGTGATGTGATGGTACCTGAGTGATGTGGTGGTAGTTGAGTGATGTGGTGGTAGTTGAGTGATGTGGTGGTAGTTGAGTGATGTGGTGGTAGTTGAGAGAGATTGTGGTAATGAGTGAAGTGGTGGTAGTTGAGTGATGTGGTGGTAGTTGAGTGATGTGGTGGTAGTTGAGTGATGTGGTGGTACTTGTGATGTGGTGGTAGTTGAGTGAGGTGGTGGCAGTGAGTGGTGTGGTGGCAGTGAGTGGTGTGGTAGCAGTGAGTGAGGTGGTGGCAGTGAGTGGTGTGGTGGTAGTGAGTGAGGTGGTGGCAGAGTGGGGTTGTGGTAGTTGAGGTGGTGGCAGTCAGTAGGATGGTGGCAGTGAGTGGTGTGGTGGCAGTGAGTGAGGTAGTGGCAGTAAGTGGAGTGGTGGTAGTTGAGTGAAGGGATGGCAGTGAGTGGGATGGTGGTGGACAAGTGTGGTGACAGTGACTGGGATGGTGGTAGTTGAGTGAAGTGGTGGCAACGAGTTGGGTGGTGGCAGTGAGTGGGGTGGTTGTAGCTGAGTGAGATGGTCGCACTGGGATGGTGGTAGACGAGTGAGGTGGTGGCAGTGAGTGAGGTGGTGGCAGTGAATGAGGTGGCAGTGATTAGAGAGGTGGTGGTAGTTGAGTGGTGTGGTGGTAGTAAGTGAGGTGGTGGCAGTGAATGAGGTGGCGGTAATTAGAGTGGTGGTGGTAGTTGAGTGGTGTGGTGGTAGTAAGTGAGGTGGTGGCAGTGAATGAGGTGGCGGTAATTAGAGCGGTGGTGGTAGTTGAGTGGTGTGGTGGTAGTAAGTGAGGTGGTGGCAGTGAATGAGGTGGCATTGAATAGAGTGGTGGTGGTAGTTGAGTGGTGTGGTGGTAGTAAGTGAGGTGGTGGCAGTGAATTAGGTGGCAGTGATTAGAGTGGTGGTTGTAGTTCAGTGGAGGGTTGACAGTAAGTGAGGTGGTGGCAGTGAGTTGTGTGGTTGCAGTAAATGAGGTGGTGGCAGTGAAAGGTGTGGTGGCAGTGAGTGGTGTGGTGGCAGTGAGTAGTGATGGTAGTAGCTGAATGGTGTGGTGACAGTTGAGTGAGGTGGTGGCAGTGAATGAGGTGGTGGCAGGTAACTGCTATACATACCACACCTCCACCTACATTTGTCATACCCCACCTACACCTACCACACCCCCTCCTACACCTCTCAACACCCCCACCTACACATACCACACCCCCACCTACACATACCACACCTCACCTACACATACCACACCTCCACCCACACATACCAAACCCCTACCATCACATATCACACCCCCACCTACACGTACCACACCCTCACCAACACCTACCACACATCACCTACACATAACACCCCCCCACCTACACAAACCACATCTCACCAACACCTACCACACATCCACCTACACATACCACACTCCCACTACACCTACCACACACCCACCTACACCTACCACACACCCACCTACACCTACCACGACTCACACTTCACACTCACACATTCCAGTGTGGTAACTCTCATTAATCTTCACCTTGCAGGCCCCCAAGGGTAACTTGAGCTCGTGTGGCCTGGAGTTCCACATTACCGTCAAGCACGGTGGCCTGAAGGAAGTGTCAGTCGCTGTGACAGAACCATTTACGGTAGTGGAGAGGCTCTCGCCAAACACAGAGTATGAGGTCAGCGTGGACATTTACTCACGAGAACAGCAGAAAGCGGTCAGTGGGGCGGAAACAGTCACGCTACAGACTTGGCCACCACGTAAGTGTGAGGGAGGGGTGATGAAGGAAGGGAAAGGGGAGTGAAAGGGGAATAGAGGGGTGAGGGGGGGATCATGACGGGAGGGAAGGGGAAGTGAGGGAGGGATGATGAAGGGAGCGAGAGGCTTTGGAGGAGGGGCGGTGAAGGAAGGGAGGGGGAATGGGGGAGGGGTGATTATGGGAGGGGAGGGGGAGTGGGGGAGGGGTGATGAGGGGAAGGAAAAGAGATTTAAGGGAGGGGTGGTAAGGGGAGGAAAAGGAGAATGAGGGGAGGGGTGATGAGGGGAAGGAAGGGGGAACAGGAGAAGGGGGAATGAGGAAGGGAAAGGTGAGTGGGTGGAGAGGGGGAAAGGGGAATGAGAAAGGGAAGAGTGAGTGGGTGGAAGAGTGATGAGGAGAGGAAAAGAGAAGTGGAGGGGAGGAGGGGAGGGAATTAGGGGTGGGGATCAAGAGGGAAGGTATACAAAATAATAAAAAGGTGAAGCGAGGGTGAAGGGAGTGAGGGAGAAGTAATTAGGAGAGGGTGGGGACAGTAGGGGAGGGGTGGTGAAGGGAGGGAGGGGTGTGGGTGGAGAGGTGATGAGAGGAGAGAATGGGGGTGTGAGGGTGATGAGGGCAGGGAATGGAAAGTTTTAGAGGGGTGAAAAGGGGAATGAAGGTTGAATGGGGTATGGGTGATGAAAGGGAAAGGGGAGTTGGGAGAGTGGTGATGAGGGGAGGGAAGAATGAATGAGAGGAAAGATGAGTGAGTGAGGGGAAGGGTGACTGAGGGAGGGAATGGAAATGGGGAAGGAAATGACTAGCGAATGAGGAAAAGGGAAACTGAGGAAGGAGTGACGCAAGGGGTGGGGAGATGAGGGGATGGGAGGTATGGAATAGATAAGGAGAAGGTGGGTGATAAATAGAGGTAATCCTTCTTTTATTTCATTATTTTACGCTTTTTTCTTTTAATTTTTCGTGTGTGTGTGTGTGTGTGTGTGTGTGTGTGTGTGTGTGTGTGTGTGTGTGTGTTAGCTATTATGTGAACATTCTTGCAGTGCATGGCTGAGTATTGCTGTGAGACGAGAACTAAAAGTTATCTGAAATAATATGATGTACAGGACATCAATATTGCTACAAAAATGTCAGCATAAGTTTGTATAAATCTGATTCTTGATAAAAATGTGTTAGAGATCACTCACTGAAGTTGAGATCTGTTCTTAACCCCGTCCGTAAGGTGACGTCTTCATTGGTTTTACTCCAGTTACTTCTAGACTATTTTGTTTAGGTAGGGAGAATCTTTCGAACCAGAGTAGCTAGATATAGGTTTCTACTACCCCATCACTGCGGTAAGTCCCCACAGAACTGAACAAGATTGTCTACAGTCGGCAGGAATAAGAAAAAATTCATGGCTGTCTCATGTTGAAGGTCTTTAAAAATAATTAATCTAGTCAGGTATAAAACGTCAATTTTTCCGCTGAGTCAGCTTTCCATTTAAAGTAGGAAAGGTTTGTCACTTTCTTCCCTGACGCTTCATGCCAAAGAGAATCATCTCTGAGGAGAGGAACATAGCATACTAAGCCTCTTTTAGTTTAGGAATATTAGACAGCAGAGGAGAAGTAGACGAGGCGAAATATTAGGCGAACTTGTGTCTCCGAGTGTACAAATATACAAAAAGGAGTGAGCGGAATGACTGTAGTGACGCTCCCTTTGCAGCACCTGGGAAGCCAGATATCAGTCACCGGGTTGAGGATTTTTCTGTTACTTTCACCTGGGAGGATCCACCTGGGGACCTAAGTGATCTGCAGTACAAGTACAGGACCAAGGTCAGTCACGTGGCTGTTGTGATTTGATGTGCAGTCAAATAAACAGTTATCTTCCCACTTCAGTCTGATGAAAATTTACAACTGGCGAAATGCAGTGAAACCCCATCTCTGCTATACTCATTTTTTTTTTATTTTTTTAATCGAGGCGAAGCTGCACTTGACAGGTTGGTGATGATTGGCTGAATGCAACATATATCTGAGGGAGAAATTTGAGTTAGTAAATAAGTTTCGATTCACATTAATTGGTATTTTATTTGAAATACACCGATGTTATTCGGACATGTTGCATTCAGCCAGTCATCACCAACCTGCCAAGTGCATCTTCGCCTCGAAAAAAGAAAAAAAAAAAGAGTATAGTGAGTATTTCAGATGGTTCGAATTTTCCGCAGTATATTCGTCAGACTTTGGGAAGATATTTTTTTCTTTGTCTGCACAATTACAAGAACAGGTCTGTTGTCAGACTACTCATTCCTGACCCGTATTCTCGACGTCTAAGGAAGCTCCCTGTTCCTCTTCCTTAGAAATTTATTTTGCATATTACACTCTGCTAATTGCACTAAGGGGGTGACATTTAGGAGGGTGCAGGAGTGTGTCCTTTCATATATGGTAGCATGTTCACAACTTGTTGATATTCCCTAGATGATATAATATACAGACTGTTACTCGCAAACAGCCACGACAGCACATTTTCCACGTGCACTTCTGACTCTGCATGGATGGGTATATGTGCAATTATGCACTGCATAAAAAGTTCACATGTTTCCCGTATATATACATATACATACATACATATGTATATACTATGTCTATCTATCTATCTATCTATCTATATTTATATCTATATCCATCCATCTATCTATCTATATCTATATCTATCTATATCTATATCTATATCTATCTATCTATCTATCTATCTATATATATATATATTCATTGCCAGACGCCATGTATCCCAAACGGGGTGGCCAAGGGCTTAGAGTTAATTGTTTTACAAGGAGGGGCACTTCTCCACCAACCCCACTTGACACGTACGGAGAACGTTATGCCAACAGCAACTGGTGTTCCCAGGCGGTCACCCATCCAAGTACTAACCAGACCCATCGTTGCTTTATATATATATATATATATATATATATATATATATATATATATATATATATATATATATATATATATATATATATATATATATATATATATAGTATATTGGTGTATATGCACATGTTTTAAATATTTGAAAATTGGTTATCTGACTACAGTCACTTTAGGACAGTCTGTAAACGATCTGATGAAAATTTTTAAAGGCTATATGATAGTATTACATAATAACACGGTAAGATATTTTTGTGCTTGAGGTATATATAAGTATGTTGTCTAAAAGGTGCCTTTAAGAGAGCATTACTATCAAAAGGCTCTGCCGTTATTCTTCTTAAACCTTGTAATAGCCTACATTATGTTTTCATGTTCGGGTATATAAAGATTTATCGGTAAATTTAAATTTAAATTTCAAAGTCTTTCACATCTGTATCCGTTTATGAAGCACTGGATGGAGGAGTCACTTCTTCTGTCGCAGAACATGGTGTTCCTGGGCTCCGTCGATCCGGTGTCCCTCAGGACATGTAACGCAGTTTGAACCTGTAACGTAGAGCTGCCCATCCACTTTAGGGTGTGCAAACTAGCCGCAATAGTGCATACACACATACGTACCAGTCTATCTGTACATCATTTATGCCTTTGATATGGCGGCATAGATTGCATGAATATCATAGAAGATTATATAAATGCTCCATGTGCAGAAATACGTTGTTAGGGATGAGGGAAAATATTAGCACGGTTACTGGGCCGTGAGTATTAGATAGCCGCTTAAGTGGACGAAAATACAGACCTGGCTGACGTCTCATACCGTATATCACTTCCTTGTACTCTTATTTCTGTGGTCCTCTGTATCATTAATTATATAATCATAAATTTATTATTTATTCTGTTTATCTATTTTATTACGTGTTAATGATTATTTGATTGCTTTTTCAGATCATATATATATATATATATATATATATATATATATATATATATATATATATATATATATATCTTTCTTTCCTTCATTCTTTCCTCGTCCTTCTGCCTACGGGTGACTTTAGACTCCCTCTTCTGTCTTTCTTTCCATCATCCTTTCCTCTAACTTCTGCCTGTGGGTGATTCTACACTGAGTGACAAGCCAAATGGTTTCCTGTGCACCAGGAAACCATTTACTACACTGGGTGGTAACCATATAACCAAATTTTGGCGCATAGTGGTTTAGTGGGTAATTACGGCACTCCAATTGTATTGAGCCGGTGAAGGTTTATATCCAAGGGAAAGTTGGGGTTTATTGCTCACGTAATGCCACTCAGGGATGAGTGAGGCTGGTCACTCTCATCTTAAATGTCAGGACCAACTTGCCTTGCCCCGGGCTCCTGTGCTCCTCACTGGGCAACGTAGGATTGGATGATGGATGGATGGATGGATATATAGATGTCGCTTGCTTAGAATGGATGTGAAGAGAAGACTGTATGAGGGTGTTGTGGTACCGACTGCATTATATGGGGCTGAAACATGGAATATGGGTGTAGCAGAGAGGAAAAGTTTGAATGTAATGGAGATAAGGTGTCTGAGGAGTATGTGTGGAGTGACTCGTATGGATCGAGTGAGAAATGATGAAGTGCGAAGGAGAACTGGAGTTGTTCGGGAGATCGCTGATCGAGTGGAGCAGAGGGTGTTGCGATGGTTTAGGCATATGGAGAGAATGGATAATGAGCGACTGGTGAAAAAGATAACTAGGTCTAATATGTGAGGTGTAAGGCTGAGAGGAAGACCACGAATAGGATGGATGGACAGTGTGAAGAGAGCACTGGATGCGAGAGGGATGTCTGTTGAACATGGAAGAGTGGCTGTGCTTGATAGAAATGAATGGAGAGAAACTGTGAATGAATAAATGATGACGCAGCCCTGAGGGGATATTCTCATGCATTTTTCTGATCAGCTGATCAGGTCAGGTGTGGGTAAGGGGATGTGGCAGGGGTAAACCAGCTCTGCTGTCGGGCCCTGCTGCGGATGCCACTGATTGCACTCCGCAGTTGACCCTCGTGCGGTGTGGTGCGGTGAGGATCTGTCCCTTCTCCTTTCTGGGGCTAAGATGCGAATGAATGTGCTTGAGTGGATGAGTAAATTGGGAGTGTGTCGTCCTGTCTCGGCTACCTCCCTTTCCTTGGGGGAAGCAGCCCAGGTATATATATATATATATATATATATATATATATATATATATATAAATAGATAGATAGATAGATAGATAGATAGATAGATGGATAGACAGACAGACAGACAGACAGATAGACAGACAGACAGACAGACAGAGTAGCCATGATATCTAATTGTCCAAACAACCTACAGTAGAGTAATGCTAACCAACCCATCGACAGACAACGTTCACTGGGTGTCGAGGCTATAAAACATCTACTGGCTGGTCTTCTTGGTCTCGCTGGACGCCCTGGAAAAATGCCACTGTGTCCGGCTCTCCTAACACCAAGCTGGAGGTGGAGGTGGAGGTCAAGAACGTGGCGGGAACGAACCGGTCCACGCACACTGTTCAGGTTCCAGCAGCGGGTGAGGCACTCTTACCAACGTGCTCTCTAATTATTGTGCACCCTTATTAGCTTGTACTCTTAACTAACTTGCACTATTGTCATCGTGCACTCTTACCAGTAACGCTCTTTCCAATTTGTACTCTTACCAAGTTGCACTCTTACGAACTTGCACTCTTACCAACCTGTACTCATAGAAACTTGTACTTTTACAAACATTCACTCTTACCAACTTTTACTCTTACCAGCTTGCACTCTTACCAACTTTTACTCTTACCAGCTTGCACTCTTTACAACTTGCACTCTTACCAGCTTGCACTCTTACCAACTTGCACTTTCTACAGCCAACATTCTTATCAGCTTATACTCTTACCAACTTGCACCCTAACCAACGTGCACGCATGTCATTGTGCACTCTTACCAATGTGCATTCTTACCAACGTGCATTCTTACAAACGTCCACTCCTACCAACATGCACTCTTGCCATTGTGCGTTCTTACCAACGTGCACTCGTACCAACGTGCACTTTTATCACTGTGCACTCTTATCACTGTGCTCTCTTATCATTGTGCACTCCTATCATTGC
This sequence comes from Coenobita brevimanus, assembly GCF_032717465.1. NCBI lineage: Eukaryota > Metazoa > Arthropoda > Malacostraca > Decapoda > Coenobitidae > Coenobita > Coenobita brevimanus. The sequence continues at coordinate 11,413,158 of NC_137051.1, forward strand.
GCACTCTTACCAATGCGCACTCTTATCGTTGTGCACTTTTATCATTGTGCACTCTTACCATCGTGCACTTTTATAAATGTGCATTGTTACCAACGGGCACCTTACCGACGTGCACTCTTATCAGTGTGCACTCTTGCCAATGTGCATTCTTATCATTGTGCACTCATTTCATCTCGTCTTATCCTCGCCACACGTTCCATGGATTTTGGGTCACACAGTAGAGTTGATTACAAGACTTCAGGTTAGGAATGCTATTCTTTGTTTAGTACAGGTTCTCCAGAAGTATATCCTTGCCTCCTTCCTCTCCCTTCCTCTTTCTTTCATTACCTCCCTCCCCCCCTTCCCTCCCGATCTTCTTTCCTTCCTTTTCTCCCTCCCACCTATCTCTCCCTTCCCCCTTATCCTCCCAAACTCTTTCCTTCGAGCTGTACTCTGTTTTTTCCTTTCTCCCTTCCTCCCTCATTCGATACTTCCCTACTTTATTCCCTGCTACCTTTTCTCCCTCCCGCCCATTCTTCCTCACTTTTTTCTCTCCCTCTCTCCCTCCCTCCCTCCCTCTTAATCTCTCTGTTATCACCATTAGGACTGGGAACTATTCTGAACTTTCTACATTCGTGCATCACTCTTCAAGACAGTCGCCCGGTACCCATCTTTATGCACAATCACTTCCCTACTCTGTTCTGCAAGAATTAAGTAAATTTTTAGACTTAGATGTACCCTACTGGTCACTATGCAACAGTTCTCCCTAGTCTGCTATTCAACCTGCTCACAACCATCAGTGTGTTAAATAATATGTTCTTGTTTTTAACTCTCATTTATTTTATTTGAAAGGTCAATTTTTTGGACTACATTCAGCTGGTTCTCACTTTAAGAATATCATATAATTTCACCATCACTTAATATGTATACCTCAGTCACATGCTTTCACTCTGTTACATAACTACACACCACATAAAATATATCATCACATAAATATCATCCAGTCTAGAGACACATGACTTCAGAGATAACAGACAATCAAGCCTCTACTAGGTACATTCTGGCTTGGTGCTCGGCTATGTCTGAAGTCACGTGTCTCTAGATTGGATAATATATTTTTCCATCCATCCATCCATTGCCAGACGCCATGTATCCCAAACGGGGTGGTCAAGGGCTTAGAGTTAATTGTTTTACAGGGAGGGGCACTAATCCTCCACCAACCCCACTTGACACGTAGGGATGCCAACAGCATCTGGTGTTCCCAGGCGGTCACCCATCCAAGTACTAACCAGACCCATCACATAATTATACACCACCACATGATTACACTATCACATAAATACATCACATATTTACATCCCCCACTTAAAACCACCACATGATTACATCGTCACATAATTACATCACAAATTTACATCCCCAGTTAACATCACCACATGAGTATACCATCACAGAAATTCATCACATATTTACAACCCCACTTAATACCACCACATGATTACACTCATATAACTATTACCGGTACATCACCGTGATTATACCATCACAGTTGCACCATCACATAATTACGCCACCACATTTTTACACCATATAATTACACCACCCCATAATTACTTCATCACATGATTGTTACATCACAATTATTACATCACCACTGTTACACGATACCATAAATACATCATCATATAATCATTACACCATCACATGATTATTACACACCACAATTACACATGCCATAATTATAACACCATCACAGTTACAGATGGCATAATTATTACAGTATCACATAATTATTACACCATCACATAATGATTACTTCATCACAGTTACACAGACATAATTATACACTATCACATAATTATTACACCATCACATAATTGTTACACCATCATATAATTCTTACACCACCACATAATTATTACATCAGCACAATTACACCATCACATAATTATTACAACTTCAAATAATTATCACACCATCACGTAATTATTACACCATCACATAATTACCACACCACCACAATTATACCATCACATAATTACGCCATCACAATTATTTCACAACCACAACCACACCGTGACACAGTTACATTATCACAAATACACCCCAGCTAATTATCACACCAGCACATAATTACACCATCACATAATTGCACCACCGCAGTTACGTCACCACAATTGCATTATCACCCCTACAATTACACCATCATGTAATTATTACACCAGCACAAAATTATCGCATCACATAATTGATACACCGGCACAAACATGTAATTACCCCCATCACAAAGTTGCATTTCACATAATTACCACACCACCATATTATCACACCATCACATAACTATACCTTATTATTACACACATAATTACTGTCAATTAATTACATCATTCTATAATTACACCATCACATAAGTACACCACGTTATAAATACACATAATTACTTAACATCATTACACTGTCGCATAAATACATCATATAATTATATATAATTACACGATCATATTATTACAGTACATATAATTACACTGCAAATACACCATTCCATAATTATACAAGTACAATGACATCATCACTTAATTACATCACATAATTATGCTTAGTCACAGTCACACCCAGTCACCTAATTGCACTTGCCACAAGAACAGGCTTACATAATCACACGGTCACATAATTACACTATCACATCGCTGCACCATGACATAATAATAATAATAATAATAATAATAATAATAATAATATAATAATACGTATCACATAATTACGGTATGTCATTACATTATTACACTCAGATTATAAAAGTTTTGGGTTTTCATTTTTTTAAAGCATCCTAAAATAGTAGAGTTTTCCCCAAACGATATAACACAGATTATGAGAGACTTTCCGTGGCCATATAGCCTTCTTTAACTTTTGCACCACTACAGAATCTCCTTAGCAGATTTAAATGGTCTAGCGATATCACGAATGGACTAAAATACGTCGTCGGATTAAAGGGGTTAAAATGAATTAGTAAGAGGCAATATGGAATCAAATTCTGATTATGTTGTCTCCAGGCTTACGTTCTTTTCTATACATACAATATAAAAAGCCGATTTTAACAACGGGAGACAGCTTATCCAGTGAGGATATATCTGTACAGGCCATGATTCTGTGTAATTCTGTGCTTTTCTCTCTCAACAGCTCCTTTGTTATCAGTCACTGCACTCAACTGCCTGGGGAAATACCCAAACCGTTGCACTGGAAAAATGAATATGGACTGCCAAAGGGAGAATGGCAATGGTCTCCACTTTTCTTATGACATCGTGGTAAAGGACTCACGCGTAAAGGAATCAAGCGGTTATAATGAGACACTGACAAAACGTCCTGACGGGAAAGGAGTGGCTACTTTAGACCTACCCGAGGATCTGCCGCTGCCCTACACGGAGTACAAAGTAATAGCCTTCACCGCCAACGACGCCGGGAGGAACACCGACCCAGCGGCGATGAAAGAGGCTGTGTTCAGGAGCAAACCATCAAGTACTGTATGCCTAGTGATTTTGTAGCTTATTATTTTACCCTGGCAGTAACACTGTATGTCTAATATAATGACCTTTTAGAAGTATAGTTGCACGTGGAGGCGGTAGCTCAGTCGGTAGAGAGGTGACCTGCAGTTCTACCAGACCCAAGTTCAAATCCCTGCTGGGGCAGGGAACAGTTTAAGGATTTGAATTTCATAAATGTGGACTTAACCGATCTACCAGAAGACCCGCCGACATGTCGTAAAAATACCCCCGATAATACCAATACACCAGTCCTGTATGAGACAGCCTTAGCATGCATTCAATAAGGACCGTTGGTGTTAGCGCCGAAGTGGTGACATGTAGAGGTGTATGGTATGTAGGAGGGCTACTGGGCCTTGGGAGCAGGCTGTGAAGCCTATGCCCAGAGTCGGACACACACACACACACACACACACACACACACACACACACACACACACACACACACAAAAGTACTGTAGAGATCGAATTAGTGTAAATCATCACCATGATCTGGACCACCTTTCCCACTTGGGGTGGGAAAAACTAACAGTAAATGCACCTGACGTACACTCATCAATATTGGTGAGGTGGCACCGATGTAACCCACCGGCTCAACCACCTGGTTATATAAACGTCCTTCAACTACCTCCATACCCGCCGAGAGGGGGATCGTGAACTGCAAAAAATGGCAACTTAAGCCTGGAGTCCACCGGGTTTCACATTTTAGATAAACTTGGGGCAACAACAGTAAAACATTATTATATAGTACCTTTATCTTCCAACAGAAATTAGAAAAAAGAGAAAACTATACCTGCTCCTTCAGACGACTTTATTCTTCAGGTTTTT
>NC_137051.1:11422500-11525000 GCF_032717465.1 Coenobita brevimanus
CTTGTTATTTACATCGCCATACCTACTTCATCCACCATCTTCTAATACTCGTCCATTCTTTTGCTTCCTTTGCTTCCATTCATCGTTTTTCCACACATTCAAAAATCCATCCACCTACTTCTAGGCATTTCACGTCACTTTCTGTCCTCAAGCTCGTGATATATATATATATATATATATATATATATATATATATATATATATATATATATATATATATATATATATATATATATATATATATATATAATTGACCGCAATATAAGCTGTCAGTTTAAATATGGAATAATTTTCGAAGCAAAAGATGTCAAAATTAGCTTTAAAAGTTTACTGTCATCAAATAAATTTGAGTTGATTATAAAGTTTTACAAAACGATGAGTGACTTTTGAAGTAAATTATCCACCCACGGTGTACACCCACGTCCTCAGGTTGCACTGCATCCATCCACGGTGTACACCTACGTCTGCATGTTGCACTATGATATCCACCCACGGTGTATACCTACGTCCGCATGTTGCACTACAATCCATGCCTGGACTTACTTCAATATCATCATCGGCGACCAGTCAGTAGCCGCGAACCAAACATACCCTGCTTGCTACGTATATCTCAGGTGCACAGGTCAATGAAATAGACTATAGTACACGAAATCAAGCAAATGGTGCTAGGCTTTATTTATAGACGTAAGAGTAACATGACATCAGTAGTAATACAAAAACTTAGTCTTGGTTTAGTGAAGCCATAGTTGGATGTGTCCGAGGTGTTGGTGTCTGTGCTGTAGAAACGATATAAGTGATGTCTAGCGTACAGAACCTTTCATATAAAGAAGGATAGCAAGATTGAATTTGCAGCCACTAGAAAGGCACAAGCAGGGCCGATCAAACCCATGTTTTTAAATACAGTAGATAAAAAGCTTAAATGCAAGAAATGTTGGTTAAAAATTAGAACTGAAGGAACACGAGGGAATCCGTTCATGTGGCTTCAAATGCAGTAAGTTCCCATTCAGGAAGAAAGAAAGCGATAGTGATTGAACCCGTGTCATCAGATTCGTGTCCGTAGTTAGACAGAATGTAATAATAATAATAATGATGATGATGATGATGATGATGATAATAATAATAATAATAATAATAATAATAATAATAATAATAATAATACAGTACTGTAATAAAATTAATAACGATAATAATAATAATAATAATAATAATAATAATAATAATAATAATAATGATAATAATAATAATATTGATAATAATATTAGTAGTAGCTGGGGGCGCTTACTATTCCCTCACTCGATGTAGTGCTGCTCTCGGGTGACTGCTCTTTCCACTCTTCCTTCCTTCTTTCCTTCCGTCTTCTTCTGTCATTCCTCCATTCCTTCCTTTGCCTTATGCCTACGGGTAACTCTACACTCCCTTCTCTGCCTGTTTTTTTTTTTTTTTTTGCCTTCATTCATTCCTCTTCCTTCTGCTTGTTGGTGACTCTACACTGGGTGACAAGCCAAATGGTTTCCTGCACACCAGGATACCATTTACCACGCTGGATTGTAACCATATAACCAAATTATCGCGCCTAGTGGTTTAGTGGGTAACTAAGGCGCTCCATTTGAATTGAGCCTGTGTAGGTGTATATCCAAAGGGTGGTTGGGGATTATTGCTCACGTAATGCCACTCAGGGGTGAGTGAGGCTGCTCACTTTCATTTTAAATGTCAGGATCAACATACCTAGCCCCGGGCTCCTAGGCTTCTCATGGGCAACGCAGGCTTAGATGATGATGATGATGATGATGATGATGCTAATGATGATGATGATGATGATGATATTGCCAACATTCCCATGGAAATGCAATGTGGCTTCTACACAGCTGCAGTAAACTAACAAGTTTATGTGCAAATTTCCATGATGATTAATGAACACACAATAACACTGAACCTTAAAATTTGCATGTTTAAATGACTTAATGTTTGACACCATAAATCCCTTTAAAAGAAAGAAAGAAAAAAAAAACAAGGGAAAAGAAGTGTCTGGGGATACTGGCCCAAGGAATAATTTTGTCAAGTTTCAAGCGAATCAGTAAAGAAATAAAGGGATGGCACCAAACTGGAAAAGCGTTTAGAAGAAAAGAAATTGAAGAAATACAGTATCTCTTCACATGAAGAAATACAGCATCTCTTCACAGTTTGGTGTGGATGTAACAACAACAGCAATAGCAACAACAACAACAGCAGCAGCAGCAACAACAACAACAACAACAACAGCAACAACAACAACGACAACAACAACAACGACAACAACAACAACAACAACAATAATAATAATAATAATAATAATAATAATAATCATAAAATAAAAACATACTACTACTACTACTACTACTAAAATTATAAAAACATACTACTACTACTACTACTAAAATTATAAAAACATACTACTACTACTACTACTACTACTACTAAAATATTAATAACAAAAATATTAATAAAAAAAATAAAATAATAATAATAATAATAAAAATAATAATAATAATAATAATAATAATAAGAGAAATAATCATTATTGTTATCTTTCAAAAGAATCGATGAAATATAAAACTAGATTAACGAAGTATGGTTTGAGGTGTACTGCAGGAGATGGGTTGTACATTTTTTACTCGGATATTGTTGGAGTGGTTATAGCCAACTGGCATCACAAAATACAGTTTTGGGTGCAACGCCTGGCCTGTGAGATGCACCCGACCATTTGGAAGGCCTGAATCGTGAGTCAGTCGATGTCTGGCCCATTTCACTGGGAACTTTGATGGTTCTCCAGTTTTTCTTCTTTCCTTTCCTTGTTTTTAAACCCCTGTCACCCCATGTACAGCATTTGTGAGAAAATGGGTTGGGAAGATGATTATAAAAATGATTGTTATCCTTTCTTCTGTTAATGTTTTCGATTTTTGGTATAGACTTGACAGCCCGTTCCCTGAGGCCCAACAGACCTACCTGCCACACACATTGACATGTCACTACTTTGGTGCTAATAACTCACTATCCATACTGGATAATAATTACTGTTACCCTTATTAAAGACTGGTGTGATGGTATTAGCGAAGGTGTTTTTATAGCATGTCTGTGAATCCGTTTTAAAGAATTTTAAATCATCAGTTTCTTCCCTGTTCCAGCCTAGAGCCGAATTCGCGTCTTTCATGACAACGGACGATTTCTCTAACTATCTGATTTTTTTTTTCCTATGGCATATTGGTGGCTCTGTTTTAACGAAACTCAGATAATCTGCTCGTTCCGTGCCCCAACCTGGGATCAAACCTTCGTCTTTTAGCACCACAGACGATTTTCTTAACCACTCGACCACCCCTTCAATAGCTTGGGGGCTTGGAGCCCGGCGTGGAATACCTTGTGAGCCTGAGAGCGTGCAACAATCGCCACTGTAGCAGGGTGATGGTGTGGAACCTGTGGACCCGACCAGAGGAGCCCAGGGTGGTGGGAGAGGTTGGTGCGGTAACATCCACCTCCACCTCTGTCACCATCAACCTCCCCGCCCTCAACAACCCGCCGGGGTATGATATCTTCCTCGTTCTCGCACACACACACACACACACACACACACACACAGACGCACAGAGAGAGAGAGAGAGAGAGAGAGAGAGAGAGAGAGAGAGAGAGAGAGAGAGAGAGAGAGAGAGAGAGAGAGAGAGAGAGAGACGAATACACGCACTATAATACACTATAATACACATTCTGTCTGTCTGTCTGTTAGTCAAGTGAAATATTTAATCATGTGAATCATGTGGCCCGTTTCAAACGAATCTTGTGTTTAAAAGAGGGAATTACTTCACTATTTCTTGCCATTGCTTTCAGATTTTGCCCATCATATATCCTTCTATAATCAGTTACCAAACTTACCGGCCTCTTCTAGTTCACTTTTTCTTTTTTAGGAAATTGCATTATCAGTGCACACATTACAATCAGTATTTGTTAAATCATTATTCTGGTAATACGACGGGATTACTCTTTTTCCCATTATCCTTCTGTTACCAACGGCCGTTTTCTCAGTCTCTCATAGACAAATGAAAGTAGATGCTAGAATCCTCTCTGTTAAGCAGCAATAGTCAGTGGTATGTTATGTCTTTGCCAGCACTCACAACATAACAGTGACCATGGTAAAAAGTAGTAGCACAAAGGTAACGTGGAAAGAAGAGGTTGACAGGAACTATATGCAGGGATGAAAACTGAATTTCTCTTGAATGTATTACCCAAATAACCATGAGACAAAAATGAAGAAAACTTGAAGTTTTTTTTTCATAAGCGGACTAGCATAAGTTGATGCTGATGAACGTCTATTATATCTCTTTCCAAAGAAGTAATGTTACTACGTCTTGTTCCCGTAAAGCCGGCAGTGGATAGTACTGAATGAAATTCCACTCGGTGGAGAGACAGACAAAGACTTGGAAACGAAAGCAAAGGAACTGGTGCATCAAGAGGAGAAGAGTCGATCTCGTAGTCTGGGTCCTGACAACCCTCCTTCGGGGAAGCCACCACCAGGAGCCTCAACCCGGGGCAAAAGGAACGTAGACGGTGCCCCAAGTGAACACTCTGGAAAATCGTCAATGAGGATTGTGGGACTGCTTCAACAGGTACTGTACTCCCGGTGCAACAATATACCGGTAAGAACATTTGGTATTAACACTGTGGTCTTTGCCGTAGTCAGGGTTCAGTAACTTCAAGTAGCCTAGTTTACCTAAAGTGCTACTGATCTTGTCAGTAATCTTCCATATAACTTGGCCACAGAACTCAGCAGAAATATTTTACAGAAATTTTTATGCTTACTTCAGTCGCCATAACTTTAAAGCAAGGGAAGTCATATCCTCCTCCTCCTCCTGTGGTACCCTACCCACTCAGTCAGGCCTCTGGCATATTTCCCGCATACAGTTCACTGACCTCTTGCCATTACACGGGGTCGGATCCATGGGTGGGGGTGGGGAGCAGGGTGTCAAGTCCTCTGTGCTTTAAATATTTTAATTTTCATGATATATTACATATGTGTTTCAAGTACCTTTTATATATACAGATAACGTGAATAGTCATTCTCATATATTACATTTAAGTTGTAAGCTACAGTATTTATAATAAACTGATGAAAAAAGTAAAAAAATCGTCAGAACATCACTCTTAGGTGCTCAAGTGTGTGTGTGTGTGTGTGTGTGTGTGTGTGTGTGTGTGTGTGTGTGTGTGTGTGTGTGTGTGTGTGTGTGTGTGTGTGTGTGTGTGTGTGTGTGTGTGTGTGGGGGTGGGGGTGTGTGTGTGTGTGGGGGGGTGTGTGTGGGTGTGGGTGTGTGGGTGTGGGTGTATATCTATATCTATCTATCTGTCTGTCTATCTATATAACTAATATTCATAATGTAGTTTATACACCTTCACATAGCCAGTCCCTCCTTCATTCTGCTGCCTTCATCATCATCATCATCATCATCATCATCATCATCATCATCACCACCATCATCATCATCACCACCATCATCATCATCATCATCATCATCATCATCATCTTCATCATCATCATCATCATCATCACCAGCAGCAGCAGCAGCAGCAGCCTGAGTCAGTCCGCCGAAGGACAAAGGCTTCTCCCATCATTTTTCTCATTACTTGTTGGCTGTTAAAGGGTTCCATCCAGTACCTGCGAATCTCCTAATCGTACTTTGCCATCTCGTCCTGTCTGCTCTCTTCCTCTCACTCCGTCTCTAGGCTGTCACCCTGTTCCCTGGTTATCCATCTGTTATCTGTTCAACAATACGAATGATGTGACATGCCCACATCCACTGTTGTATTAATCTACAAAAAACGTTATAACTCAAGCGACTGTCAAAACTGCTTTATCAGAATGAACCTCTTTGACTGATGAATTTTTACTTTCTGGACCGGAAATATATGGGCTGCAGGATATACATACATCACATGTGATACTGTAATGGTGTGGATGCACACTGCAGACCATCGCAGACTTTACTGGTTTATTGAGACTGATATTAGTAATGCCATCCACGTTCAGCAAAACATCACTACAGCCATCACTACCACTCAGACACCTGCTGCCTTTTTAGGTGCTGTGGTTCAGCCATCAGTATTTTCCTGCATACGGGTAATTTGGATCTTTCCAACGTTGTTAAAATTCACCGCATACACCACATCATGCACCCACTTCCATGAGCAGCTTATTGATACACCACATCATGCACCCACTTCCATGAGCAGCTTATTGATACACCACATCATGCACCCACTTCCATGAGCAGCTTATTGATACACCACATCATGTACCCACTTCCATGAGCAGCTTATTGATACACCACATCATGTACCCACTTCCATGAGCAGCTTATTGATACACCACATCATGTACCCACTTCCATGGGCAGGTTATTGATTGTGCTCCCTATTTTTATTCGACCCCAACCTCATTCTTCTGCGGGTAGAAAAAAGAAAGCGGGATGATGCAGTATACACACACACACACACACACACACACACACACACACACGATATACAATATACACAGTATATATATATATATATATATATATATATATATATATATATATATATATATATATATATATATATATATATATTTATATATATATATATTATGTGTGTGTGTGTGTGTGTGTGTGTGTGTGTGTGTGTGTGTGTTATCAGTATGAATGCATGTTTTTTCCGCTTATCATGAAATACAGTAGGTGTTCCAATTGTTTGACCAAAGTTGTTACAATGGGTGCTGTCTATTGAGGTGCCAGGATTTTAATGAGTGACCTTGCGTACCTGTAACTTTTTTTTTTTTTTTTAAATCAGAATCTGAATATATTTCCTCAATAGTTTTATACACATTTGAATTCGCATTCGTATGATACTGTTTTATATTTTAAATGTCAGTCTGAGTAATTTATAAGCCTAATAACGGAACAGCATGTGCCCGTCGGATGAAGTTCCACACAGACCTATTTTTCATCCATATTGACTGCATTCCCATTTTTTAACTTTTTCAAACATCCTGTATATCTGGCACTGTGATATTGTTCGGTACCACAGTCCTTCTTTCAGCATTATCAACGAGAGTAAAGAGAGACCAGGATTGTTAAAATTTAGATTCATACCTACCATTCGGTACACTGAAGAAACATGCCGTTAGAAGTCCAAATAGGAATGGGTAGAGTATGGCAAGTAAACATGCATGGTGAAAAATAACTTGTTGACTCAACAGAGCAATGATACAAGGCCAAGCGGGTTCACAAGAGAATATAGTAAGGATGGGTGAGTGACAATGAGTATTAAAACAAATGTCTGGTAATATCGGATTACATGAAGTGTAGGATGAAGGAAATCAGGAAAGAGGATAACCCACATACCAGCAAACCTAAAGCTAACAGTTGGATGGTGGTTAGTTTATGGTATGGTTAGATTCAACGGTGTGCAGACGTTATGTAAACGATGAATTTGTTCCAAAGTTTCTGTAGACTTGGGGTAAACGGTGGGACAGTGGTTCGACCAAAGCTTGGTACCTGTATAAGTTTAATGCTGTACAGACGTTACGTAAATTATGATTTTTCTTTTAAATTTATTTGAGGCAAACCTAAAGCTAACGGTTGGATTGTGGTTATTCCCATTGTATGGTTAAATTTAAAAGTGTATAGACGTTACGTAACGTATCGTTTATAAAGAGCAACATTTTTTTTAATGGAAGAAAAAAGGAACCAAAGGCCAGGAGTCAGCAAGATTGTTCCCTCGAAGAACAAACAAAAACAGGATAACAGAGCCAAATTCAAGATTCGTTATTTCGAGATGCCTGGAAGCCAGATTCAAGATCCGTTATTTCGAGATGCCTAGACATGCTGTGTTTCAAAGACTGGAGATCATAGGCTGTAGAAAATACATAGGGAGACAGTTTCAGAGTTGACCTCTTGCATACATGAAGGACTGAGAGTACTGTATTGCATTAGAAAGATGGACAGAAAAGGGATGAGAGTTTGTTGCTAGACGGGTGCTACGCGCCCGCCGAAGTGGTGGAGGGATGCATACGTCGGCTTTGGTCACTTAACGGCGGCTCTCCACGCTGCTCGAACTCTGGCAGCCTCCCTTATCCCTGAGGCCAGACTATGACCTTGTCCCAGGTCTTTTTTGGTCTGTCTCTGGCAACCCTACCCCGACGATCACACTTTTCGCCTTTTGAACCCGATTGCCATCCACCACTCCTTATCACAACACCAATACATTCCCGTCCCATCCTTCCTCGCTACTCATCAATCGTAATCCTAGCTCCCCCCCCCCCTCCGGCCTCGCATTCAAGGAAGCACTACACATCTAACTAATCACTGTCATTTCTGTACGTTAGAGCTTACGATTGTCCTCTTCCTTACCTGGCCAGGTCTCACGTTCATTCAGTGTTAAACTACTAACACATGCTGCATACTAGGATCCCTTAACACGGAGGGAAAGCCCTTTCAGTGATAGGAGAGGTAACAGCTTTCTTAACTTTCTCTAACCACTCATTACCCTAGCCACAGAACTAGCTCCAGCCCCACCCTCCAACTCATAAAATGTGCCACAAATAACAAAACTCCTCCACACATTCAAGAGACTCAAGCAGCAGTAAATTTTGTGGAATTGGGCAAAAATTTGGATAAAGTTGGAATATCTTTATGCTGTAATCGTTAGATAATACGAGTATGTGAGTAAATATATGCATGATTTGAAACTCATAATTATGATTCATAATATTTTGTTTATGTGGTAGGTGGGGGCGCATACCATCCACTCACTCAATGTAGTGCTGCTCTCGGGTGTCTGCCCTTTCCTCTCCTCCATCCTTCTTTCCTTCCATCCTGTTCCATCTTTCTTTCCTTCATTCTTTCCTCGGCCTTCTGCCTACGGGTGACTTTACACTCCCTCATCTGTCTTTCTTTCCTTCATTCTTTCCTCTTCCTTCTGCCTGTGGGTGACTCTACACTGAGTGACAAGCCAAATGGTACAGGAAACCATTTACTACGCTGGGTGGTAACCATATAACCAAATTTTGGCACCTGGTGGTTTAGTGAGTAATTACTGCTCTCCAATCGGATTGAGCCAGTGAAAGTTTATATCCATGGGGTGGTTGGGGTTTATTGCTCATGTAATGCCGCTCAGGGATGAGTGAGGCTGGTCACTTTCATTTTAAATGTCAGGACCAACTTGCCTAGCCCCGGGCTCCTACGCTTCTTATGGGACAATGTAGGATTGGATGATGATGATGATGATATATTGTTTCCTTTGCTCCTGGTTGTCCTTTTTGTTTTTACGAGAATCAGTCATTCCCCAGGATAGAGCTAGCTTTATTAGCTCATTCCAGTCACTAAGCAAATATTAATACCAGTAAAATGCGCTTTGTGAGAGCGTGACGAAAGAGTTAGCCCATGTTACCACAGTTTCCTTCTGATATAAAATCATGGGGAGAATCTTCGATATTTAGTCGCTAGAGTTGATGTAAAAAAGCTCAGTTACGGCGGAAAATCATTTTTAACTCGATTTCGTAACTGAGGCGTTCACCGATTTGAGCTGAACACTCCCTTGGAATACTCGAGATTCCAAGGGGTTCCTACGCCTTTGTGAATGAAATTTTAGTAGATAAAATTTATAGAATGAATGTATCACATGCAGAATTTCAACTCTACTTCACATAAGATAAAAGTTATTAGCTTCTGCTTAGTGTGATGGTCGGGTCTGCCCGCGTCGCTCATTTCCAAACTTAACTGAGAGTAAACATCGCTCGCTTGGTTAGCTGGCTCGCTCGTAATTATTTGGTAACTGTCAAGGAAATAATTGGAAATTGTACCTTACAAAAAAAAAAAAAAAAATGACTAAACTAGTATGGCGCGTTATTTTATTTGAAAGAGCCGCTAGATAAGATGAGTAAAGTATTCGTCTGTAATCCGCACACCTGTTGTCAGCGCTGTATAGGCTATTCACACCTTTATTTTATAATTTTGCTGGCAACTTATGGTGCAACTTAGTTTGCTATCATCACTCAGTCACACAGTGCGCAGTGCCGTCAGGTTCATCTGACGGTGCGATCGGTGAACGTTGGAGATGAGAGCACTGAGCTCTGTAATACAGCTCAGTGGCTGGGAGACCGTCTGAGGGACGTATGGCGATTCGAGTCCTTGACCTTGGCCTTTTTTTTTTATTTTTTTTTTTTAACCAGTCGCGATAGCGAAGCTGGTATTGTTTTCAGTGTGTGTGTGTGTGTGTGTGTGTGTGTGTGTGTGTGTGTGTGTGTGTGTTAGCACGATAACTTCGCAACCGTTCAAAATATCATCACAGAATTTTACAGGTGTGTAGTAGGGAAAAAAAATCGATCACGAGTTTGAGATTGGTGAAAACAGGTCAAGGTCTGTGTGTCGTTATCACGATAACTTAGCAGCCGCTCAAGATGTCATCACAAAATTCTACAAGTGTGTAGCAGGGATGAATATCTCCCACGAGTTCGAAACTGGTGAAAGTAGGGAGTCTGTGTGACTTACCACGATAACTTCGCAGCCATCTCAAGATGTCTCAAAAAATTTTACAGGTGTGTAGTATGGATGAAAATCTCCTACGAGTTCGAAATTGGCTAAAAGTAGGTCAAGGTCTGCGTGTCTGTTAACACGATAGCTTCGCAACCGCTCATGATATCATCACAAAATTTTACAGGTGTGTAGTGGGGATGGAAATCTCCTAAGAGTTCGAAATTGGTGAAAGTATGTCAAGGTCAAGATCGTATTCCGAGCCGCGCTAGATTTGTATCGGCTCGTGGCTGGTGTGATTCCCTCCTTGGGCCTGTAGTTTTTTTTTTTTTTTTTTTTTATTTAATGTAGACGCTACCAGGGTCAGCCTAGCCATGGACTTCTACTCTCGGAAGTGAGCAAAATTTGATTTGGCAGTTCTAGGAAATAGAAATTTGTTCTGTTACCAGCTTTGTTGCAAGAAATTAAAGTCTGGTTAGTCCCTTACAGTTCATTTAACGTTGCACTAATTTTAAAAATCCTATGCGCTCTAACGTTCGCAAAAAAGATTATAAATCAACGTTAACCCTAGTATACTGGCAACGTTAAACTAACTTCGAGACGACGTTTTTTGTAATGGGGGAAGAATATTTACCAAAATACAAGGATGAACTATGAAGCACTGACACCAGGATGAACAGTGAAACACTGACACAAGCCATAAGTAATGAACTAGGACAGTGTTTCTTAACCTTTTCCGACCTCAGCACCCCCCCTCCCCCTGTCATCAGGTCTCAGTCCAGCACCCCTTTAAATCTGGTTACTGGGACTGCAGTTGCTACACGACTGCAGGGTTAAAGTGAAGTACTGCCTGACAGTTTATTTTATACATTCTCAAAAAAAAAAAAAAAAATCAAGTACGCCAATACTGAGCAAAACCAATAAGAAAAAAAATAATACAGCAATTCCCAGCATCCCCAAATATTGATTTCAGCACCCCTGGGAGGTGCTAGCACCCCAGGTTAAGAAACGCTGAACTAGGAGATCGTAAGTAGACGCTGACTGGACCTATGACCATATGATGGTGGAGTGGGTGAGACCTAGCAGCATTATATTGCTTACATTGCATGGCGGTAGCTGGCCACCTCTGAAGTGCCAATACCCCACGGGGCAGGTTCACAAACAGCTTTACGATTTATACCTTTTTATAAGTAGGATTTGTTTTTGCAGGATGAACAAAAGACGTGGGATTCTGCATTTCTTTCCTTGCTCTTCCCGAAAATATTTAGACCTAGCCTGCGATAATTTCCTTTCCGTAAATAAGAATAATTTTTGCGGGAAGAACAAGATACATGGTAATAATCTGCACTCTTCTTGACTTTCATGGGAAAACGATCAGCTACGACAGGGAGTGAACAAGAGCTTCTTTGTGACACCGGATCCTGGGGAATGCGGAAACGGATATGATAGCATGGCGTTCACTTTACATAGTCTGTCCTAAAGAAGTCTGTCTTTTGTAATACAGTTTCGTAGAAAATGAAAAATCGTAGAGGTAAAGTTAGACTTGCTTAATGACAGCCACACAACAGCAACCACATTCATTTATCTATCTGTCTATTGCTAGATGTCTTAATCCGGTAAGGGGTGAACACAAACAAATCGTCTCCATGTCGCCATGTCCACCACCATTTCACTGCCCTTACCCCAGCCCATCCATCCCCTGGCTCATATACCTCTCCATTCCATCCCTCCAACTCATCCCCGGCCTCCCTGTCCCTCTACCCCCTTCCACCTCACTCACACTTTCCTCGTTAGTCTCTCGCTCTCCATCCTCTCCATATGGTTAAACCACCTCAGTGTACTCCTCCTAACGTTTACTATGACATTAACGTCTACACCACAATGCTTCTTCACATCCTCATTTGTCAGTCTGTCTCTCCATGTAACTCCACATGCTCCTCTCAGGTGACTCATTTCCACTGCTGTCATTCTTGACTTGTGTCCTCCCAAAAAGGTCCAAGCTTCGCTTCTATACGTTAGAGCTCGTATCATAATACTATCATGCAGCGACTTTTTTTACTTCCATGCTCACTTCCTTATTTCTTATCACTGCTTTCAATGAAACACCAACATTTCTTCACTGTTGTACCCTTTCAAGCACTTCATCCTCCAAACTTCCATCCTTACTCATCACACTACCCAAGTAGCCTATTTAAATTCACTTATATTTTCCATTTCCTCATTATCCAACCATAATATACATTCAGTGACTTAATTTCTCTCGAAGGCCATAACTTTACTTTTCCCCACATTCACCTTTAGATTCCGTTTCTTACACACTCACCCAAACTCATTCACCAAGCCTTGCAGTTCTCCTTCGTCTTCACTTAACAGTACAGTATCATCTGCAAACAACAGTACATAAAGTTTCCAAACGCTGCCCTCTGTCATTAGGGCCGCTTTGACATCCGCTGCCCTACCTTGTATCTCTTTTGCAACCCCATCCATATAACCCTGGAGACATGACACATCCCTGTTTCAGCCCAACATTCAGACAGAAAAAGTCACTCAGTTCACCACTCACACGCACTGCAGCCTTAGCACCCTCTTAAAATAATGTTCACGGCATTCAACAGCTTCCTATTTACTCCATATATTATTAATATTTTCCACACTCCTTGTCTATCGACTCTGTCATATGCTTTCTCCCAATCCATGAAGGCCGCTTACAACTTCTTTCCCTTCTCTGGAAACTTCACTAAAGACTTAAGGATGAATATTTGATCTATACAACCTCATCCATTCCTAAAACTTCCCAATTCTTCTCCAACTAATTCCTTTGTTCTTTCCCTGTGTCAGTAGGTATCCTAACATATAATTTTCCTATTACACTAAGAAGACAAATGCCCCTATGATTGCCACATACTTCTTTTTCCCTTCTTCGTTTGTACAGGGGAATAATTATACCTGACTTCCAATCTTCCGGGACTCTACCTTCCTCCCAGGCCAATCTGCATATCTTCCACATCCATTCTGCTACTATCTCTGCCCCATGCTTCATCATTTCACGACACACTCCCTTAATTCATGGTGTTTTCCCCATTTTGACTTTCCTCATTGTTTCCACTACTTCCATCTTACTGATCTCTTCCTTCCTTCTCACCTCCCTTCTTCTCCCAGGCATTCCCAGCCACATATGCTCGCATTACTTTAATTTTCTGTGTTTAACAATCCCTGGTCAGATCCTTCAGTTTGGAAAAGGAGTGCGGCGTGATTCCTAGCAGAATTGCCACAAGTTTGGGTCAATGCTCATTCATTCTCAAATTCGTCAAGATATGCTTCCAAATCCCCCTTTTTACTGTGGCTCTATAATAAAATTAAACAGTATGTTTATAGAATGTATTTTGGTAAATAGCATTGTTCTTTTATTACAAGTCATCATTGATCTGTTTAAAATACTGGACGTACACCCTTAAGTATCTCCCGTTCCCCAAATCCGTGCTTATTGAATGGTCAGCGTTGCCGACTGCTAAGGCGACAGCCTGTTAGTCCCAGGATTCGAATCCCGATGCGGGCAGCTGGGATCACAACTCAGATGTCCTTCAACCCTTTGTGGTTGGTAGGTAAAATGAGCACCTAGGGATACACGTAGGGGAGGTAACTTTGGCAATCTGGATGATGTAGTGACCCTCTATTCCAGGATACTGGGTGACAAACCCACCACAGGTTCAAAGACCAAAGTAATGGAGATGAGCACAGCGACTAAGCCCCTCATGGCGTCTGCCCCATCTTTACTTTACCTATTTAAGTTAGATCTGTTACTTTACCTCACACCAGGAGCATCTGCCAAATCACTGATAGCCTTACATACAACCTTGTTTTTTTAACGACACATTTACGCATTTGTTCATTCCTTGCAGCGCAAGGAATTATATTTAATTTTGCTAATTTATATACACACACACACACACACACACACACACACCATATATATATATATATATATATATATATATATATATATATATATATATATATATATATATATATAGCCTATGCAACATGGACTACAGTTGCTTACATTCATAGCATTTATTTATCATCATCGTAATCTTCTCCTCCTTTACTATTAACAGACAAGGAACAAGACGGAGAAACAGTTTGTGGTGGGTGACAACAAGACCTACGGGGGTTACCACAACGCGCCCCTCAAGCCCAGCTCCAGACACTCCCTCGTGGTGGTCACTGAGAAGACGGCAGGTAAGAGCACTAACGATTTGCATGTCGAGGGATTTGCTTCAGCTCAAGTGCGTGTTTCAGTTCAGGGGGTTTGTTTCAGCCTGGAGGGTTTGCTTCAGTTCAGGGTGCTTATTTGAGTTCAGAGGGTTTATTTCAGTCTAGCGGGTTTGCTTCAGCTCAAGTGTTTGTTTCAGTTAAGGGAGTTTGTTTTAGTTGAAGGTGTTTGCTTCAGTTAAGGGAGTTTGCTTCAGGTAATCAGTTTCTTTCAGTTAAGGGTTTCTTTCAGTTATGGGTTTGCTTCCGTTAAGGGTTTGCTTCAGTTAACGTGTTTGTTTCAGTCAAGGATTTGCTTCATTTAAGGGTTTGTTTCAGTTAACGTGTTTGTTTCATTTAAGGGTTTGTGTCAGTTAAGGGTTTGCTTCAGTTAAGGTGTTTGCTTCACTTAAGGTGTTTGCTTTAGTTAGGGGTTTGCTTCAGTTAAGGGTTTGCTTCAGTTAAGAGGCTTGCTTCAGTTAAGGGGTTTGCTTCAGTTAAGGGGTTTGCTTCAGTTAAGGGTTTGCTTCAGTTAAGAGGCTTGCTTCAGTTAAGGGTTTGCTTCAGTTAAGGGGTTTGCTTCAGTTAAGGGGTTTGCTTCAGTTAAGGGGTTTGCTTCAGTTAAGGGGTTTGCTTCAGATAAGTGGTTTGCTTCAGATAAGTGGTTTGCTTCAGATAAGTGGTTTGCTTCAGATAAGTGGTTTGCTTCAGTTAAGGGTTTGCTTCAGTTACTCAGGCCCAGTTCATCAGCACCTTGTCAGTTTGCCTGATTAGAAAGTACGTGTATTAACTTTCTCAGGGTCGTATGACTTACTCGAGTATTAAAAAAAAAAAAAAAGTTTAATGTCAGCTGGAATGAAACAGCAGAGTTGCCCTGGTCATTAGAAAGTTAATGTACTGCATTTGCTTAACTTTACATATTCTTGAAGCATGTTCTTCCTTTATGTACAGTCAAAGACAAAAGTCGTGTCGCGGTTTTGTCCGAAGAGTAAGTGTAACACGTGAAATATTATGTGAGTCTACCACGGTTACATATTCGTTGTAGGCTAGCCTGACTTTCCTCAAGCTTTATATCTGCTGCTGATGAGTTGACGGTATGAATGAAACCAGGAAATTCCGAAGTCTTAACATCCATTCGCGAGAACTGCTGCGTCCGAGAAACTAAATGTGAACCATATTCGGTCAGGCGATGATTGTGTGGCAGTTACATCTTACATCTTACGTATGGAGAGGGCAAACAACATGCGTCGAGCTACAAGGAAGATGGGAGAGGGCATGATGTACCTTTATATAGGGGGGAGATTATAATCCAAACAGATAATGCAAACATTCGGTGTAAGCAGAACTGCAGTGAAGTGGATTAAGCTATTCTGTGCGGAAGGTACAACGGAGAGCGATCCTCGTTTAGGTCGCCCTCGAGTTACCACACTAAAACAGGGCAGGAAATAATCACAACGATGGAAGATATTACCAACAAGCAGTGCAAAGTCGTAAGAGACAAATTGCACCTAGGATGAAGCACACGAATGTTTGTGCGTAGACTTCGGTTATGTAGACTAGTCTGGACGATTTTGTTTAATGACACTGACAGATAATGGCAGTCATAGCTTATAATTACCAACTCCAAATAAGTAGACGTTAAATTAATAATGATGTAGATTTTATTTCCGGGCATTTCTTTAGCTAATGGAATTGCAGTGTTGCTGACGTGGCATTGAAAAAGAGAACTGATGAAAACTGCTTCATATAGATAAATATATGCAATTAAATATATATATATATATATATATATATATATATATATATATATATATATATATATATATATAAAGTAAACGTAGCAGTCAAATAATACAATATAAAGATTAGTTTTGCATAGTTACAAAAAATTTGATCGTATCCACAGGTTCGTCACCTGGAGCAAATGGCATGTCATGTCAGTGTTACAAACATTCCGTATGACGCAAAGCAGAGCGTATCAAAACTTGAGCCTTTCGGCAGATGTATTCACCAGATTTCAGGACACGACTTCTGTCTTTGTACCTCTCCCTCTCCCCTATTCAATGTCACGACTATTCAAATACTTTGCCATTCATTTGCTTTTCTTCAGCATTCCCTGGTGCTACTCCTCCCTATTCACATAATCTATATTAATCATATGCTCAGTCCCCTACACCTCCTTACTACACATAGTGCATTTTTTTTTTTTTTTTTTTTTTTTTTTTTTTTTTATGTGACCGACTCTGGGAAAAACTTCACAGCCTGATTTCAAGGCCCAGTAGTCCTCCTACGTATCGCACACCTCTACATGTCACCATACTAATCATCTGCTTTATTCCCTACTCCTCCTTACCTACCTACTCTAAATTAATCATCACTCAGTCCCTTACGCCTATTTACTCACATACTTAAAATCATTTACTTTACCCACTACAGTCCATTCACTCACGCTCCTGTTTCTGCCATGCAAAAATCTTTCCTCCCTCTAACAATCTCCTTTCTTTTCTTACACACTTTTCCCCTCGCTTATATCCTCTCTTACTTCTCTCACCCAGTTACCTTTCCCTCCCCTCTTTTACGCCCCATCTTTTTCTTCTCCTTCTCCTCCTCCACCTCCTCTTTACCTCCCCCCCTCCGTCCTTGCCTCCTCCCCTTCTTTCATTTTTTGTTATCCATTTTTCCTTTCACTACTCTCCTTATGCTACCTCCCCTCCAGTTTGCCCTTCTTGATTCTCCTTATGCTAGTCCCGATATCCTCCCCACTATCTCTTTGCTTTCCACCTTCTTTGACGTCTCTCTCTCTCTCTCTCTCTCTCTAACCTCCCAACATTTCGGTTTTTTCTATCGGCATTTTCAATAGTGTGTATTAAAATAAGGTGATTCCAAGAATTAGTCATATTTGTAGGTTGGTACCAAAAATATTTTGTTCCATTAACCAGTTTTTTCGTAAAAGCTAATCGCTTCGCTCATATTACAATTAATCTATCACCATGGATATTAAATAAATTCACCATGAAATTAAATAAATAGTTTTATGGTAAGTAAAGATACAGTCATGGTAGAATAATAATACTTTAGAATTATGCTTGAATGACTGGTTTCACCGTCATTTGTTGTGCCTATCACTAACACACTATGGTTTCTTGGTGATAATGCTTTGTCCAGAGAGGAGACAATATTATAAATAAGTTACATGAACAATTGATGTTCATAGTTAACCGTAAAATCCCTAATAATTAATCTTATTGTAGTCGATTACATTTCACTCTAAAACTATTCACACACTAAGCACAGTGCCTTGTTTTGCAGGCAGATATTGACCCGCGACTACCCCAGGTTTTAGCAGCCATTTTTCTGACTTGAAGTGGTGTACTTAGCAGATCGCTCTACAAATCTCTTACATACTGTTCCCAACTGAAATGCTTTTCACAGACATGGCCGTGGGAAGAAACCTTGTCCCACCGTCCACACAAATGTATCCAGGTTGTCTGGTGATTTTAACATTCTGCATGCGAAGGCGTCTCAGATAATGGTCATCAGGTGTCTTCCCAGAACACCAAAACACGCTCCACTTAGTGAAAAGTACAGTACCTTCGTAAAATGTATAAAATAAAGCAGGCTATACGTCACATTGGGCTGCTAAACACACACTGTTGTCCTGGGCCTTGGCGGGTGGTGCCCTGGTGACGTCACGGGTCAAGGCGACCAGTCATAGATCACCTTCGCAAAACCTACATTATTTTGGTACAGAGATGAGCACACTGAGTGCGCTGTTCCTCTCTCTCCCTCTCTCTCTCGTTGACCTTCCATAATCCCACTCCCCACAACCCCCCCCCTATCCTCCTCTCTCGCTCTTTTATCTCCCTTTCACCACTCCGCTCCCTTCACCTCTTCCCCTCCCCTCTCCCTGACCCTCTCCCTTTCCACCACTCTTTCTCCATAAGCTCATCTGACCTCCCTTTCACCTCCTCTCTCCACAAACTCCCTTCCATCTTCCCCCCTCTCTCCCTCACCTCTTAACCTTACCTCAAGCCCACTCTCTGCTTTTACATCTCCCCCTCGTAGTCTTGCATTACCATCTTTAACTTCAACTCATAAAGTCAGATACAATAGTCATATTCTTCTCTGTAAAAACAGCTTCGAAAGTGCAGTACCATTAAATCAGTTACTGTCTGCTTTCCATTGTATTCCTTTGTACTCTCCCTGACCCTCTTTTTCACCCTCCTCCGCCTGCAGGAAACTACGCTGAGATGAAGGTCACCTCGCCCATCCAGATCCTCGCCGTAGACCATGGCACCAACGCCGCTCTGGTGGGGGGGTTGGCATTGATGGTTATTGTGGTGATAGTGATCCTGCTCGTCATCTTGTTCAAGTGCTGGTAAGAATAATATCAGCATGAGGCGGGCCTGTCTGCTCATTGTGCTTTAATTATCCGCCCATACACCAACAGTAAATTAGGTTGCCCGCTTTGCTCGCTGTCTCGTAAAGACCCCCTTTCTAACTTTTATATGTGACATCTTTTTATAATCCTCCATTTCCCTCACCAGTTCCCTAAGTGCTGATGATGATTCAGTCCACCTTTCACCTTCATATTTATTTAGCTATTTATTTTTTGTTCAGATAATGGTAGTAAACAGAAAAGTGTTGGAAATAATTCAGTCCACATTTCACCGTCATTTTTATTTCTTATTTTCTTCAGGTTATGGTAGTAAAATGATCACGTTCTACTTTCACGTGACGCTTTTTCAAGTGTTAGAGGTAATATGAATCCTTATTAATTTTACGTGTAGTTTTTCTTGCTTTCAAGTGCTGGAAAAGTGCAATCCCCTTTCACCTTCATATTTATCGTTTTTTTCTTCAAGTGCTGGTAAAACACAATCTCCCTCCCACCTTCATACCTGTTACTTTTTTCTTCAAGTGTTGATAAAAATACAATCGTCCTCCCACTTTCATACTTGCCGTTTTTATCTTAAGTGCTATACCGAGGCAAACTTGGCCTAAAATTGCCATCTCTCAGATTTGAAATCTAAGCTGTAACAATATTTTTACACTAGCATTTGGTGCTAGTCGCGAATACAGTAAACGTATTGAAGAGGATGTAGAACAGTATCAATGTCTTTTTCTGCCACAATCCTACGTGATGTAAGTTGCAAATGAACAAAAATATAGTAAAAACAGTTATCCCTCCCTCCTTTCAGCTAGACTCGACGTTTTCTTCGCTGTAACCTTTCTAGTCCAATGATGTGCTTTATATTTTGTTCTTACATTTATTTCTAGTGCT
The DNA here is from genome assembly GCF_032717465.1 of Coenobita brevimanus. Lineage (NCBI taxonomy): Eukaryota > Metazoa > Arthropoda > Malacostraca > Decapoda > Coenobitidae > Coenobita > Coenobita brevimanus. The sequence continues at coordinate 11,442,562 of NC_137051.1, forward strand.
GGATATACTGTAATACTGTCCCCCCTTCACCTTTGTACTATATCACTTTCATTACGATACACCTTCAGTCTAATTTGTTATTATTCATTTCATTTTCCCCACCACAACTACACAATTTTGTTCAGTTTGGGACAGCTTCTAGTGGCGAAGGGGTTTATGAAGACTATGTGTAACACCGCCACTTCGAAAATTCTCTCGAAGGCTAAATATATTCGTCCGGTAGCAATAGGAGTAAGATAAAAAGTACGTCATCTGAGGAAATAGACTATTTTTTCCTCATCTCACTCATTCATTCATTCATTCACTCTGCCATTCAGACAGTCAGTCACTCATTTACTCACTTATTCACTCACACGCTCACTTACCCACTTACTCATTCGCTATCACTCAGTCGTCTCATTTTGATCGCTTCTATTGTCACTTTCATTACTTTCCCACCACTCATGACTTTTCCTGTTATTCATTGTTATTTTTGCGTCAGTCTTGGCTTATTTCCAGGCCACCTTCATCACTTTTGTCATTTTCATTCTTTTCTCATGCCCCTTTTGCTAATTACTCTTCATTTTCATCCTTTTGGTCACATTCATTGATTCCTAATGCCACCTTCATCAGTTTTATATTACCCACACTGGTGGATTTTTAGCTACCAGGTGTCCTCTCTCAGAATGCTCACTCTGTATACACACACCTCCGGTATTCTCACTTGCTCGGTATCCTCACTCAGTATTCTCACTCATTCAGAATCTTCACTTTCTCAATATCCTCACTCATTCAGTACCCTCACTCATTCAGTATCCTCACTCACTCGGTATCTTCACTCACTCACTATCCTCGCCCATTCAGAATTCACTCGCATTCCATGCACTCAGTATCCGCATTCAGTTATTGTTATCATTCACTAATTATCCTCACCCACTTTCATCATTCACTCAGTATCCTCATTCACTTTGTATCCTCACTCACGTGACATCGTCATTCACTCTTTACACTCACTCACTCAGTATCCTTACTTAGTTAACATCCTCACTCACTCATTACATTCACTCAGTATCCTCACTTGCTGTACGTCTCTATATTCAGTATCCTTACTCACTCAGTACTCTCACGCAATATCCTCACTTGCTTGATATCCTCACAGTCAGTGTCTTCATTTATTCATTATCCTCACGTACTCAGTATCCTCACTCACTCATTATCCTCACTTATTCATCGTCCTTTCTCATTCTGTATCCTCACTCACTCATTATCCTCACCCACTCAGTATCCTTACTCACTCATTATCCTCACCTACACACTGTCCTCACTCACCCACTATCCTCATTTATTCATTATCCTTACTCATTCAGTATCCTCACTCACATGGTATATTTGCTCACTCAGTATCCTCCTTCGCTTGCAGGCCAGGAGTTAAGAAGCTTCCTGAAACAGATGACCAAAGGCATAGTGAGTAAATCCTGAGTAAATGCTTGTCAGATGGTATGAGAATCGGTGAGTACGCTGAGGATATAGTATCAGGATAGACGGTGAGAAAGCTGAGTAAATAAAGGCAAGAGACGGTGAGTAAGCTGAATGAAATAATAGCAAGGGACAGTGAGTAAGCTGAATAAAATAATTGTAAGAAAAAAATAAGTAAGCTAAGGTGAGTGAGTAATGGCAAAAGACGGTAATAAACTGAGTAAATAATGGCACAAGACGGTGAGTAAGCTGAGAATATAATGGGGAGACAGTGAGTAAGCTGAATAAAATAATGGCAAGATAAAGGTAAGTAAGCTGGGTAAAAAATGGCAGAAAAGGGTAAGTTGAGCTAAATAATGGTAAAAGAGTGAATAAGCTGAGTGAATAATGGCAAGAGGCGGTGAGTAAGCTGAGTTAATAATGGGGAGACAGTGGGTAAGCTGAATGAAAAGTGAGATCGTGATTAAGGAGTAAATAACGCCAGAAGACTGAGAGTAAGCTGATAAAGTGATTAAGATGAGTAAATGATGCTAGAAGAAGGTGAGTAAGGTGATAAACTAACATCAGAAGACGCGGCGAGTATGGTGGGTGAATAATGTCAGGCGTGAGTAACGTCTGAATAAATACTGCCAAGACAGAAATCGTAAACAGAGAATGTAATGCAGAGAGAGAGAGAGAGAGAGAGAGAGAGAGAGAGAGAGAGAGAGAGAGAGAGAGAGAGAGAGAGAGAGAGAGAGAGAGATGAGCCGCCTCAATACGAGAGATCTTTTTTTAGCTGAGAGATTCGAAGAACAGTTAGAATGGATCCGTGAAATTCCGGTGCTGAAAGTGACGTAATGAGAACATAGACGGGAATATAGTAAGAAGAAGTCTGAGCATACGGCGAGAATGACGAGTGAGAGGGATTAACTGACAGTGTATGAAAACGTGGTTGGAAGAATTAGTAGATCAATGACGAGATGGAAGAACAAGGTGAGGGAGTATGTAAGGGACGATGGGGTGTTGTTGAAGGTGGAGTGGTTACCGAGTCAGATTCATGATGAAACTTTCCCAGTACTGTATTGGCATTTGAATATTCTGGAGGCTGAAAATTTATCAGTTCTGCTAAATAGTGATGGTTATTTTCACATGTCAGTAAATATGAATGTGTATAAGGGAAAAATGAGCCACAGTTGCAGAGCATTTTTTTTTTTTTTTAGACGTTTATGTTTCATACCGCAACAAACGTTTCGGAGATTATGTTAGCCATTTTCAGTATGTAAAAAAAAAAAAAAGGTAACATTTGTTAAAAGTGGAATGGAGAAAGTACTCCATTATTCAGTGGGTAATGCAAACTAAATTTTCATTACATGGTTGGGTATGTAGGATATATCTGATTTCGGGTCAGGAGTACTGCTCATCCACTCTCTTTTCTCGTTGTTTACGCAGTCACTTAAGTGATAAATTTGCAGTTACTAGTATAACCATTATAACATTTCGACTTACACATGCATCAGCCTCTCTATAGACACCCCATCTCCATTTGTACTTCATTAAGCATAGGGAAGAGTAAATTTTTAGCTATCCTTCTCCCTCCGAAAAGATAGTTCGGACCTGCAGTGAACGTACAGTATAATGGAACGATACAAATGCAGATACGGAATTATCCCACCTTTACTCGCCATAAATCAGTCGTTCCTCTCCCAAATCAGGCCTTGTGGAAATGCACCCGAAAAAGAAGGCTCCGACTGTCGTGCTGGAGCTGGAGCCGGAGCAGGAGGAGGTGCCCTTCCCTGAGCAAAACTCGTACCCCGTGCCCGAGGCAGATTCAGTTTACGCCAACTTGTGCCTGAGGATCCCGGAGGCTGAGGTGGAGGCCTACCTCTCCAGGGCCATCTGTTCTGCCGACACCGACATTGAGTTTAGGGTAACGGAATGCTTTTTAGGCGACACTAATAATAATTTTAGGATAACAAAATAATTTTAGGTGACACCGATGCTGAATGTAGGGTAAAAAAGTAGTTTTGGGTGTCACTGATACTGAGTTTAGGGGAAAAAATATATAACTATTGGGACAGAACCGACCCTCAGTTCAGAGTAAACGGATTAGCTTTGGGGTACCAAGACCTTGAATTTTTGGTAAGAGTAACAGCTATGAAATAACACCGGGACTGAGTTTAGGGTTAGAAAAGAGTTTTTGGGTAACGGCAACCTTCAGTTTAGAGTAAAAGGATAGCTTTTGAGTGTCACGGCTATTAGGTTTAGCATAAGAGTATTTTCTGGGTGGGTGGGAGGAAGGGAGTATTACTTAGCCCACCCAAGTCACAATAAACTTACCATAAACACCCTCTCATGGCTATAGAGAGTGGCCAGCAAACAGCGCTCCATAGAAACTCACTTAGTGGTATCTTCTGTGTTGCGAGGCCGGCTTAGCCTTCTGGTGTGGGCATGGGTGTGGCAGGGGGAGTAAGCAAGTAATAAATTAAACAGGACAGACATCGATAACGCAGCCTGAGCTATCCGGCAACGTAGAAGTCATCCAGCGGAGCAGAAGAGCGTTACATGTGGGCTTGATTTGCAGGAAGAACGAAAGACTTTGGGAAGAATCTGCTTTCCTTTCCTTCTTGCATGTGTGTGTGTGTGTGTGTGTGTGTGTGTGTGTGTGTGTGTGTGTGTGTGTGTGTGCGACTAAATAGGTAGGTAGGTAGGGAGAGAGAGAGAGAGAGAGAGAGAGAGAATCACAACCCTGCTCTTCATCGCTCTTCTCGCTGTTTGACAGAGTGTTCCAGCCAACGTGGGGAAAAGCTGCTCTGACGGAGAACTACAGGAGAACCGCAGGAAGAACAGATACAAGAACAATCTACCCTGTAAGTTGCAAACACCTTGGAGTTTATAGGCCAGATTATTAAAACTGGGTGCACGATGGTATAAGCCCCTGATTTTTGGCGGTTTGATGTCATCAACCCCCATTTGATATAATCGAACACAGTCATACACGATATCCTGAAGGCAGTTACGATCTGTCCTGGTCAAGTGCTTCATTATTATATACACCGTCATGCAGCTTGTCTCTTAAGCCCCGGTCCCTTCCTGAAGTCATGATCCCTCCCTTCCTCACCCACTCTCCGGCGGTAGGTGAGGGGAGGCGGGGACTAAGAGAGAAGTTGCCTGGCGGAGGGTGTAGTTAAAAAAAAAAAAAAAAAAAAAAAAAAAAAAGGGGGTGCTTGGCTAGCCCTTGGCGCTCTCAGTTTTGATAGTACGGTCAAGAGTATGCAAAGATGTATGGAATCACGCAGTGTTTGACAGTCATATAAGGAGCACCTGTAATCGCTGAATGTATTCAACCTGAATCCCACGCTACAGATTATAAACCACAACGATACTAAAAAGTCAGACATTATAATTATGTTATCATGACTTGCTTCATAAATTATCATTAAAAAAGAAAAAGGTGAGGAGGGGACTTGTTCATACCATCACGCTCTCAGTTTTAAGAATGTTCTTGTGGCTTTTCTTCTTCTTCTTCTTCTCATCATCATCACCATCATCATCATCATCATCTCCCTCCTTATCCTCCCGTTCTCCCAGTACTAGCGATGGGCTGCCCTGATCAGTTGGCTCCATCTCCCTGTTCTCCGCATCTTCCCCCGCCAGTTTTTCTGTGCTTCATAGCCCTCTCCCTTGATTCCTCCACTTCAGCCTCTGCTTTCCACTTGATCTTCCAACTACAGGTTCCTTCCATAATTTCTTAATGACTTTTGTACCCTCTCTCGGCACCACTTCAACCTAGCTTCTTTTATCTCCTCGCGAATCTTTCATACTTGCATTTCTAATTATCTTCGTTTATCTCCGTTCCTAAGAAAATGGAGAGGGAGAAATATGAAGCAGCCGATGCATAGTAATAATACACTTGTTGCAAGAGTAAAGAAACGAAGAAAAAAGGAAGAGCATAAAAAAAAGAGAGCGTGAAATATCAGTCTATGAATTTTGTCTCCCATTGCACGGAGATTAATGATAATAAAAGACAGAGAAGAAAAGAAAAGAATTAATCTTAAATTTTAAAAATCAGAGTATGAGAACGTGATTTTTTGTTTTATTCAACCCCCCCCCTTGCAAAAAAAAAAGAAAAAAGAAACCAAGGAGAGAAACAAAAGGAACGCATTTGGAGAAAAAGAACATCTGGTCTTTGTTATATGTCTCTGGCGAATACCAGCCCTTGAGTGCGATCACATGTACTTTCTTCCTGCTATCTATAGACTTAGCTTTGTTGTTACCTCCGCCAACGAAGTTGGAGGACATTATGTATTCATCTATGTTTGTCTGTTTGTCCACACGATCTCTAAAAGTTCTCAATGAATTTCAATGAAATTTTGTGGAAGGGGGTGGGGGGGGATGGGCCAAGGAAGAATTGATTAAATTTTTTGGGGGATCCAGATCCTATGTATCCCGCACAACAGAAGTTCTCAGTGGATATCAATGAAATTTTGTGGAAGGGTGGGCCTTGGGTCAAGAAAGAAATTATTAACTTTTGGGGCGGATCCGGATCCAGATCCGGCATTAGGGGATGTTTGAGCTCTCTGAGTGCTTTCTAGCTTTTTTTTTATGCGGTGATTAGATTTTAGCTCTGCTTAATCTCTTGAACCCGATAAGTCTTGTTTAAGCTGTATTAAATCGTTCATAAACAGCACGAACACACGAAACAAGGCATCATCGAATTGAAGGGATGAGACAGATTTCTAAATGAATGATAATAATAATAATAACAAAAATAATAATAATGTTTGGTAGGTTGGAGCGCTCACCATTCACTCACTCAATGTAGTGCTGCCCTCGGGTGGCTGTCCTTTCCTTCCTTCCTTCCTCTTATGGCCTTCTTTCCTTCATTCTTTCCTCATCCTTCTGTCTACGGGCGACTGTACACTGAATGACAAGCCAAATAGATTCCACCGGGAAACCATTTACTGCGCTGGGAGGTAACCATATAACCAAACTATTTTGCCTGGTCGTTTAGGGGGTAATTAGGGCGCTCCAGCCAGATTGAGCCTGTGTCGGTTTATATCCAAAGAGTGGTTGGGGTTTATTTCCCACTTAATGCCACTCAGGGATGAGTGAGGCTGGTCAGTCTCATCTTCAGTGTCAGGACCAACTTGCCTAGTCCCGGGCTTCTACGCTCTTTATGGGGCAACACAGGATTAAATGATGTTATTTATGTATAATAATAATAATAATAATAATAATAATAATAATAATAATAATAACTAAATAACTTATGTCTATCTTCTCCACAGACAATGATACAAGAGTGAAGCTGCCTCTGATCGAAAACCAACCCCATACTGACTACATCAACGCTAACTTTGTCGAGGTTAGTGAGGGTGTTAACTGGATGGTGTTAAGTTATCGCTGGTGTTAAGTTAGTGGTGGTTACGAGTGATGGCGAAGCCCTCGCGAGTCTCTCAAGTAGTGGCATTTTCTTACATGTGAGAGGCCCAACCCGGCCCGGCCAAATCCGGCCCGACCATAACGCTTTTGAGAAGCTTATATCTCAGCAACCACAGGGCCAATCACTGCATGGTTTGCACCATATGATAGCTTCATTCTTTAAGATTTGTTTTTGACAGGTTTCATCACACCCAGGAGGTGCACGTGGCATGTGGCACGCGCTAAAGTGCAGCATGTCGAATATCTTCAAAAGAAAGCCACAGGCCAGACTGTTTGTCTTAAAGGCATGCAACTTGGTAGGTAGATTGCCATCAATGTACTCTAGGCATCCTCGGGGTGTAAGGCGACATTTCAGTGCTTTCGGATTTAAATGGCCTCTCTAGTACCTCGCCGACAAAGGCGTTATGGTGTTGAGATAGTGTGAGTGTTAGTGGTATTAAGTTTGTGCTGATTTTAAGTTAGTGATGCTAAGTTAATTATGATGTTAGGGTTGTGGTGGCGCTATGATAGTGCGAAATTTAGTGGTATTATGTTTGTGCTGGTGTTAATTTAGTTATATTAAGTTAGTACTGTTGTTAAGTTAATGCTGGTGATGAATTGTGATGTTTAGCTAATGCTAGTATTAGTACTGGTGATTAGTTAGTGGTGTTGTTAAGTTAGTTCTGATGTCTGTGTGCTAAGTTAATGCTAATGTTGTGTTAGGGTTAAATTAGTGCTGATGTTAATATGCTAAATTAATGTTAAGTTAGTGCTGGAGTTAAATTAGTGTTGATGTTAATGTGCAAAGTTAATGCTAATGTTTAGCAGGTGGCGCTATGTTCAATGCAGGTATTATAAGTTAATGCTGATGTTAAGCTAGTGGGGTTAGGTTAGTACTGGTGCAAAGTTACTACAGGTGTTGAGTTGCTACTGGTGATTTTTGTGTTTGTAAGTTAATGCTGGTTTTAGTACAATTGTTAGATTATTGATTATGTTAAGATAGTGTTCATGTTACATTAGTTTGTGTTATGTTAATGCTGATGCACTGATACAGCTGGTGTTTTGTATTAGCCATACAGGAAGATCTCCTCTGGCATAGTCCCATACCCTTTTGATCCTTCTTAATTCAGGGCTGATTAAATCTTAGGGGATGCTAGAAGGAAACTTTAACAAATATCATCACTTTCATCACAAGAGCTTTGTACAGCACTTTACAGACACCAGGCTCTTTAATATTAACCAGGTGCACAGTTGGGCTCTCTTAACCTAAACTTGAAGCCACTAAACATCAATCAAACACTTTCACTAATAAAGTACACATACACTTCCGCTAATAGAGTACACACTACACTTCTGCTAATAGAGTACACACTAACTTGAAACAGTTCCTTTACTAGGCTGCTATATACAAGTTAACTTAAATGACTATCACACCCCAACCTTATCCTTTAGAGGGCGGTCCATTCTGGCCTTCTTGCCTGGGATGGCTATGGTATCCTTCCAACTGTTGTCCTCTCCTGCTCCACCAATCTTCTCTTTCCATCCAGGCTCCGCCTACCATCTCCTTCTCTTAATTTGAGTTGGTTGAACCTCAGATAATGGTTTCACCTTTATCATCAAAAAGGGCTGACCAGACGACTGTCTCTGTTGGCCAGCCTCCTTTGCTGAGCATACACACCTGGGCAAACACAGACGCATGGAAACTGCTGTCGGCTGGGTCAGTCTAGATAGAGGTCAAGTCAGACACAGATAGCGGGGCTGGTGACAAAACTTAATGGTGGTGTTCGGTTAGTTCTGGTATTAAGTTGGTAAAATTAGTGGTGTGTTAGATTAGTGGTGTTTAGTGTTGGTGTTAACGACCCATTTTTATAATGGGGCGGGTGACAAAGCTGAATGGTGGTGAGGACTAATTGAACACCACCATTAAGCTTTGTCACCAGCCTGGCTATAAATTGGGCCAATAACACAAACACTAAAAACCACTAATGTAACACATAACTTATTTTACCAACTTAACACACGTAACACAAATATTTAGTTGGTAGTGGTGGTGTTGGCTTAGCGGTGTTAATATACTGCTGGAGTTAGCGCACCATTTCGCATATCATTCCCAAATAGTCTCTCGAGGGCCATTCGTATCTTTCTAAAATCGACAGAGAATGCATATCAAATCAGAGGCCATTTGCGTCGCCTGCCTCAGTTTTATGGCTGGATTCATAGACGCTTGACTGTTACGTAGGAGACTGAGCTGCATATTATCATTCATTTGTGGGTGATAACTTGCACATGTGTTCACGTCGCCTCGTTCAAGCAATAACAGATCCAGCAGTGAGAAAGGGGCACGGAAGGCGAACGCATATTTATATCTGACTGCACTTGCTGAGAATACTACCCAAAGAGTGTATTAGGAGTCTTTGTGGAGGTTTATTTTTCCATACTATGCATTAATTCTATCTTCTTTGTTGTCTTTGTCATTTTTGCATTGACGTAGTTCATATATATAGCTTGCAGGAAAATATTAATGCCCTAGATACTGGAAATAATCGGGTAAGAATCCTGCTCTAGAGAAAATTACCTCAAAGTCCGCATTTCTTTTCTTACCCATACGTATTTTTGATATGGGACATTAATACTCACCTGTATGTAATTTTTTTAAACACTTTGAATATTGAAGACAAAAAGAGAGAAAGAGATAGCTATGCATAATAAATTGTGAAGAAAGATGTGTTAAATAGCCTCGTAGGTTGAGAATACTACCCCTCAACCGTATTCTCGTCGGCTTAGGGGGACGTCCTAACACCTCTTACATAACGATTTATTTTCTCCTATTGTGTACCTTCTTATTCACTTGCATGTTGTAAGAATTAGAGAATGACTAGAACAGTGTATATGGGTGAGGTGGAGAGGGAGAGGGGGAGGAGGGGGAGACCAAGGAAAAAATAGGATGGAATGGAGAGGTATATGAGGAAGGGGGATGTGAGTTGGAGGGAGGGCAGACAAATGGCAGAGGACAGAGCGACGTGGAGGTGATTCGTTTGTGGCCGTCTCTTACAGGATTAGGACGTCTGATAATAGATAGATAGATGTTATATCTTTCACATATATTCATAAGTAATTGATATACCATCCAAGTACATATTAATGAACCAGAAACAGAAAAAAGCTGGGAAGGTGCTATACTGTTTTTTACTTTAATCTGGCCTAGAAAAATATCTTCTCTGCACCCCCAAATGCTTAGAAGTAACATTGGATTATTATTAGAATATGACGCTAGCCCTGAAGAAGTGGCATGGAATAGGTGTAGACCCATTGCATTGTCTTTTTCTGAGCTACATGAAATAAGCTACGGGATGACGAAAAATCTGGGCCAAGTTAAGGCGAAAGAACGATAGAAAACCTTCGAAGTTAAGTATTCTCTTATTGCACTAACGTGACCTAAAACTACGGTCTCTCCAATTATATATGCCGAGTTCAACACCTAACTATGATACTGATCTCGAAAAAACCATTATAGATAGAACGTAGAGCCGTAGCAGCTTCATTTTTCTGTCACTGAGTCACGAGAAATAAGCTGAAACAGGACGAAAATTTGGGCCCAGTAAAGTTAAAAGAATTCTTGGAATTATTACTCCCTCTTAAAATTTGGGCCAAGTTAACCTGCAATAACGATGAGAATTACCATTCCAAGTCTCTTAATTTGGGCCAAGCTAAGGTGAAGGAACTATAGTAATTAATACCCTATGTCTCGTCTCTCAGGGTCCAACTGGTCGGAATGCGTTCATCGCCTCCCAGGGTCCTAAGGACTACAACGAGGACACCGTGGGGGACTTCTGGCGTATGATGTGGGTGGCGGAGTCTCGAACGATCATCATGGTGGTGAACCTGGAGGAGAACGGGAAGGTGGGTTAAGTACTAAGGAGTACAAAGAAAAGCAAACTACAACAGACCTAATGGTCCTTTCGAGGCTGTTCGCTGCGGAAGACTATAACTATATATATCTAATTCTATGAAGTGAAGGAGGCCACCAAACCCTTTAGTAGAAGACGGCAGGAAAAAAGTGTGAAGGACTACACTGTAGCACAGAAAAACTATCATGGAAATTTTATAGGAAAAACAAAAAGAACTACACCAATCTAATCTGCAAGGGAAAAGCAATATTGCTGGTATCTGGTAAAAGTGCAACGCAGCTGTTGTCTCCATGATCTGAAAAAGAGGGAAATCAGCTAACCAAATTTTTGTATTGTTCAGCCATGAATTCGTTTAACTGGAGAATCAAATTCAGAAACCTGCTCAAGCGCCTTTGAAATGTATTTACTGTATTGCACTTCACCACGTTCATAGGCAACTTGTGTTACACACTGACTACTCTATTGAAGAAAAAGAATAGGTAAAGGAGGGGTAAACGCCATGAGGCGTTTAACCGCGGCGCCAAACTTCGTAACATAAGCCTTTGAGTCTATGGTGGGTTACTCACCCAATATCCTGGATACCAGGTCGCTGCATCATTCGGGTTACCACAGTTACCTCCCGAAGGTGTTACCCGAGGTACTCATTTTACCTGCCATCCCCACGTAAGGTGGATGGATACCTGAGTCAAGTGACGCCAGCTGCCCTCACCAGGATTCAAACTCTGGCTCAGTAATTGGGACGGCAGCTTTCCAGTCAGCAGTGCTAACCATTCAGCCATAGCAGCGATGAAATATGCTTTTGCGTCATATGATTGAAGCGTTTGCCTATAATTTTACACCCATTACCTCTTGTGTAATTTTACTGGTCTGTTGTCAAGTACATATCAACCACCGTGTTGTCATGGCCTTTAAGAATTTTTATCACCCGCAATAGCGAAGCTGGTATTGTTATCAGTTTGTCTGTCTGTGTCTGTCTGTTTGTGTGTCTGTTAGCATGATAACTTCGTAACCTCTCAAGATATCATCACAGAATCTTACAGGTGTGTAGTAGGGAAAAAATCGATCATGAGTTCGAAATTGGTGAAAGTAGGTCAAGGTCTATGCGCCTGCTACCATGATAATTTCGCAACCGCTCAAGATATCATCACAAAATTCTGCAGGTGTGTTGTAGGGGTGAAAATCTTCTATGAGAATTGTTTCAGTTTGTCTGTGTGTCTGTTAGCACCATAATTTTGCAAGCGCTGAAGATATCACAAAATATTATAAGTGTGTGGTAGGGATGAAAATCTACGAGTTCGAAATTGGTGAAAGGATGTCAAGGTCTGTGTATCTGTTACCACGATAGCTTCGCAACCACTCAAGATATCGTCACAAAATTTTACAGGTGTGTAGTAGAGATGAAAATCTCCTACGAGTTCGAAATTGGTGAAAATAAGTCAAGGCCAAGGTCATATTCCGAGCCGCGTTAGATATGTATCGTCTCGCGGCTGTTGTGATTCCCCCACAGGGGGCCTCTAGTATATACTTGCATCAGGTCCCCTTGTAGCCTTCGCTTTGACAAGTTTAACAGAATTAACTCTTCCACCGACGGTAACCTGGTCCAGGGACATACTCACCTGTGAGAATGCAAGGAGAACGGGAAGGTGGGTTGTGAGAATGGACAGGAAACAGGAAGGTGTATTGTGAGAATGGAAGAACAGGAAGGTACTGTAGGTTATGAGAACTGAAGGAGGACAGGAGGGTAGGTTGTGAGAAAGGAAGGCGAGCAGGAAGATAGATTGTGAGAATGGAAGAACAGGAAGGTAGGTTGTGAGAATGGAAAGTGAAAGGGAGGGTAGAAAGTGAGAATGGAGAGAGAACAGGAAGGTAGGTTGTGAGAATGGATAGAGAACAGGGCGGTAGATTGTGAGAGTGGATAGAGAACAGGAAGGTGGGTTGTGAGAATGGATAGAGAACAGGACCGTAGGTTGTGATAATGGATAGAGAACAGGAAGTTAGCCTGTAAGAATCGATAGAAAACAGGTCGGTAGGTGGTGATAATGGATAGAGAACAGGGAAGGTAGGCTGTGAGAATGGATGGAGAACAGGATGGTTGTGAGAACTGAAGAGGGTGAATGGCATCAACACCAACCTTCATCCCGAGTGCGACATCTGTGTTATACGAGTATCTATATCCTGACTATCATATCCAACTTCAGAGAGATTTATTGAAGAAAAGGACAGAGGCAGTTTCCATTAACTCCTTCACAACCTCGTGTCTCTTCTTAAGGTGAATAAATCGCTTGGAGACAGGAAAAATAAAGTTCAGAACACATCACTAAATGCAGTGGGTTAATGGCAGTGCTCATGAGGAGCATTCCGAAAGTTTGAATGGATAAGTCCTTTCTTGCCATGATGTAGAAGTTTGAGGATACAGTGGCCATGGAGGCTATGCAGGTGCCACTTTTCTGGACAGGTCTACTGTTATTATCCTAACCGATATTAATCTAACCTGCCCTAATCAACGTAAGCTAAACTTAACCTAACCCGCCTTAGTCAAACTCAATCTGACCTAAAGTGACCTAATCAAACATAACCAAATCATTCCAGACCTGGCCTAACCTAACTTAACCTAACCACCTGAACCAGCAGGTGCGATATACGGATCATCTCTCCCTAATTTCAGTATCACAAGGCCCTGAGGGGAGTGATATTGGTTCAATTAAAATACTAGAGACGATGTGAGCATGGGGGGACTAACAACTTTCTTTTGCTCCGGCCAACAGGTGAAAGTGGCAAAGTATTGGCCTGAGAAGGATGAGACGCTGCAGAAGGCTGACATGAAAGTTACCCTGGTCAGCTCTAAGGTCAAGGTAGGTCACGTCTTAGGTGTGTGTGTGTGTGTGTGTGTGTGTCTACTGTACGTTTGAGTGTTGGTAGTGGTCATAACTATATGGACTTCAGGCACTTCTATCCCTACTCAGTAACGATCCTTGCTCCCACGATCCACCACTTTTCCTTATAAACACCCCTACTTTATACCCCCGCCACACATATACTTGCTCTAATTAGTGTGGTGGAAGGTGTCTCATGAAGGTTGCTTGTCCACCACTTTCATGATTCATTCAGAACCGTTTTTAGTTAACCTGATAAGTAACACGTCAGTACCTGTTGATTAGTCAAGAGTCTGTTTGTGCCCTAATTCAGTAACTCTTTGCACCATATTCAGATGCTTGTCTATATTTATTCATTTTCCTTACATATCAGCCAGCTCAGTCATTCTGTCTGTCTGTCTGTCTGTCTGTCTGTCTCTCTCTCTCTCTCTCTCTCTCATTTACATTTCATCTAATGGGGACAGAGGATAAAAACTCTACCCACGTTTTCCCTGAGTCCAATAATAGGTAACTAACCGATACAGGAGTGTGCCCGTGCATATTCCTGTCTTTCCAATGGCATAGGGACGTGGCGATCTGTTACAAGCAGTCCCAGATCTCCTCTGACACACGAGAAGGGAGGAAGAGACTCCATAATGCCTGAGAGGTTTCTGTGTCTTTCGATTCTAGTCCATTGTGAGGCCAAATATTTTGATGATGATGATCGTAATATTGATTATGATGATGTTGATGATGGTCATAATGAAAGTGGTGATGATGATTATGATGATGATGATGATGATGATAATGAGAATGGCGATGGTGATGATGATAATGATACTGATGTTGCTGATGATGATGGTGATGAAAATGACGATGCTGATGATAGTGATGATGAAAATAATGATCATAATGATTTTGTTGTTGTTGTTTGTTGGTGATGATGATAATGATGCTGTTGTTGATGATGATAATGGTGAAGATGATGTTGACTGGACACTGTCACATTTTTCTGCTCATTTCCGTCTATTGTCGTTTGGATTCCAGATGACCTCGACCCCTTGGCTCAGATTATGCTCTTTCTCGCTTTATTCCTGCATAGTCGAGTTTGATTAGCTGAAGAAGGGCTTATCGAACTGGAGGGGTTTGGTAGCCTATAGCCTTTATTTACCCATTTGACTACTAGGGGCGATGTTGCAGAGGGACGCCTTCATGTAGTGGCACCAGCGTAACCATGCGACTCAATTGTCTGGTAATACAAACGTCCTTCTGCTCTTTCCCTCTTCCCCCAGAAGGAAGATGGTGGACTGCAGGTGGAGGGCATTTTTAGCCTGCAGTTCACTGGGTTCACATTTCATATGAACCTGGGACTACTACTACTACGACTACTACTAGTACTACTGCTACTACTACTGCTACTAAGGGCCCTTCCTAAGCTTATCAGAATTATTGTCCGGTGAGAGCAAGATAAAAAACCAAAAATTTACATCATGGTACTGAATGGATTAACTGTTTTATTCATTTATTCCTTTTTATGGCGTGTGCTTTCAAACGCAACTTCTGTTCTTCAGATGGATTTCATCATCCGCACCTTCCGTTTGGCCCGGGACACCGAAGTCAGGACGGTGAGATCTGTTTATTTTTTGTTTTACTTTTATCCTTTCTGTTTGTTTGTTTTTCTTATTGTTTTTTTTTGTATTCTTCCCCTCAGCCCCTCTTTCTTACTAGTGCATTTCTGCATCCGGTACTATACAGGGTGATCCATATATAACGCTTCTCTTCCACTCCCCGGGCTAATGTTTTGTAGGTTGCTGGTACGGCTCAGTCAGCGTTATCATTGTCTGCCCTGTATCATAATTCGTTTCCTACTCCCACTACCACACACATACCCACGCCAGTAGACTGAGCCGTCCCCCTAACGCATAAGATTCCGTCTGTTGAGTTTTTAGTGGAACGCTATTTAGGAACCTTGTCTTGTTTTCTTGGAGAGAGAGAGAGAGAGAGAGAGAGAGAGAGAGAGAGAGAGAGAGAGAGAGAGAGAGAGAGAGAGAGAGGCACCTGCTACCCGGATGATATGTTAATAATGTGACATAATGAACGTTAAAAGGGAAGAAAGAGATGCAAAATGGAAAATACATCGCTAAGGAAGACGTGTTACAATACCCCCTGAGCCAACGAGAATACGGTCTTTGATATTATATTTTCGGCTCGACATGAAATTTGATAGATCCAGGTCGGGCCGCGATTGTTATCATGATGGTGATGGTAATGGTGATGGTAGTGGTTGTGTGAGACTACTCAGTAACAGTGCACGGTGTGGCATGATGTATTTACAGCATCACAGCCTCTTCACAACCTCCACATCTTTCCAAGCATAACCAGCATTACCACCTATCCCAAATATCTCCAGCATTACCACCTATCCCAATTATCACCAGCATTACCACCTGTCCCAAACATCACCAGCATTACCACCTATCCCAGACATCACCAGCATTACCACCTGTCCCAAACATTACCAGCATTACCACCTGTCCCAAACATCACCAGCATTACCACCTGTCACAAACATCACCAACATTACCACCTGTCACAAACATTATCAGCATTACCACCTATCCCAAACATCACCAACATTACCACGTATCACAAACATCACCAGCATTACCACTTATCACAAACATTACTAGCATTTTATCCAATCCCTCCTACTGCAGATCGTGCAATTTCAGTGCACGATATGGTCTGACACTCGTATATACTCAGTCCCAATCTATCTCAAGCCTTACCTCTTGTCTCACGTAACGCTTCGTATGGCAGATCGTGCAGTACCAGTATACGGCGTGGCCTGATCATGGCGTGCCTGAGAACCCATACGGTCTGGCCAGCATGCTAAACGTGGTGATAGAGGCCAACCCACAAGGACCCATCACCGTTCACTGCAGGTTGGTATAGCAGCTGATGTTTTGTTTGGTGCAGCCTGTTTACATGGTGTCTGTCTAGTTTTTTGTCTGTCTTTGTTAGTCTTTTCGGTTTGTTTATCCGTTTTCCTCTGTCTGGTTGTTTATCCGTTTCTTTGACGATGTGTTGCTGACTTATTCAGTATGTTTAAGTAATGTTAGTCTAATTCCTTATCTCTGTCTTAGTCTGCTTAGGTAAGTAGATAAATTATCTCTGTGTATACCTATTTGTCTATCTGTTTCAGTCTGTTTAAGTGTCAGAATAGTTCTTTATGTATCTCTAACCATCTTTCTGCCTTTCTAGCTATTTGTCCGTCTCTAACAATTTATCTATCTGCCTGTCCACGTAAATGGATGCCAAGCCACAAGGAATCATTACCGTACATTTCAGATTTGTAGTAACGACGTGTTGCTAGTGTGGTTCAGTCTGTTTGCGTGGATGTGTAATTTTACGTATCTAGAATGAAAGAATTATTATTATACCCTCATGTGGAAAAGTTGTGTATTGGGGAGACGCAACAATATCGTTCCGACTTTGACCATGTACAAATATATCTCTATCTACTACTTTGTCCTTCTATCTCAATAGCTATTAACGTGTATCTATCAGTCTGTCTACTTCAAAGGAACCCGACCTACAAGGAATGGTCACAGTATGCTGCAGGGTAGTAAGGCAGCTGTTTTGGTCATCTAATTCAGTCTATTTAGCTAGCTGTCTGTATAACTGTTGATCTATCTGTTTCAGTTGTTTAGCTATATTCCTTTTACTAAAACATGGCTTAAAATTGCCATATCTCCACCTTGAATATAGAGTTGTGGCAAAAGATTGCAACAAAAATATGATGATAGTTATGAAGAAGTGTTGGGGAAAGGATGTACTGTATAGCCGCAGTAGTCTTTTTACGCCACTGAGCAACATGCAATTAGCTGCAAAAGGACACAAATCTGGGCCAAGTTCAGGTGAAAGGACTATAGCTGGATGGGTTTCACAAATGATCGTCAGGAATTTGACACATCATACCCACACCTTTGCACTCTGTTTTGAACCGTTCAGTATATATATATATATATATATATATATATATATATATATATATATATATATATATATATATATATATATATATATATATATATATATATATATAACAGGTGCCAAATAGGCTGTCAAGGTGAATGAAAAACGTTCTAAATCTTCATCATCCCCAGTGGCCCTCGTGTAGTCGATAGGCAGAAATCGATAAACGTACGCTTCACTTTAGGCTGCAAAAGCACTTTACCAAGCCATTTCTTCTTCCTAATAGTCTTTCATATTTTTCTGGTTATTTTTGGAGTGGTAAATGAATATTTCACGTTAAATTTCCTTCTCTATTGTTTTTTTTAGCCATGTTCCTTCCGCTGTATGTACTACACTTTCTCGAGTGTAATGGAGGACACTTCCAACATACGTCCCGGTAGCCTTTTAGTACCTCTTCCTAACTTTACATTTTAACCTAACCTAACCTAACCTGGCAATCTATCCTGATCTAACCCAGCAGTTTAACCTAGCCTAACTTAACAAAGATTCGAGTAAGTTTTAGCAGGTCCTCCATTACAAACTTACTTTTACCCAAAAATCTAAATCACAATTCTTTTTCTGTGTGTGTGTGTGTGTGTGTGTGTGTAGTGCTGGCATCGGACGCACAGGCACGGTTCTCCTGGTGCTGTATCTGGTGCAGCAGCTGAGAGCCACACAACACATAGCCCCCAAGGAAGCACTCCAGGTCCTTAGGAACGCCAGGCCAAGACTTGTAGAGAACACGGTGAGTAGTAGCCTTGGGTTCTAAATTTTTTCTTCGTTTTCTTTTCGGAGTTCTTCTTGCCTTTGTCTCTGTGTGTGTCAGGGTTTAGTTACTTATCTGACTTTTTATGTCTGGTGCACACACACACACACACACACACACACACACACACACACACACACACACACACACACACACACACACACACACACACACACACTCTCTCTCTCTCTCTCTCTCTCTCTCTCTCTCTCTCCTTACCTATACTTAGTTGTCTGTACGCTCACATATTTTTGTCTGTTTGTCTGCCTGTCTCTTGCTATTTATATGCCGGTATATTTTTGTATCTATATATCAGTCTGCACGGCTGCCTCTTTGTCCGTGTATATATCTCTCTATATGCAGGTCTGTATCTGTTCTTCTGTTTGTATCCCATCTGTCTCTGTATTTTGCTAGGATGTGTGTATTTTTATATCTGTCTGTGTGCATGTGTCTGTGTATTTACCTGTGTACCCTTTTGCTTCATTGTGTATATATATTTGTACTGTTTGTTTGCTTTTGTGTGTGTGTGTGTGTGTGTGTGTGTGTGTGCATATTTATCAGTCTGTCTGTCTGTATATACCTGCCTGTCTTTGTCATCGTGCTTGTCTCTGTCTGCCTGTCCGCTTGTGTATCTATCCTGCTCTAAATGTGTGTGTTTCTTTCTCCTTGTGTCTGTGTTTTTCTGTTTGTTTCTTTGCGTGTCTGTGTCTATCTACTTCACTATCTGTTGCCTGTTTGTGTCTGTATGTTTGTTTGTCTCTGTACTACCTGTGTCCTTCCGCCTGTCTGTCAGAAGTGGTATCTCTTTGTTTGTCTGTCTTTATCTGTTTAATGTATCGGTATTATTGTTTGAGGTTGTGTAGATGTCTGTGTCCGTCTGTGTCTGTCTATAGCATCTCTACCTGCCTTTCTGCCCATTTAACTCACTGTCTGTTTATCTATCTATCAGCCTGTCTGTACCTATCTATTTCCCTGCATTCCTGTTTCTACCTACACACATATCTGTCTATCTGTTTATCAATTTGTGTCTATCGCATTGTCTCTTTGCATGTTTATCTATTTAACTATCTGTCGGTGTGTCTGTGTGAATCTTCCAATCAGCATATCTACTCGACTCTAATTATCTGTCTGTCTCTCTGTCTGTTAATGCGTTTGTGTGTCTGTCTATGCTGATCTTTCTGGGTGTCTGTGTACATATCTGTGTCTGTTTTCATTTCTGCATATCTTTCTGTTTGGCTATTTGTAAGTTT
This sequence comes from Coenobita brevimanus, assembly GCF_032717465.1. Classification (NCBI taxonomy): domain Eukaryota; kingdom Metazoa; phylum Arthropoda; class Malacostraca; order Decapoda; family Coenobitidae; genus Coenobita; species Coenobita brevimanus. The sequence continues at coordinate 11,462,210 of NC_137051.1, forward strand.
CCAGGTCTACCCATCTATCTACATGTTTATATATCTATCTGCATCTATTTCTGTTTATCTGTGTTTTTCTACTGTCTGTCTCTCTGTTTATGTCTGTCCCGCTGCATGTGTGTCTTCCTACCTTTCTCTCTGCCTGTCAATCTATCTGTCTATCTGTGCTTGTATATTTGTCTGTTTCTCTTCCCTGCCTGTCAGTCTGTTTTACTCACATTGTCTCCGCACGGCTGTTTTTCCAGTAAGGTATATTTTTCGATCTAGAGGAATTAGATAAGCCATTCGTACCACCGTCAGAATTTGAGTCCTTTTAATTTGAGTTCATTTGCCTGGTGATTGCTTAAATGAAGTGAAAGGAAATGCGTCTGTTGATTAAAGAGATTAACACTAGATCATATGCAGGTCAGACACGTCAGAGGAAGATACACACACACACACACACACACACACACACACACACACACACACACACACACACACACACACTTAAAGTTGTCCTTCTCCTTCGGACGACAACGGCCGCTATACTCATTAAGATGGTGTGTTTCTCTGTCGTTGGTACCCCTCACAAGCACACACACACACACACACACACACACACACACACACAAAGATATATATATATATATATATATATATATATATATATATATATATATATATATATGTATATATATATATATATATATATACTGTATATATATATATATATATATATATATATATATATATATATATATATATATATACCGGTATATATTTTAGAGAGAGAGAGAGAGAGAGAGAGAGGTGGAAGCTTCAATCAGCACCACAATTCTTTTCTTTGGTGTCATATTGTAGTCTATTTTTGCTATCCCCAGGCGATTTCAGTCAACTTCGGAATGTTCTATCGAACAGGAGGGGTTAATGAGCGCTATATCTATATCCTCCAGTTAAGGAAGCCTTTCTAAAGCTGAAGAAAATTGTCAGGAGATTGAAGGGACTAACCGCTATTGATTTATTTGTTGTTCTGCAATATTAGATTTTGGTGACTATTAACACCTGGGCAAACTGTATTAAGAAATATTGGTAACTGAGAACTTGTGGAAAGAAAGGCTAACTTGCTCCATCACAAGCAGAGAATATTCCTTAGTTTTGGCTAATAGACGGACGTAAATATGATTTTAAAATAACGTTTTTAGTTTGCTCGTTCTGCATCCGCGTCAAGGTGCAAGAGTTTGTAAAAAAAATTTCCGTTGGGAAAAATTAAACTGTGTTGAAGTTCCTAAGTAAAATTATAAACATAAAACGAAAAAAATAACTTACTATACCTGCGATCCCAGAATAAAATTTATTCACATAAATGTTTTGTGCAGATCATGAACATCTATATATCTGTCCATCTATCAGTTTATCTGTCTGTTCATCTGTCAGTCTGTTGTCTATCCATCTATTTGTTTTGTTTTGTCAATCAGTTGTTTGTATCTACCTATCTAATTATCTATTTGTCTACCAGTCTATGAAAATGTATGATTCTTTACCCTTTCAGTCCGCTGACGTTCTATTCTAGCCACCAGCAGACAATTTTATTCATCCTGGGGAGAGCAACTCGCTTGTTAAGGAGATAATGGCGATTTTTTCCAACCCATTCAGTACAAAACTGAAAGAAAGCGTGTCAAGGCAGCAAGAATGGGACTAATGCAAAAATTACGTCCTGGAAGAGAAGAGGTGAAAGGTCAGGAAGGTGTCATTTCTCTCTCTCTCTCTCTCTCTCTCTCTCTCTCTCTCTCTCTCTCTCTCCCAGTATGTTTGTCTTTCTGTCTCTTTGTCTGTCTATCTTTCCCCCGCCCTCCCTCCGTCTCTCTCACTCTGCCTCATCCCACAGCCCCAGTACATCTTCGGGCACGAGGTCCTGCTGGAGATGCTGTACGGGGTGAAAACCAGCATGACATGCCCTGAGTTCCTCGAGAAACTGCCACAACTGAGAAACGACCCATCTACTATTGTCCAGCAGTATGAGGTAGGGAAGGAGTGGGCAGGAGTGAGTACGAGTGGCATTTGACGGTCAGGAGTGGGTTAAGGTTAGCAGAAGTGGATTTTCAGGGAGTAGGAGTGCACAGAAGTTGGTAGGGGTGGGCAAGAGGGGGAAGGTAGGAGTTATAGGAGCGGGTTATATTAGGGTAGGGTGAACTGGAGTTGATAGGGATGGGTAAGAGGGGGAAGGTGTTGTGAGGAGTTAGTAGGAGTGGGCTATAAGAGGGTTGGGTAAAATGGAGTTGGTAGGGGTGGGTAAGAGGAGGAAGGTGTTGGCAGGAGTTAGTAGGAGTCGGTTATATGGGGGTAGGGGTACAGGAGTTAATAGGAATGGGTATTAATGGTTAGGAGTCGGTAGGAGTGCCTAAGAAGGAAAATGAATTGTAGGAGTGGGTTATAAGGGGTTAGGAGTGGGGAGGAGTAAGTAGGAGTTGATAGAAGCTAATAGGAGTGGATACGAGAGAGTAGGAGTAAATAGAATTAAAAAGAGAGGGTAGAGGTGCGTTGGTGTGAGTTGGAGTGGACAGCATCGGGTGTCGGGAGTGAATGTTGATAGTCGACGGTAGAAAATAGTAGAAAATGGTAGGAGGGGGTAGGAGTTAGTATGTGTAGGTAGGAGAGAGTGTGAGGGAGTTATAAGGAGGTAGGAATGGGTAGGAACTGGCACGATTGGGTAGGAGTGGCAGCTTGAAATATATGTTGCTGAATAATGTGTCCCTTATAGCTTAAGGAAGTCAGAATTTTGTAACTTAAGGATTACAGTGTATATGTAATATTTCTAGATGTCGTGTTTTTGACGCAAAGACCTTAAGTCGCACAAGTGGGGAGGCCACAGGCGAAACAACTTTACACTCGCCAAGGTTAACAACTGTCACCCGCAACACCACGCCCCGTTGCTGTTTAACACCCCCGTCCCCACCCCCGGACATCCACCACACCACACCCCTCCAGCCCAACCCCGTCTAACACCCCTTTTCCTCACCCCGACCCTTCCCCTCCTCATCCTTCACACTCCTCCTTGTTCCTCACCCACCACACCGTTCTCCATCCACCTCTCCTCGCCCACCCCACCCCTCCGAGGCACTCCCACCCCTTCCCACCAACCCAGGATCATACGGTCATATTATAAGTAGAGGACGAAGAGTAAGATGGCCCTAAAGCATGACACCGAATTATAAAGCGTCTGTGAGGATAGCAGATGGTTAGACGACATTCCACTAAAAAAAGGATAGGAGAAAAGAGTTGAAAAGTCATTTTTTTTTTTCCAACTTTCTATCATGTGTTTCAGAAACGAAGTAAAAATGCTGATGCTTGTCTTCTACGCGAATTCAGTGTTAAACGTACGAACCTTAGTCTCAGCTACAAACACTGCAGACCTTACACTGCCACTTAAAGTTTCTATATATATTATGAACTTCAAAATTTATTGGATATTCATAATAGTGATGGACTAACTGTTTTTAAATGTCATTTTTTTTTTCTCTGCAGGCGAATAATACAATTTGGTTTTGGGTAGGATGAAATTATATTGGTAAAATATAATATTCAGAGGCTGGTGCTGCGTATTTACTTCTGCAGTTATCACTCACTGGTGGGTTTCTGAAATTAATATGACCAATTCTCAGTTGCAAGTCACATTTGTTTTAGCAGGGAGAACAAGAGACATGTGACAGTTCTGCGCTTTCTCTATCCTTGCCGTTCCAAAACTAATTAAAAAAAAAAAAACACGTACCTTAGTTACACGATAATTTTCCTCTCGTAACCAGGAAAGACAAGAGAGAGAGAGAGAGAGAGAGAGAGAGAGAGAGAGAGAGAGAGAGAGAGAGAGAACAAAATCTTCCCATGTGTCTTGTTCCTCTTACAAAAAATAAAGTTTATGTATATGAGTTGCGAGAATTGAGGTAACTCGTGTCCCTTATAAAAATTGAAGCACGCTTTCCTTTCCCCTGATCCTGGTTCCTCAATGTATAGCCTCAACATAACCCATCTTTGCATCCTCTTCCCTGGTCTGGGTACTCACTCATGTCCTCTAACGTCTGTACTCTCCACCCCAACCCCACCTCTTCAGCCCAGCCCCATCCAACCTAATTCAACTCATCTAACTGTCATATCCAAATCAGTCCAACAACACCCAACCCAACCTAACTACACTCAGCCACACCCAACCCAGCCTAAAACAAACCAACCGCACGCAATCACATCCAACCCAGTCCAGCCACTGTAAACCAAGCCCAGCCTAGACCACCACAAACCCAATTTCACTCACTCACACTCAACTCACCCTAAAACAATCCAACCGCACTCAACCCCATTCAACCTAGCTTAACCCAACCCAGCCTAAAACAATCCGACCACACTCAGTCCCATTCAACCTAGCTTAGCCCAACCCAGCCTACAACAATCCAACCGCATTCAACCCCATCCGACTCAGCTTAACATTACCCAGCCTAAAACAATCCAACCGCACTCAACTCCGTCCAACCCAGCTTATCTCAATCCAGCCTAAAACAATCCAACCGCACTCAACCCCTTCCAGCCCAGCTTAACTCAACCCAGCCTAAAACAACCCAAGTGCACTCAATCCCATCCATCCCAGCCTAACCCAGTCCTTATTTCTGCCTCCCACAGAAGCTGAAGAGTATGCCTAAGGACCTGAATTACAGCTATGCCAAGAACCCGGACTTTGCAGGCCTCAATAGGAACCCCGAGGTGCTGCCAGGTGAGGTGACTGGTGAGGTGACTGGTGACTGGAAAGCTGACGTGACTGGAGGGTTGACTGGTGACTAGTGAGGTGACTTGTGACTGGAGGGGTGACTGGTGGCTGGAGGGGTGACTGAGAAAAGTGACTGATGAGGTGACTGTTGACTGGAGGGGTGAGTGGATAGCTGACGGGTGAGGTGACTAGTGACTGGAGAGGTACTTGGTGATATGATTGATGTGAACGGTGAGGTTACTGATGAAGTGACTAGTAACTAGTGAGCTGAATGATGACTGGTGTGTTGGCTGGTAGTTGGTGAGCTGTCTGGTGACTGGTGAAGTGACTAGTGAGGTGACTGGCGAGCCGAGTAATGAGGTGACTGATGTGCTGACTGATGACTGGCAAAGTGACTGATGAGGTGACTGCTGAGGTGTCTGGTGGCTGGTGAGCTGACTGATAAACTGGCTGGTGAACTGAATGGTGAAGGTGTAGGCTTATAGAGCAGAGAGGTGAAACTGGATGATTTGCAGAGGCGAGATGCTAAACCCCTCGAATCAAATGACGAACTATTTAAATATATTCTTGCGGCTTCCAGACGATTTTGTTGCCTAGGAGACACCTTTAGAAGCGAAGGGGTAGGTGGAGGCTATGTCTAACCCTTCCATTTCGAAAATTCTATCCCCGGGGTGATTAAAATCGTCTGGAGGCAACAAAAATATAATGACGGGGTTAAGGTGGCCGAAGGTTTAAAATATTGGAAGGTATATTGTTTCGATATCATAAAATGGAGTGTAAATTTAATCCCTTCAGTCAGAGGAGGCCTTTTTCATATTGATTTTGCTGCTTCTAGATTATTTTATTAAGCTCTGGAGAGACTTTTCGAACTGGAGGATTTAGATATAGCCTTAATTAATTCCTCCACTACGAAAGGTTTGTCCTAAGTTTAATAAATCGTCTGGTGGTAGCAAAAAAAATAAAAAGTCGTCAGTTTGAAAGGGTTAAGAGGTCAGTCCAGGGGAGAATATCAGTTGGAGAACGTGGTAGTATTTATGAAGGGAGGAGAGAATATTAATTGGAGAACTTAGTTCAGAAGGGTAGGGTGCATAGTTCGGAAGTGAGGAGGACCTGCGTCAAAATATATTACTATCCTGTGTTTACTCTCACTTGCCCAAGGATTTCGTCCATTTGCAGCTTATTTCTTATTTTCCGTAGCTCAGTGGCAGAAATATACATTACTGCGGCTCTACATCTTTCCCAAATCACGACTTCGTGACTAGCACCATGTTCTAGTATTAATCTCTTGTTACAGATAAGATTTTAATATGGAGAGATCGCAGTTTTAGGCCAAACTAAAGTAAAAACAGTATACTCGTATAGGAGTGAGACCTGGGCAGTGGGTGACAGATCATTCTTGATTACAGGATGCAAAAGGTTACCTTTTTCAGAACAGCTGGAGGCGTCAACAGAATGAATAGCGTACGAAAGTAATAGAACAGTTTGCGAGTAGAGTGTGGTGAAAGGGAAGGCAATTGTACTGAGATGTAGAATTGCTGAATGGATAATGAGAAATACGCTGAGGTGGAGACAGAGACAAAATTACAGGCTGGGTGCCAATGAAAATCTTGGAAAGTGAGATAATTTTGAAAAGGAGATCGCATGTTGGTTAGAAATTGAGTAGAGCAGTATATCGGTGAGACAGAAGAAAGAGGAAGAGGAGCATCTTAGAGAGTAAGAGAGGCACAGTATGCGAGGACAAATTAATCTGGAAGCTTCTCTTGTGGCCATCTCCTGACGATGGATTCCAGGGAGAACGTAAGCGCAGATGCTGATGATTATGCTGATGATGATGTGAAATCTGTGGCTACTGTGTTTTTGTTGATATTATTGGAAAATCTTTTATTATTGTTGGTTGTATGGGGTATTGTTGAAAGTAGTATCTGTCATATCATTATTCATGAAGTTGTAGTCAGTGTTAATGCCGGTGTTAATAATATAATTGTTGATGAGTTATTGTTTATTTGACTGTATAGTTCACGTCGTTGTAAATAATATTGCTGATGTCATTAAAAACGTCCTTGTTGTTAATAATGAAATTGTTAAGGTTGATATTATTACTAAGAGTGTCCTTGTTGTTAATAATAGAATTGATTATGCTGATGTTGTTACTGTTGTTGCAGCCAACAGTCGGGCGGTGTTCCTTCAGAACCTGGTAGAGGACAAAACCAGTCAGTACATCAACGTGGTCAGGGTCAATGGCCTGGATCTCAAGGTAGGTCAGGACGGGTCATGCCGGGTTACAACTGGTGAATTGGTGGCGTAGTTGTGTGATGGTGTGGCGGTGTCGTGGTGTGATGGTGTTGCAGTGTGTGGTGGTGTTGTAGTGGGTGGTGGTGTTGCAGTGTGTGGTGGTGTTGTAGTGGGAGGTGGTATGGCATGGTGTGGCAGTGTGTGGTGGTGCTGTAGTGTGTGGTGGTGTTACAGAGTGTGGTAGTGTGGCAGTGGGTGATGATGTGGCAGTATGGTGGTGTTGCAGTGTGTCTGGTGGTGTTGCAGTGTGTGTGGTGGTGTGGTAGTGGGTGATGATGTGGCAGTGGATGGTGGTGTGGCAGTGGATGGTGGTGTGTTAGTGTGTGGTGGTGTGGCAGTGTGTGGTGGTATGGCAATGGCAGTGAGTGGTGGTGTGGCAGTGTGTGGTGGTGTGGCAGTGGGTGGTGGTCTGGCAGTGGGTGACGGTGTGGTAGCGTGGTGGTGTGGCAGTGTGTGGTGGTGTGGCAGAGTTGTGATGTGGCAGTGAGTGGTGGTGTGGCAGTGTGTGTGGTGGTGTGGCAGTGGGTGGTGGTGTGGCAGTGGGTGGTGTTGTGGTAGCGTGGTGGTATGGCATTGGGTGGTGGTGTGGCAGTGGGTGGTGGTGTGCTGGTGGGTGATGGTATGATGGTGTGGTGGTGAGATGGTGGGTGATATGCTGATGTGGTGGTGGGTAGTGTGGCAGTGTGGTGGTGGATGGTGTGGCAGTGAGTGGTATGGCAGTGTGTGGTGTGGCAGTATTAAGTTTTGAAACAGTCAGTGCTGCAGTAAGGCATGTGTTAATAAAAAAAAATGTTAAAATTAAAAGACACCATAAAAACTAAAACCAGGAATTCCAAATATAAAGTAGAAAAAGGATAATTCTTCTCTTATACCTTCTTTCCTCCCTCCCCCCTACAGGACGCCTACCTTGCTGGAGAACACCCCATGAGCAACACCGTGGGCAACATGTGGCGCCTGGTATATGAGCGCAGTGTGTCTGTATGGGTCCACGTCCACACCTTCCCTGAGAATGACCCGGTCAGTAACGCGTGCACTCACACAAACACACACACACACACACACACACACACACACACACACACACACACACACACTCTCTCTCTCTCTCTCTTTCTCTCTCTCTAATAAAGTTTGTTTACTCTTCCATTGCAAACATAATTATCTGTATATATGTTAAGAGAAATATCTGTAGCAAAAATTGATAGAACCTGTAATTCTTGCCTCATGTCTAATAATGAAAATGTGCAAATAAGCATAGGCCTACTACATCGCGCAAGCTAAGAATTACTACTATACCCTTTTTAACTTAACCTGGCCCAGATTTTCGTCCTTTTGCAGCTTATTTCACGTAGATCAATGGAAGAAAAAGACAATATTACGACTCCATATAATTTCCATTGCACTTCTCCATGTCTAGCGTCATTTCATAGTGCTAATTTACTGCTGCAACTCAGCATTGAGGATGGAGAAATGGCAATTTTAGGCCAGGTTAGAGTAAAAGGAGTGTAGCGTGAATGCCTTCCCTTTCCATTCTAACAATACTTTCTACCATTCCTGTGAAATGTCCTTTGAGTCTGTCAGTCCTGTCATGTACTACTTTTCGCAGTTTTCCTTTACTGCTTATTGTCAGAGGATTGTATACTTTAGAAAATGGCTAGATATGCAGTAACAGAAGTTTCATTGTACCATCAGTGAACAATTAAAATATAAAGCTGTCTTGTTTTCGAGAGGAATATTCAAAAGTATTTCTGTACTGTGCATTTAAAATCACGGGAATTAACTCTATCGTGGTTGATATAGCTCTAGTATTTAGTTTCAGCAAACGCCAAATGACATTATTTAGCTGAGTGAGTCATAGGAGAGTGAGAGTTAATGTAGAGCATGTGTTGCCAGGACTATCCCCCGGTGGTGCGTGGGGAGGGGCTGCAGAGGGTCAGCAACTTGGAACTCGACGTGGGGCCCATCCAGTCTTACCAGAGCTTCTCGGAGCAGTCGGTCCAGATCACCTTGCACAAGTCGGTATGTACAGTTATTGGTGATCCAGTGGTTAGAGAAGCGTTCTGCTGCCTAAAAGGACGGGAGTTCATATCAGGCCGGGGCAGGGAACGGGCTGGTGATTTGGAGCTTTGTAAAGTCATACTTCGCTGACCTTCCACAAGATCCATTGGCATGTCATAAAAACATCCCCACTGATACCATCGCACCAGTTCTGAATGAGAGAGCCCAAGCTTGTGTTCAATATGGAGGGTGGGCATTAGTGTCAAAGTGGTGACAAAACGAAGGTGTGAGATAGATGAAAAGACTGCTAGACCTTAGGGAACGAGCTCTCAAGTCCATGCCCAAAGTTGGACGCATAAAAGATAACATCCTGGGAATGCCTGTTTAACCTCTTTCATTTGTTGTTGTTGTTGTTGTTGTTGCCACCAGACGATTTTATTCAGGTTGGGGGAGCGCTCCTGTAATGAAAGAGGTAATGGAAGCCGTGTTTTGTCTGTCCAGTTCGAAAAAGTATATCCAAAATAATAAAATCATCTGGAAGTAACGCATATGAATTACAATGCGTCCCCAGATTAAAAGGAATCAGGCTTTTTTTTTTTTTTTTTTTTTTTTTACAAGAGAAGGTATGATACTGTGGATTTTCGTTCATATTCATTTGTTATTTCTATGGCAATATTTGAAAAACTCATTAATAAATTTGGAGAGGGTGAATATATCGTTCTGTCCTTTTGCTTGAGGCCCAACCACAACCACTTCATACTCTATAATTGTATGCACAAATATATATACCATTCATCTGATTATGTCACTTATCGAACAGTCACACCATCTGTATCTTCCCTACACTCAGTCTCTTCAAAAATTCACTTATCCAACAACCACACTCTCTGAAATGTCACCTATCTAACAACCACTCTCTGAAATAACACTGACCTAACAACCACTCTCTGAAATGTCACTTATCTAACAACCACTCTCTGAAATGTCACTTGTCCAACAACCACACTCTGAAATGCCACCTCAAGAGCCAAGCCCTCTACATCTTCCGCATACTCAGTCCCTCTTTATGATGCCACTCATTCAGTAACCACACCATCTGCTCGTACATCATCTCCACACACCGTCTCCTTCCGCAGAACCGATCGCATTCTCACCGCGTCATGCTGATCTACCTTAATGGATGGCCGCACACGATGGATCTGCCACCCTCCCCTGGGCCCCTCCTAGCAGTCCTAGAGAAAACAAAAGCCAGCCTCAGACCCAACTGCCCAGCCCTTTTCACATGCAGGTAGGACAGTAATGAAAAAATATGTAGATGCTGGTTGTTTGTAGCACATTTTTTCTAACCTGACAAAGATTTCTAACTCCTCTGAGCTCAGTTGTTACCATTTGTAGTAAGATTTGAGGGTCGATTAAATTAGTAATCAGAGAAACTCATTACTAAGGCTCATCAAATTCCTCACAACCACAAGGTGATGGGAGTGACCCAGTTCACCCACGTAAAAACAAACCAACTGTTGTGGTTGCACGGGCCTAGTCAGAGTGACATCTTTGATATGTACAAGATTTCGATCCCCAAAAGGATACCAAATAGAAATTGGCTTGTAGTTAATTCTTATAGTTATGCACTGGAGCACGGAGTTTCTAGCCTTCAGTCCCTTGGTTACGCATAATGACAAAAGCATTCCATATCCTCTGCCTCCCCAGACATAAGGCATTCCGGCCATTCATACTGACACACTGTTTCACTTACAGCTGTTTATAAACACTTTGCATTTAAACAGTTGCATATTTGATGCGCTTTGCTTTCAGAAAAGTGTTAATATGAAAAATATTTTACTCTCTGATATACACAATAATTAAATGTGGCCACATCAAAGAATATTAAATTTGCTCATCAGGACGCGATCCTCTAAACTGACAAGCATTGGAAATATCGTTTTTACTCGAATATCAGCAGTGACCTACATATGCTACACGTGATTAAAAAAAGAAACAGTAATAGATACGTGTTGAAATATTCATTTATAATTGGAAATATAGATATTTATAAGAAGGTATTAAAATAGTACCATAGTTGTACACCAGAGATGATAAAAAGCATTGCTGAAAAGCCATTAATGATTGAATGGAACTGGAGAATGTGCTGACTGGCCTGAGAGAATTATAATGTGACGGATGACACAAATTCAGGTATTTAACAGTTCCCTTCTACAATGGGAAAAGAGAAAGTATGTTTGTGTGTGTGTGTCACACACACACACACACACACACACGTGTCGTGTCCTGTGAATCTGGTGGGCCTTACCAGCGGGGGAAGATCCCCACAGCACTCAGCAGGAGGACAGGCTTACCCATGCTGAAGAGACCATCAGTGAGGGATCAGACTAAGTGTTCCCAGGTCCACTGCCTTGTGGACTGCCCTTGGATGGGTCAAGGCTACTAGAGCAAACCCCAAACAAAAAATCCGTGAGTTGAGTCCCACAATCTGTGGCACGACAAACAGTGCTTCCGGCAGATTCCTGCAACCCTGCTCAGTAGATGGTCGTCGTGACTCTTTATGCTACCATCACAGGCTGAAAAGTGCCAAGTCACGTGGTGGTAAGGGCTGCGCACTCTCATCACACCAAATCTGTTCATTGCACAAGCCCATTGCTATACCACCTCCCATTTCATCGTTCATCAAAATCTAAAGACCTATGGTGACAGTATAGGGTGAAGTGACAGGTCATGGATGTGGCTGGAAGTCACTAGCTCGAGTCCTGCACGTAGGTAGCATTGGCCCAGTGGTCGCTGGCATGATGGCATTGGAGCAGGTCATGCATTTGGCAGCATCCACTGCGACTAAGCAGCCGGAAACGGATGCCCAACTGTTTACCCCTGACAGGGAGGGATTTTGAAAAGGTAACCTAAACATTTGCTGCTCCCCACCACCTGTGCAGGCAATCGCGTCTGTCAAGGTATTCCATTTTGCGTTCGAAAAAACAAAAGAATCCCTCTGAGTCTTGCTACCTGGAATATTGGAACCCTGCTTGATAATGACCATGACATACCACCACGCGATAGAACTGCCCTTATTGCCCATGATCTAAAAAGATTTAAAATTGACATTGCTGCCTTGTCTGAGACTCGCCACCCAGGAGAGGGCAACCTAATAGAAGCAGGAGAAGGTTATACCTATTTCTGGAGGGGATACCCAGACAATGTAAGAAGAAACTATGGTATAGCCTTTGCATTACAAAGCAACCTACCACAGAATATCCAAGAAACACCTGTGGGTATATCAGGGAGGCTGATGTCTTGGCGCATACCACTCTCTAAAGGCCAATATGCAACACTCATCAGTGCCTGTGCCCCAATGCTTGATTCTGAGGACACCTTCAAAGATTCCTTTTTATGACTCTTTGGATGCTACCATTCACGTACTACCACCTAATGACAAACTGATCCTGCTTGGAGACTTTAATACAAGAGTAGGAAAAGAGAATCATCCCTAGCAGGGCATTATGGGATGCCTTGGTGTTGGTAACATGAACAACAATGGCTTTAGACTGCTTTCCTTATGCTCAGAACATTGTTTGGTCATCATCAACACCATTTTTCGACTTAAGAATGAGCACAAGACCACATAGATGCACCCACGATCTAGACATGGGCACGTAAATGACCATGTCACTGTAACGCAGTGAGATCGAAGAGTTCTTATAACCTAAACCATGAGAGATGCTGAGTGCTCCACGGACCATAACCTTTTAGGCACCAAACTGGAACTAATTGTATGCCGACATATGCGGTGCAGACCATCCATCAAGAAACTAAACTGTAGTAGTTTAAAGGAAGTGGCAACGTGTAATACCTTCTGCAACACTACTGCATTTCCGACAAACTCTCCCAATGCCTACTAACTGATCAAAGTAACAATGCAACAAACCTAGGTGCAGAGTGGCTAAACCTCAAGACACTGCTCCAGAGCTCTGCAAAAAAAACCCTAGTTTTTTTCCAATCACCGCCATAAAGACTGGTTTGATGAAAATGCTGAAGGCATACATGACCTTGCAATGAAGACTTGAGCACACAAAAAGTGGTTAGCTCATCCTAACTTCTTAACAATAAAAACTGAATTCCAGAATTTCATAAATGAAACCTAGAGAAAACTGCATGGAGAACAAATGGTGGACAAAGCATGCAAAAGAGCTGCAAAGACTGGCTGATATTAACGACCAACGTGGGTTCTACAAGCTCATTGAAATCATCTATGGGCCAAGCAACCACAACCTAAACCCTGTTTGATCAGTCGAAGGAGGGCTCCTGAAAGACAAGCAAGCAATCACAGAAAGATGGACGCAACACTTCAACACCTTACTGATTCGAAGAAACCCGATGGAGCACAATATCCATGATAACATACTAAATGCTCCTCAAGCAGCATATCTCGATATCCCTCCTACACTTGCAGTAACTTTCCAGGCCATCCAATCTCTAAAAAATAACAAAAGAAATGGCCCCAATGGCATACCATCTGAATTGATTAAAGAGGGTGGCTAGTTACTTTATCACGTCTCCATAATCTTATGTTGACTATCTGGAACCAAGAACAAAGTCTATCTGAATGGCTTACTTCTGATATTGTAACCGCCAGCAAGAGGAAATAGGACTGCTCACATTGCGACAACAGCAGAGGTATCTCCCTCCTTGTGAATGCTTGTAATATACTAGCCAAGATAATGTTATCCAGACTGACAAAATATTTTGACTGAGCCAGCACTTCCTGAAACACAATGTAGATTTCAGAAAGAACGAAGCACCTATGAGCTTTGTTGCCCAACAGATTCAAGAGAAATGCCACCAGCAGGACCATGGCTTGTACAGTGCATTCATCGATCTTGCAAAAGCATTTGACACTATGACCAGAAATTTTATGGAAAACTCTGTCAAAAGTTGGAGTTCCAAACAAATTTCTTACCATTCCTAAAGAGTCTGCATGAAAACAAGAATGCCCGTGTGTCCAGTATATACATATATATATATATATATATATATATATATATATATATATATATATATATATATATATATACGATTTTCTAAAAGAAAAGCAAGGTATATCCCTAGTAAGAGGGGATAGGGTGTGAAAGTTACCTGTACAGTTATATGCTAATGACACTTTTGAGGGGAGACAAGTGGGAATTGCATGGCATGGCGAATTAGTGTGGAAGTGTGTGGAAATAACAAAAAATAAAAATCAAAGTAGCAAAGAGTAAAATTATGATTATTGAGAGGAATGTAGTCAAGAAGTGCATAGTGAGGCTGAATGATCAGAAAATGAGATGCGTGAGCGCCTTCAAGTATCTGGGTTGTTCGATGTGAAAGGATAATGAGTTTAGAGGATGAAGTACAGGAGAGGAGGGTTCCAGGGTGCACTGAGGGAGGTGAGGGAAGTAAGTATGAGAGTTATGAAGTCGTTCCATGAGAGTACAGTATTATGGGATAACAGTGTGTGGGGGATGAGAGTGTGTAGGGCATTTTGTGGGAGATATGGGATGATGGAGTGTGGAGTGAGGGGCACTAAACAACATGCGGTGAAGACGGATGGGTGACGGATTGTCGTTTGACAGTATGTGGGGTAACTGGTGTGAGATACAAAGAGATGGTTTGTGGAGTAACAGTGTGTGGAATAAGGGAGTGTGTGGTTATGGGCACTAACAAGCATACGTTGCGGACAGGGACGGGGTGACAGGGTGTGGGGTGGCTCTAGCGCTGCTCTTGGCCCGAAACCGTACCGAGGTGCTGCAGGATGTGGACATCTACCGCTCAGCCCTCACCGTCCTCTACGACAGGCCACAGTTCTTAATCTCCCACGTGAGTTGACCCCAGTTGATTCATTTCACCTTACTTGACCCCAGTTATCCAATTTGATCTCACGTGACCCCAGTAAACTCTGTATGATCTCAGATGACTCTAGTTAACCCCATTTGATCCCACTTAACCCCAGCTTATCCCATTTGATCTTCGCTGTCCCTGGATAATCCCATTTGATCTCACTTGACCCTAGTTGGCCCCATTTGATCTCGCGTGACCCCAGTTGACGCCATTCCAACAGTCCTCATCTAACCCCCTCTGGTTCCCGTTCCTTTTGATCCTATTTGATACCAGTTCACGTTAACCTCACATAACTCCCCGTGAACCATTTTTTATTCCAGTTCTATTTCATTCCACTTGATTACAATTTATTTTGATTTAATTTAACTCCATTTGGTTCTAACTGACCTCCTTTGCTTCCAGTTCTTTTAATTTCCATTGATTATTATTATTATTATTATTATTATTATTATTATTATTATTATTATTATTGTCTGTATTATTACTATACTTGTTTTTATTTTTATTATTTTTATTGTTCGAATTATTATCATTATTGTTACGATTGATGTGGAAAGGGGTACAAGGGTTTGAGGGCAAGCTCGGACAGAACAAAATTGATGATATCTAGGGCTGGTGGTGGTACTCTTAAGGTACAGGGAATAAGGCCTTGTGCAGTTTGCCACAAGGGTGTGGGATGTAACTCCATCTTGCGCAGTGTTTATGATAAGTGGGTACATTAGAGACGTAGTGGTATTACATGTAGACTGGAAAATAACGCTGATTTCGTGTGTACTGGATGTCGGGGAGAGCATGTAGAGATTGAGAGACGAGAAAGGATTGATCTTACTGGAGAGTCTTCTGAGTGTTTGGAGAGCTTTTCTATAGGGGGGACATGTTATGTGCTGGAGGTGGAGGCTGCAGGTCTCTGTGGCTAGGGTATGGAGTGGTTGGAGGAAGTTCAGGGAACTGTTGCCTCTCCTGACACTGAGATGGCTCTCCCTCCGTGCTAAAGGGCCTTTGTATGCAGCTTGTGTTAGGAGTGTAATGCTATAAGGTAGTGAGACCTGGGAACTAAAGGAAGAGGATATTCGTAGGCTCAAGCGCCTATAAATGATAATGATTAGATGTATGTGTAATGCATCTTTGAATGAGAGGCCTGGAGGAGGGGTTAGGACTGCGATTGAAGAGCTGAGAGGAAGGATGGGCCTTAAATGTATTAATGATGTGATGAGGATGGCTAAATTGAGGTGGTTCGGGCATGTTGAGAGGATGGTAGATGACAAAGGGGTGTGAAGGGTGTGTGGTGTAAACGTCGAGGGTAGGTCTGCGGGAGGCAGATTAAAAAAAGGCTTGAGTTATTATTATTACAAGCCACGATAGCAAAGCTGGTGTTGTTTTCAGTTTGTGTGTGTGTGTGTGTGTGTGTGTGTGTGTGTGTGTGTGTGTGTGTGTGTGTGTGTGTGTAACTTTGTAACAGCACAAGACATAATCACAAAATTTTACAGGTGTACAGTATAGTAGGGATGACAGTCTCCTACGAGTTCGAAATTGGTGAAAGTATGGCAAATCAGGGTTTCATTCAGAGCCGCGCTAGGTATACAGTATATCGGCTAGCTGCTGGTGTTATTGCCCCCTTGGGGGCCTCTAGTTACTGTATTATTATTATCATTATCATCATCATTATTATTATTATTATTATTATTATTATTATTATTATTATTATTTTTATTATTGTTATTGTTATTGATATAATAATAATAATAATAATAATAATAATAATAATAATAATAATAGTAATAATAATAATAATAATAATAATAATAATAATAATAATAATAATAATAATAATAATAATAATAATAATAATAATAATAATAATTATTATTATTATTATTATTATTATTATCTGTCTTAGATAATTAAAAATATATGGAGTAAATGGGAAGTTGTTGAATGCCATGAAGGGTACGTATGAGAGTGCTAAGACTGCAGTGCCTGTGGATAGTGAACTGAGTGAATTTTTCTATTTGAAAGTTCGACTGAAACAGGGATGTTTCATGTCTCCATGGTTGTTCAGTCGGTACATGGATGGGGTTATAAAAGAGATACAAGGTAGGGCAGTGGATGTTGGAGCTGCCCTAATGAGAGAGGTCAGTGTGTAGAAACTCTTTGTATTGTTGTTTGTAGATGATACTGTATTGTTAAATGATGACGAAGGGGAGCTGCAAGGCTTGTTGCATGAGTCCGGGAGAGTGTGTATGAAACGGAATATAAAGGTGAATGTAGGGAGGAGTAAAGTAATGGTCGTCGAGAGAAATGAAATCACTGAATGTACAATAAGGTTGGGTGAGGAGGAAATGGCAAATGTTAGTGCATTTAAGTACTTGGGTAGTGTGATGAGTAAGGATTGAAGTTAGAGTGAAGTGCTTGAAAGGGTACAACAAGGTAGAAAAGTTGCTGGTTCTTTGAAAGCAGTGATAAGGAACAGGGAAGTGAGTATGGAAGTGAAAAAGTTAAGGCATGACAGTATTGTGATACCAGCTCTAGCGTATGGAAGTGAAGCTTGGACCTTTTTGGAGGGACACAAGAGTGAGATCAGTGGAGATGAGTTATTTGAGAGGAGCACTTGGAGTCACATGGAGAGACAGACTGGCAAATGAGGAAGTGAAGGAGCGTTGTGGTGTGGATGTGTTTGTGATCGGACACGTTAGGAGAAACACACTGAGGAGGTTTGGCGATGTGGAAAGGATGGAGAGCGAAAGACTGACAAGGAGAGTGTATGTGAGTGAGTTGGAGGTGGGGAGAGGGAGAGGGAGGCCAAGGATGAGATGGAGGGATGGAGTGGAGAGGTATATGAGAGAGAGGTGTGTGAGCTGGTAGCAGGGCAGTGAAATGGCGAGGGACAGGGTGACATGGGGGCGATTTGTTTGTGGCCACCCCTTACGGGATTGAGACATCTGGCAGTAGATAGTCTGATAGATTATTATTATTGTTATTGCCATTGTGTTGATTCCTGACCCTACTCTTAACCCCACCAGGAGCAATACGACTTCCTGCACACAGCCATAGATGCCTTCCTCCGATCCAACAGTCTCTATGGGAACTTCATGTGAGCTTGCCCGACATCTGGTGCTCAGGGATTGGCAAGACGTCACTTAGTTTGTAAGAAGTCTCACTCAACATGCAGATAAGTAGTTAAGGTTGTAGACTATTATTATTATTATTATTATTATTATTATTATTATTATTATTATTATTATTGCATGAAGTCAGTCACTAATCAGTTAGGTTTTTTTACCCTCCTTGTCCTTGTCTTCGGAGTGCATAAACTGGATTGATCTCAGTACACTCTCAAGTAACCCTACAGTACTGTACTGTAGTTCATCGTCTGTGACGATTCCAATGATAAGATGCTGTGCAGGAGTGAAGAATGCTATGAAACAATGAAGAATAGAAAAGCAGGAGTTGATGATATGTATGTACAGATGATTAAGTGTAGTGGAGAGAGTGGAATGAAGTCTTTGTTAGAGATTTATTAGAAGGCATGGATGTTTAAGGGGGAGGTAAAAACACTTGTAAGGGCAAGAGGGATGGTGATAGTAATGAATGATGAAGGGTAGAGTGTCATAAATCAAATATTTGCGGATAATAAAGTGCTGCTTGCAAAGAGCGGACAAGAGCTTGGTAGACGGATGTGGAGATTTGTAGATAACTGTGACCATCGTGCCTTGAGAGCAAATGTGGAGAAGGGTACAATCAGGGTCGCTGAGAGAGATGACTGAGATGTTAGACTGAATGAAGAATTACATGACCTAGTGAGAGAGTTAAATGCTTGGGTGCTGTGACAGAGAAGAGAGGCAAATGTGTAAAACAAGTGGAAAGTAGAGTGACACAGGGAAGGAACGTGGCTGGTGCTATGAAGACCTTGATAAGAAGCAGAGTTTTATGTGTGGCGGCTGCGTGGGACTTGCATGAAGGAGTTTTAGTGGCTATTCTGTCATACAGATGTGAGACTATGGCGTGGTACAAAATGAAAAGCAAAGAATATTAGCAGTGGAGATGGAACTGTTAAAAAATGTATGTGGACTGTGGAGAGTGGATAGGATAAGGAATTACGTGATTCGTGAAAGGTGTGGAGTAAGGAAATCTATCAGTAGAGTTGAAGACAGTAGGACCAGATTAACTTTTTCGGGGGTCCTAGGCTAAACTAGCCATGGGGGATCCTAGCCATCGTAGGGGATCCAATAATAAAGATATTAATTACCCTTATTGGATATTGTATGATGCAAGCCACTGTAATTTTCATCATTCATCCATTTATATATTTTTAATGCCTTTTTAATTTTTAAAAATATATGGGCCTCCTTCAAGGGTGGGACTTAAAAAGCCCTACGCTGCAGCCTAGTCAGGCCAGTGGTTAATCCGCCCCTGCTTCGAGTTTGCTTGGATGATATGGTCATGTGGAGAGAATGGCTGTGATATAGAGTGGTGAAAATGGTACCGTATACCTGAGCGAGTTCGAAGGTGGGAGGAGGCGTGGTAGGCCAAGAAGAAGGTGGTACGGTACATGAGTGTGTTTAGAAAGGGAGGTATGAAAACTTTTAAAGCTAAGGAACTGACATAAAATCGAGCTGGCTGGAGGAATTGTGTGCGGAGGACTGTTTGACCAGGGTTGTGGTACCTCAAATTTGAAGGTGGTCGAATTGACTCTGTCGGACAGGTGAGCGTGAAGGTGCGTGCGATTTTTTTTCTTTATCAATCAGGTGGCGCAAAGATTCTTGGGTCTTGAATGGTGAATGAGTGGGAGTGTGGCCCATTTAACTGCCAAAACTTTGGTTAGTGTTTCACTCTGTCAGGTTCATTCTGGCTCTCTGGACCCTGCTTCACCCCACCCTGTGGTGGGTAAAGTCTGGATGATGATGATGAGAAGATTGCACGTGCGCACGGTCTTAGACTCAGACTTAAAATCATATAGCGTATCTGGATAATCCCGTCCCCACATCTAAATTAGTGCAATGCCTTCCCCCTTCGTTCAGTTAAGAGCCGAATTTCTTGCGACCTGAAAGTGTATGTTACAATTAATAAAAAATTATCCAGTTCAGCCCTGCACAATGAAGAGCACTGTATGATGAAATCGCTGGGAGCTGTAAGACATGGATGATAGAGAGAGAGTGTCGTAAGCGATGGGGGTAAGACTGCGATGGGGGTAAGACTAAGGTGCGGGGACAAAGGACAAAGAGGGTGAGACAGTATGGCGAGGAGGGGATGAAATTAGAAGAGTGAGAGCAGAGGCGGAGGAGTACCTCAGCCAAGATGTACTGTATGTAATATTTTTTTGTGAGTTACATACTGGAATATTTCTTCTGAGAAAAGAAATTTTCAGTTGTTTAGTTTGGAGATATGATATATCAAATCTTTAGCTATGTATATAGTCACACAGTATTGAAATCTTTCTGCCCTTCTGTATAACTGACAAGAGTTGTTGTGTGTACGTATGCTGCACACACGTAATATTAATGTTCCAGTGTGTTGGTTCTTGTATTGCATGACAGTATTATAGATGTAGGTTTTTGTTTATAATATTTCATGACTAATATCAGCGAAGAAGTGATTGATTGCATGACAGTAAAACAGTAGCAGTATTTTTATTGCATGGGAGTAATGTAAATGATAAGTTTATTGTATTCCATGACAGTAGATCAGTACTGTATGCAGTGTGGTAAGGCTGTGTTTATTGTACTGAATGACTGATTCCATAATACTGCAGTATTGTATTTTAGTAAATATTAATATTAGAGTGTGCTTATAAATCCATATAACACACACACACACACACACACACACACACACACACACACACACACACACACACACACACTTGTTTCTTGTAATTAAATTTGTATTATACAAGAAAGAAGTTTGATTAGAAATCTGCCGTATATTTGTGTAAGGACTGATTTTCTTATTTGCTTTTAGTTTTTAAGTTTCACTGATTTTGCACATAACACTGTGTTCTGCATGTTGGCAGTCATATGACTTTTAGTGATTTTTGTGTGCCAGTTTATTACAGTTACAAGGATGTTAGAGAAAAATAAAAGTATATTGTAGTATATTGCTATGATAAGTGTGATGCAGCGTTTTGCTTCATGATGTATACTGCATGACTGATACACTTGAAGCAGTATTTAGCAGTATTATTTAACTAATGCTCTGAGTTATGGTGCTTTGCTCCTTATAATGAATGATGGTATTATATGTGTAGCTATGTTTCGGTGCATACTTGTGTTATCAGAGTAAAAGTGTTAAGTTTATTATTCAGCCAGGCAATAATGTTAGAGGCAGTGCTTTAATTATTGTAATGAATAACACAATACAATAGTGCTCTGTGCTGTTACATAATTATGGTGATAATAATACAGTGTGATAAAACACACATGGATGACAAGGGATAATCACACACACACACACACACACACACACACACACACACACACACACACACACACACACAAATTTCTGCCTTATGACTGATACCCTCATTCATTTAAGAGCCAAGTTCAAAACGACATAAATATTTGCACACAGTAGTTGTAAGGGAATACTTTTCTTTTTGCTTTTTCTTCTATATGTATATGAACTACACTTCATGTACATATAATTAGTGACGAGATTTCCATTTTAACTCTGTATAAGCATGCCTCAGTATATGCCAGGAATTTGTTCTAACATAGTGATAGTTATCCGTACAATTATCGATACAATTGGCGCTGTATATCGGAAAACACTGGCAAATTAGGTCTGAGATTCTCGAAGATGTTTACAATCGATTTCTTGTAGTAACTTAGATTTGTGTTTTGCAGGAAGATCTGGAGACACGGAGAGCTTATTTTCCTTTGTTTCTTTGTCCCTCTCTCCAAAGCAGATAACAGCTGTGACATTATTTTCTCTTGTAACCAGGAACTGTTTTTGACGAAGGAAGTAAAGACAGGGGAACACTGTACTCTCAATGTCCATCTTGCAAACATCAAATGAGTCACGACAAGGAATCCATCGAAAATATCTTTGATAAACCCACCGCAGGTGTTGAGTAACAACAGATCTTATTTTTCTTGGAAAGTTTGTGTGTGATTTCTATACTTGATAGCAGAATTATGATAAAAAAGCCGACTTCTAACGAGAACTGACAGTACACAGTAGAGTATATACAATGGAATGACATAGAAATGGACGAAACGGGTAGTAGCGAAGTAATAACAAAAATGATGAGGGGATACCACGAAGGTGAGGGAAAAAGATGGTTGAGGCGGTGTGGGGAGGAGGAAGTGAGTTAAGAGTGAGGACCAAGACTGGAGGAGTACCTGAATTAGAGACACGTGTGACCAAGAAGTTTATGAATGTTAGCTTTTTTAGCTTTTTTAGAGTAAAAAAAAAAATTAGTTGAGTGATCTCCAGATATGATTAGCATTTCTGCATACCTGTAGTCGAATGCTTCTAAATTTTCTTTTCTGTTTCCACGTACTGTACATGAAAAGATGAACAGTGGTGAATAGAAAAGGTTTAATGCGTGGATGTAATATTACTATTACCGTTTTCCCTAGTAGAGTACTGCCTAATTATCAGTGTGGCAAAAACGTTTGATAGTTGTGTACCAGAGATACTGGAGCGGAGCTTTATAAATGTATTGCCTGCCAGTACGGTGACAGTGCTGTAGTGTTTTTTACTCCTTGTATTTTATAACTAACAAAAGTAAGTAGGGTGATTTTAGTTTCACAAGGGTGCACATCTGTATTTTTTCCTTTAAGATTCAATTAATATGTCAGTCTTAGTCTTCTGATCCCTAAAGGAGTGGGCATAGGTAATAAAACTTGAAATGCAAAAGGAGTAGGTCAGTCAGTCCGGCAGGAGTTGAGATTATTCTAGTAAGTCGCCCCAACATACTGACTCTAACGAGCTTTATAACCAATGGAATATCTTAGCAGATTGTGCAAGCTGTTTTATAGTCCACTGTGCAGTATATATTCTGGAAAAAAATACAAATGTTAAATAGAAAAGTCACATCAGACCAAATCAGTCTTTTCCAAATACTATATAAACATTAGCATATTCAGAAGGCTTATCTTATTGTTGTCAAAAGATGGACTAAATGGTGTAATTATTAATACTAGTAAACTAAATGCGTTGGTATTACATGTGAGGTTAAATGTCATCTTAATAGAAATTTATTGGGAATATGTAAATGTCATCATGAAGCAAGTATCAGTGAGAAAAAAATATGAATAGTTGTACCTGCTCTCTGTCAGTGCAATGACAAAATGGTCGTAATTTTGATCGGAGTGATGTTCTGTTAAAAGAAGTAAGTTTACGAATCTAAAGACAGAGATATGATAGTATATGCTGGGATATGTTTATGTACAAGAGTTATATTTCTCTCTCTCTCTCTCTCTCTCTCTCTCTGTTAAATATGCATTTGAGTAATGTTATTGATATGTCTGTCTGTCTGTCTATATTCATTAGTATAGGTATGCATAATGTACTAACCCCCCCCCCACTGGTTTATAACATGCTTTCATATGTACTGTAGATACATACCTTTACATACACTGTACAGTACATGCATATGTAAGCATATGAATTTAAATATGCATATAATGATATAATGGTATGCCGTCTTGCTCAAAATTCAATTCAGGGAAACTGCATATTTACTTTAGCGTACTTTATGACAGTAGTATTTTCAAATTCTTAGTTGTTGATTGTATGGTATGGCAGTATGAGTAATGTTAATGTAGTACACTAGTGCTTTGCTTATCGTGTATAACGACGGTAACGTTAATGTAACTAGCAGTGTTTTTCCTACTGTGGTACGTGGCAGTACAGTGCATTGTGCGAGTATACTGTGGGAACAATGATATGTAAGGGATGAAATGGCAGAATCCTATGAAAGGGAACCGAAATAAAAGGCAGATGGGAAGGTATCAGAAACCTCAGATCTGGGTACCGTGCTAAACAGGGACCTAGTAAAGTAAGCCAAAGCATATATGGCTGTGTGAAATGTTAGAGGTGTGAATGAAGAGTGGAAAGAACTTAGATGTAGTTCAGATGCTTAAGGAAGACAGGAAGATATGAGGTGTTGGCACTATGTGAAACAAAACTGAAAGGGAGTGGAAAGAAAACATGAGATGATGCCATGGCAAGATCAGGTATGAACGTCCATGGAAGAAGTAATGAGAATTATAGTTGGTTTGTTTTCATCTGACGGGTCTTTCCACAGCTTGAATATTAAGTCGTGGTTACATGAAATATGATGAACCTTACTTAAGAACTAGGAGTGTGTGTCCTTGGTTTCTAGTCAAATCTACCTTCCAATCAGACCACACTTGGCCATAAACTGAGCTGAAAAGAGTTAATAGTTTTTGTCAGCTGTTGATGAATGATTGACGGAAGGGTTATATTAACTCAAGGTGCATGTATGTCGACGTTAAGTTTGAGAGAGTGAAACTGGTTCTGATTATTGCATATTCTCCTTGTGATACAGACGTGGAAGTGAACAGTTTTGGGATCCACTGAATACTGTTTACTGATTAGAAACACACACACCAAAGAGTTATAGCGTGTTTATGATGGGTGGTCTGAACGGAGGAGTTGGCACGGGTCTTGTAAATAATTTAATGGGTCGCTCTGATGTGCCTCCCCCCACGTCAAAAAAAAAAAAATAAATAAATAAATAAAATAAATAAATAAAGAAAGAAAAAAGAAAATGCGGCAAGTAGGATGTGCCAGGCAAAGAATTTGTGAGTGAATACTTAATATTCTTAGCACAAAGTAATGAATAAATACATGTGGTATAGAGATTCATAAGTAATGCTTGACAGAAGCGTAAATGAATATGTGCTGTTGAGAGAAAGATGTTTGGGTGTGCCACTGATGCGAAAATCGAAAGAGAACGATATGGAAGGTTGTCTGATCATGTAATTGCGGTATGCAAGCTGAAACTGAGAGGAGACTGGAAAAAATGGTGTGACAGTTACGTTAAATGAAAGAATATATGTGAAAAAAAAAAAAAAAACTAAGAAACGAGACAGTAGCAGTTGAATATAAGCGGATTACCGAGGATATATCAGAGTTCATGAATTGGGAGTGGATGAATTTAAAAGATTTTTGAAGACTATACAAAATTTGGTTAGAAGCGCTAAAAGTGTGTGTGGTTTTGCACGGGTGTCATCCATCAAGAAAAGTTTGGTAGGATGCAAAAGTAGAACACTGAGAGAGAAAAGGAAGCGGATAGAGTGGATGCAAGGATAGAACTGAGATGAAAGAAAGAATACGATGAAAGCAAGAAGCATGTAAACAGATTAGATAAAATGGTAAAAGTAAAGTAAATGATAATCTGGAAGAAAAACAAATGCGATATTATCTGAGAATAAGAAACTACGTGGGAATGAAATACGAAAAGTGCGAAAATTAGTGTGGGTCGACGTGTAAAGATGTAAGGGATGAAAATGGATGAGTGCAAACAAATAAAAGGGATGTAAGAAGCAGATGGAAGGATTGTTTTGAAAGGTAAATGACCGGCAATAACGATTGGAGGGCGTTGGCAAATAGGACTATGTTGAGTGATGCACAAGAAACGATTTTGGTGCCGCAGACTGTGCCAGTGACAGAAGTAAAGATTCCCACGGAAAGTTTCAAGGGGGAAAGGCAGCAGGTGTTGATGAAGTATACGCAAAAATGATAAAATGCAGTGAAGTGATTGTCATGAACTGTTAGTGTGAAGTATGCCAATAAGCCAGTATGACTTCACTTGTATGTATGGAAAAGTGACCGATGTGAATGCAACATTTATTATCGAAAAAACCTACCGAATGCCATTGATAAGACATATGGAAGAATAATGATAGAAGAACTAAAACAGTTGTCATAATATTTAGTGCATGATGAATAGTGCGGTTTCCGGAGTAGTAGGGGATGTAGATGGATCAGATATTTGTACTAACGCAGATAACAGAGAAAAGATGAGAGCAGGGCTAACATATCTGTGACATTTATGGATCTGGAGAAAGTATATGGTTGAGTGGACAGAGAGGGATTATGGAGGTATTACATACGTATAATGTGGAGGGCAAATTGTTGAATACAGTACTGTGTCTTTATGACGATAACGAAACTTGTGTAAAACTGGATGAATGAGTTAGTATTAGAACTGGGGAGATATAAGGGTGTGTGATGTTGCCATTGTTGTTGTATGTATGTATGTATGTAATGGGTTACGAGAGAGGTAAAAGCAAAAACTACGAAGACGGAAGTGAAGATGATGAAAAGGACCTCGAATTTCGTAAGTGTCTGAGAGACGAGGTTTGAAAGTAAATGGAATAAGAGTAAAATTTTGGTTGTTGGGAGAAAAGGTGACTCAGAATGTATTGGCGCTTAGAGAGATACTAGAACTGGTGAAGTGTTTAAAACCTAGGTGCGATCACAGAAAAGAAGGGTTAATGTGTGCAAGAAATGGATAGTAAAATGGTTCAATTAAGTAAATTGGCTGGTGCTGTGAAGGCTTTGATGTGCAATACAGACCTGAATAAAGAGGTTGTAAGTGGATGGCATGAAGGTGGATTAGAACAAAGAAGCAACTATCTTCCCAGTGTCATCTGGAGAAAATTTACAACTGGCAAAATACAATGAAAACTCTATCTCTAGTTGTGCGTAGATGGTTCGATTTTTCCGCTATGTATTTGTCAAGCTGTTGGACGATACTTATTTGTCTGTCTGTACCTACATTACCGTGCGGGTGTGAGACTTTGGTACAGCATGAATATTTGAAAAGAAGAAGAATAGTAGTAGAAATGAGTCTGAAATGACGTATATAATCTGCCTTGACTTAACAGGATGAGAAATATTAAACTTTGTAACTTACGGGAAGTAGGGGAGTCTGTTCACCAAAGGGCAGTGTTGAGGGAATAGGTATGAATATGATGATGAAAACGTTTACAGGAGTGAGTCTGAGGGTAGGAGGAGACAAGAAAACGGTAGATGGAGAATGCAGGTGGCTGCGTGAGTAAGCGAAGAATAAGTAAAAGGATTAACATAGGAGAAAAATGGATGGATGAAATATGAACTCTCTCTCTCTCTCTCTCTCTCTCTTTCTATTTATGTAGTGCAGTTTTCTGTGAACTGTACAGCCTGTGAGGGTTCGAAGGCATGAATGATGAATAAATTTATGTATGCTTTGTTTCACTGGATACTCTGTTGGTAGTTGTTTTGCTTTTGTGTTTTCCTTCTCATAGTTCTGTTAACTTCTCGCCTCATGTATTAATGGAAAACGGTGATGATGATGATGATGATGATGAAGATGGTCGTGGTGATGATGATGGTGATGATGATGATATACTGCATCCATTAGTTTAATGTGTTTTGTTTACTTTGTTGCATTATGTTGCTTGTACCTAGTGATGTTTTGCTCACTGCAGTGCATGCTACTAATAACTACCACTGATACTGCGCGTACTGTCATTGTTGCACTGATAGTATAACCTTGGTAGACTCTGTATGTGGAAGGTGAAGACTTCAGTCAAGATTTAATAAACCCCTTCAGTACGGTAACGTCTTGGGTGCTGCTGCTCCTACAACCACACTGTTTAATATGGTTACGAAATCCCGCTACTACTGACACGCTTACTGTGGGCTGCATTTATCTCCTCCAACTGGATGAGGTGGTGGGTGAGTGGTCAGTTGTTGTCTGTTGTCTGAAATGACGCGAATTCGATCACAAGCTTGGATGTCGTTAAAACAGACTTCACTAATCTTCCACAAGACCCACCGACATGCCATAAAAATACCCCAGCTAAAGCAGTGCACCAGACTTTCCTGAGAGAGCCTTACCATGTATTCAATATGGACGGTGGGTAATAGTGCCGAAGAGGTGATATGTGAGGGAGCATGCACGTAGCCTTATAGAACCGACTTTTAAGCCAATGTACGGAGTCGGCCACATAAAAGAAAAGAATCTGCAAACAGCAAGAATATACTAATAAAGGCGTCACCGAATTTAAGAGGTTTATCTTTCTCTAAGTTTTGCTCGTCCAGTAGAAATATAAAAGAAATTTATCATAACAGTCCTAAACCAACAGAACACACTGTTTCATATATAAGGTAAATCTTAAAAACTGTCTGTCTGTTTGTCATGATCGCATCTTTTTTAATAGGAGCTAATATCGAAAAATTCCACAATAACTGTAAAGCTGCTTAAAATGAGAAGCCGAAAGAGGTTCAGCTACTGTACAAGGTAATTATGAAACTCCCTTTCTCTTCACCTTCCTTATACACAGCCCTAGACATGTCAGAATGCACTATACTCTCCCTAGGTATGTAGCAGAATAAAGCCATATTAGATAGTGAGTGGTGTATTGTTTCCTTCCTCAAACCACTTTAGAAGGTAAATGCTAACCCGTTTTCTTCCTCAACTTATATTAGAAAATAGGACTTAGGACCGTTTGCTTAATTTCTTTGTTTTTGTTACCTTCAAGCGATATTATTCAGCATAGGTTTCCTTGTACTGAAGGGGAAAACAATGCTATAATTGATCTAGACGCTCCAGTTTGAAGAAATCTATCCCAAACAAAGCAGAAAAATCGTCTAGGCGCAGCAAGAATAAAAAAAAATCATTGCAATGGATTTAACTCTGGCTGCTCGGCTTTCTGGGCTGAACAAAATCGCCTGGTGTTAGCCTAAGTTAAATTCCCAGGTGCACTAATACCAGGGATAGAGCGACATGAGATATGGTATTTATGAAGGCTGCAGCTGTCAGGATGTTTGGCAGATGAACGAAGTTTTACGGTCTCGGCCTGAATAATTTACCCACATGCACCAATCACAGCGAAAGAGTTAGCTACTTCACTCCGATGACGCATTTGCAATTTTATTCTTTGTAGCTCCAGACGATTTTATTCAGCTTAACAACAGACCTCTTGTAATGAGGGCCGAGGGGGGTTAATGAACACTAAAATCCATCTCCTACAATCGGAAAAGTCTCTTCTAAATATGAAATCAACCATCTTAGCAGTAACAACAACAACAACAACAACAACAAAATACGTTATCGGACTGAAGGGGCTGTGCATACCTACCCCTTTACCATGTCCTTCAAAGTCTGCTGATTCCCCCTTTGTCTCTGTTCGTCCCGCAGCACAGTTGGGGACCTGAACAGAACATCGCGTCATCGAGTATTGCGGGTGGTGTGCCAGGGGAGAGGCTTGGGCATTGGGAGACATTAAGCATCTGTGCCGTAAAGAACCCCTGTGTAGTCGACAGGAGATAATATATTTTTTTTACTTCTTTTTTATTCACTGTGATTTCTCCGCTTAGTTTACTGCCTTCCTGCCTACCCCCCCCCCTCCTTCTCATCTCTCTCTCTCTCTCTCTCTCTCTCTCTCTCTCTCTCTCTCAGTCTTTGCCACCAGAGGAAAAATTGTATGGTTACTAAGAGGTCAATAACTAGAAATAAGAGAAGGCCGATAGTGTTACATTCCGTCTGACAACGGACAGTCTTTATTCAGATGTGAATCGCAGAAGCTTGAGAGAATTTATGTTTTCACAATAAACCGTCAAGTGATCGGGACAACTCTAATTTTCGTCCAACTGAAGCCTGACTGAGCTGATCAATGCCAACTAATTCTTATTCTTTGACATATCCACCCCAGCCCAGCCTGAGGATTACTTCTACCCCGAAGGCGAGTGAGCTTAGGCCATATCCGAGGGCGAGTAGTATGAAGCCGCCCTGGAGGTCACGCAGGGTCAGAGGTCGTACTTTGCTTGGGTTGTTTTGGCTCTCTCCCGAAGCAGACTCCTTGGGAGGGGAGAGGAAATATTCAGATCATGTACAATATACAGATGGACTGGAAAAAAAATAAGTACACACACACACACACACACACACACACACACACACACACACACACACACACACACGCACGCACGCACGCACTCGCGCGTGTGTGTACAGTCTATCTATTTATCTATCTATCTATACAGTATACATACATACATATATATATATATATATATATATATATATATATATACCTCCCTTTCCTTGGGGGAAGCAGCCTAGGTTTATATATATATATATATATATATATATATATATACCTCCCTTTCCTTGGGGGAAGCAGCCTAGGTATATATATATATATATATATATATACCTCCCTTTCCTTGGGGGAAGCAGCCTAGGTATATATATATATATATATATATATATATATATATATATATATATATATATATATATATATATATATATATATATATATATATATACACGCGCGCGCAAAGCAGAGTGTCTGTATGTTTGTTTTTTATGCACGGCTGTATGTTTGTTTTTATGCACGGTTTTAAAGTTAGGAAGCTAAAATTTGGCATACATACTCTCCTCGCCAAGGGTCAGGTCACAGGCATGTTCAGCCTGAAGGAGTTGGATTTCGAGGATAGGTCATTAAATAAACAAATTTCCCCATCCCTCAAAATGGTGGGGCTGACATCAAAACATGAACTTCAAGGCCATCAAAGGCCATATTATGCCCGATTAAGTTTTTTTTTTTCTATTTCTGGCATTTTCTGCAACTTTTGGCTGTTTTCCACAACATACCTACATATAACTATATTCATGACGAAATTTGACGGAATTTGACAGAATTTAACAGTGATCGTTATCAAAAGTGACTCCAGTCATAAAATATTCACTGGTAAGTACATTTTTGATATTCTGCATTCACACTTGATTTTTTTGGAGTTATTAGTATTTCTATTTGCCTTATTTGGATACAGCAATGGCTACGGTGGCTACGCCGGGTACCTCAGCTAGTGTATATATATATATATATATATATATATATATATATATATATATATATATATATATATATATAGAGAGAGAGAGAGAGAGAGAGAGAGAGAACAAAGGGAGACTGACTTGACCTGAATACCAAGATCTCACCTAAGTTCACCACACTTCACCTCACCTCAACTGAACTTACATCCTGATCGTAGCAAGCCTATACAAAGAATGTCAGTCAAGGGGATATTGCTTTACAGCTATTTCTGGTAACAATTTATCACATTTAAAATTACCAAAGCACATGTGTACATTATTCTCATATGTGCCAGAAAGTAAGCATGGTTCAATAATATTTCTTTGATCGAAGCCTTTTCACCTTGTTACTCTCTTAAGTGTAAAACCTGCCCAATCAGTGTGATCATCGGATGCTTTGTGTTGAAGTAAACCACTACTCTGCTGGCCCGTCCTTATATTGTGAGATCCTGGTCTCCAAGACTTTTGCAGATCGTTCGATATAAAATTTATTACAGTTTTTGCTTGGAATATTTCATATAACACCTGAATTGTTTGATGGGCTATTTCTTCCCTATGCTCTCAATCATTTGTAGTTCTTCCTCTAAAATTTCTTGGGTCTGAAATGCTATATGCTCTCAAGTACATACTCGTATATATGAAGACAGATCTTTTTATATAAATATAATGATTCGAATAATAGGGCACATTGGACATTATATATGTAGGTTTTCTGTATACCTTAGTCTTCAGAACACCTTTATCCCCGATGACCTCTACGCCCAAGAAAGGCAGTTTATTAAACATTTCCAGTTTAAGAGTAAACTTTATGGATGGGGTGATGGCATTTAGTTGAGAGAGAAGTTCACCACTGGGAAGGTGTTAGACCAAAAGCGCGGAATACCATCAACGTATAGGAGCCAAACTATGTTTCTCTCATTTACAGAGATCAACAAATTATTCTCAAAGTACTCCATGTACAGGGGAGAGGGGGTTACCCATGGCCATACCAAATTTTGTGTGTAATCTTTAACCTCAAAAACAAAAGATAATTTATCTACACATAACCGTATTAGTTTAATGTTTTCACAGTTTGTGGATCCTGGTGCCTTCTACACCTGTCGCTCACATACACCGATCTACACCCAGTACACACATACACTTACCGGCCACCCAGACCCACCACCCACTTTTACCTACCAACTCCCACGCACAGTACACCCACCTGCACCACACTGCTCCCAGCCTTATCCAGCTTGCTCCTCAGTATTATATCCGTCATCCACTTTTTGGCCAGCCCAGCCTCCGTCAGCCGTCGTATTACACCGTTGAATTTCGCGATGTAGGGAACGAACTTTGGATAGGCCAGCCCGATACCGAAGGGCGCGATGTACTCCCTCATGACGTGGAGCGAAGTCTTTCCCATCCTGTCAGTGTAGTCGACGGCGATGGTGTAGTCCAAAAAACCGCGGCTTTCGAGGAAGGAGTACGTCCCTGAAGGAGAGAGAGGGCAATGAATTGATGAATATATATATTGCGTGTGTGTGTGTGTGTGTGTGTGTGTGTGTGTGTGTGTGTGTGTGTGTGTGTGTGTGTGTGTGTGTGTGTGTGTGTGTGTGTTTTGGGAGTAATTGTGGTTGAGGTTTGGTGTGTGGGTAGGCTGGGTACAGAGGTGGTCGTTAGGTGATGGTGCATGGTTGAAGGCGTAAGGAAAAGTTGGTGCAGGAATCGGGTTATGGATAATGCTGTGGTTCGGAGATAGCGTGTGGGAGGGTTTAGGGTGAGGCTGTGGTTAGGATATGGTTAGGAGCTGGTGTAATATGATGGTTGGTGTGGATGAGGTTCGGGGTGAGGTTATGCTTGGTTGTGGTTAGGAGCTTGTGTTTTTATACAAGGAAAATAAACAAAAAGCTGGATGCCTGAAAATTGTTCTTTCCAGAAAAATAAAAGATACGTTCACTTCGGGATGCCAGGGCACAAGGCGCTTAAACGATTGGGCGTCATAGGCAGAAGAAAATACAGATTGAGGTAGTCATGTCCAGAATTGATCTTTTGCATACGTGAAGGACTGAGAGTATTGGTAAACTCATGTATTAGATAGACAATAGGTGAAAAAGGTGACTGTTATCAGTCGGGTGGTGTGCGCCCCTCGTAATAGAGGAGAAATGCAAGAATACAGTTCAGAAGAGCAGTGACCACTAATAAAGCAATTGTAAGTAGATAAAGATGTATCACAGCGGCGAAATGATAAAGGTAAGCGTGTGTGGGTGGTTTAAGGGCTGGTGTGAGGGTTGAGGGTGTGGGTGTGTGGTGGGGCTGGGGCTGAGAATGTGAACAATGGAGTGCCGTGGCCTGGTAGTTGAGACCACTGTGTAGAGACTCTACACTGTGATTGAGACTGATGTGTTGACATTTTAACGGTGAGGCTGCGGTTAGGGATGGGTTGAGGGTTGCTGTAAGAGTTGACAATGTGTTGATGGGGCTAGATACTTTGGTTAGTTGTGGTTTGAGCGTAGTTAAGGATGAGGATTGGTGTATGAGTGATTGGTGTATGAGTGAGATTAGGAGTTAGACTGTATTTAGGAGATGGTGTATTTGTGGTTTGATAGTCGGTGTATGAATTTAGGGTATGTATAAATGACTGAAAGTTAGTGCTGGTGGGGTTGAGAGGCGAAGTGTGGGGAGTCAAGTGTCAAGCTGCGATTAGGAGCTGGTGTGTGTGTGTGTGTGTGTGTGTGTGTGTGTGTGTGTGGACTTAGGTATGAGTTAGCGGTTAGGTGTTAGTGTGGTGGCAGGGGTTTAGATCCACTAAGACGATTCCCAGACAGAGGATTATATCCCACAAAGACGATTCCGACTTAGACGATTCCCAGTCAGACGATTCCCACAAAGACGATTCCCAGATAGACTATGTTTTGCCACCCTGCAGTCATTGCAGTCACCTAGCCATTGTCTGATCATTTCAGCATAACTGTCTGATCATTTTAGTGTAATTGTCTGACCATTTTAGTATATAATTTTAAGAGTCCCTCACCGTGGAATACCTTCATTACGGAGATATAGCACAATGCATACCTTACTACTCAGGTGCCAAAATCATTAGTTTTCTCGAACTTCGCTTCTCCCATCTAAGCTGGAAGTCTTACCAAACTAGGTAATATATATATATATATATATATATATATATATATATATATATATATATATATATATATGTGTGTGTGTATGTATACAGTATGTATATAATAAGTATACACATGCTCGGTACATTGTGCAGCATATAATTATAAACGTAATCAACCCCATGGGAATCGTCAATTTGGAAATCGTATTGCTTGAAGTCGTCTAAGTTGGATAACAAAATCGAGTAAAAATAGACGATCATCGAAATGGGGATCGTCAAAGTGGGATGACAACGTGGTAGGTGTGTGGGTGGTGAGGTGTCGTTTTCATTATAAGCGTACAGTATTTCCATCCAATGACGTTTTGGCATTAAGTAATGTAACTTCAACCACACCTTCTACCGTCCTTCTGAGTCCTTCCGAGGTGGAAGCAACATGAGTGTATCGTTCAGCCAGAAGTCGTACATAACGGTCTGCATTCTTCGCCATGACACGCTTCAGAGTGAAGCCGATACTGCCGACCTCCACACCTTTCTCGTAGAGCTGTTTGTGGGTGTTGATGGGCTGCTGCTGCACTGGCACGGTGAGGTGGGAGACAAGGGAGCCCCTGTAAGCCACGGCGAGGATAAGGAAGGCCAAACTCCACAGCAAGACGAAGACTCTGAGGTGTGACGAGGAAGGGACGCGTACCCAGGCGGTGTTCATGACGCAGCCGTACAGAAGGAGACAGGTGTTTGAGCTTCGTTGAAACCAAGCGTCGATTAGATCTTTTCCGCCAACATTCCTTCCCCATCTCTCATATGTCTGTCCTTTCTCATTATTAGTCTCTCTATTTCCTCTCTCTTCTATCTGTTTATTTTCATTTTCCATGTTATCGTCGACGTTCCAATGCTGGTGCAAATACCACCCACTGTTTTCCTTAATCATCTTCGCGTTCTTAAGCTGTCCAGCTTGAGCCACCAGGGAAAATGCCACCATTCCAACTAAGACTGACAGGAGGATAGCGAACCACGTTTCAGGTAAGAAGGACAGGGTGACGGCCATCCACTGAGGTAAGGGGCCGGGCACAAGATTAACGAAGCAAAGGTACTCGATGTCGTACGCCACGGACATGTCAATAATGGAGAAGTACTGTTCCATGATATACAGATCAGCCACGCCAACGTCTGCCCTCCGTGCCTGCAGGTCACCCATCAGGCCCGTCCAGGTGCCGTTGTCCTGCTCCCAGCCCCACATCTCCCCGTCCGAGGGCCTGGTGAAGCTGAGACTGAAGTTTAGGGCCTGGCTCAGCGCTCTCACTACCTGCAGGAGGGATTATAAGTCAGGTGGTGGATAGGTGGTTAAAGAAGTGAGTTGCTGTCTGGAAAAGCGCGAGCTCGATTCCAGGTTGGGAAAGGGAACTGTGTGCTAATATGAATTTCGGTAATACTGACTTTACTGATATTCCGCGAGACTAGTCAACATGTCATAAAAACACCCCCGCTGATCACACCAGTCATGAATGTATTCAGTGAGGAAGGTGAGAATTAACTCCAGAGTGGTGAAATGTGAGTGTGTGTGGCACGGAGGAGGAATGCTGAACCTTAGAGAACGGGCTATCAAATTCAGGGTCGGAAAAAAAAAAAAAAAGAGCTGAGGGAGTACATGTAGAAGGGCGGACTGGGATATGATGAAGGATTGTGAAAGATTGCTAGCGATTCAAATCGTGGTAAGACTGGGGAGTCTGTGCCTACGAGGATGTAAGCGAGCTAGACTCCAAGTGACTCAGTGTGAGTTTGAGAATGTGTGCTGGAGTGTGTACGGGTAGAAAATTTATGACTTCGGGTAGGCCTATGGTTCGGGAATGTATATAACAGGACAGAGTGGGATGGAATGACGGATTAAAACTGATTGGGAATAATGGGGATCAATGTCTGTTGGCGAAATGGAACGCAACTAAGTTAGAATAAGGTTGAATAGTATGAGCAGAGCGTAGAAGAGTGGAATATTAACGTGCCAAATGTGGAACTAAATTGGAGAGAATTCGTAAGAGATTTTAGCCAGTTTTTGCATTAGCCTCATCACTACGGTGACGGATGAGGTTATCTTATACTTGCAACTTCCAGACAACTTTCACTCACTTAAGAAAAGGTCTATGGTTTTGAAAGCGTTGATGGAGACTGCCCCTAACCTCCCCGGCTCTAAAAATCCCTCAAAAGCTTCATCTAACTTCCCCGGGAAAAAAAGAAAAGAGAGAAGAAAATTAAACTCTCCAAAGGTTTAACAAAATTTTGTGGAGAGTGCAAGAATAAAATGGAAAAATCACCAGAATGAAGGGGTTTGGTAAGTTCCCGTAGAAGGTAACTATCATCTGCGAATCTTGCTTGGTCGTATCTCTCGCATGAACTTGAGCGACTCTAGTTTCGTTGTATTGTGTTTGGTGGCTGTGTGACTGAAGATAAAAGTCTCAACAAGAAATCCTATACTAAACTTTGGCTCAAGAAAGATTGTGAATATTGTGTTTGGTATCTTTCTGAAGGAAGATAAAAGCATAAAACTGGTAATCGTATTGACAACTTTGGTAAAAAAAAAAAAAGTCTGAATACAGTGTTTGGTAGCTGTTATGAGTGAAGATGAAAGTATGAAATAAGTAATCATCGACCCAACCCAGGCTTTAGAAAGTATTTGAATAAGGTGCATAAATGAAGTGAATGAATGATGGTAACAGCTTAAAACAAGCCATCTTATACACAACTTAGGCTAAAGAACGTTTATGGATATAGCACAAGGTAAGGAAAGGATGTCAGAGAGCCTTCCAAGCCCACCAGTACACGACCACATTGACACTCTCAGTCTCCTAGGTCCCTTTCTCACCCGAATAACATCGTCTGGCATTAGCTGAACAGAATACACAAGCTGTCCTTATAATGAGAGGGCTAATTATGACGCTACCATCAGCCTCCTACATGCACTCAGCTGATAAGATAGCCTGGCAGTAGCTGGAATAGAATACTAGGGTTGTCCCTACCATGAGGAGGTTAATGGTGACAATATAAATATACTTAGCCACTCATGACTCACTAACCTGAATTGAGTTGTGTGTCATTCGCTGGAATAGAATATTACAGAGAATGAATGGTAGAATTAACGGCGAAGAATTAATAACAAGGCTCAAATGACTCTAATTCAGCTGAATAAACTCCTCTAGCCTTGGCTGGATTAGAACACTAGAGTTTTGCTGGTCATGAGGGGGTTAAAGAAATATATACACCAGGATGGTGGAGCCTGAGACCTCCTCTAATTTCCTTCCGAGTTATTGGCCCCTTAGGAACCATACAATTTTTGTCTTATTTCCATGGTTATTAATTTTGGTGTGCCGTGGGGGAGAGAGAGAGAGAGAGAGAGAGAGAGAGAGAGTGGAAGTGGAAGAGAAGGAGGTGGAGGAGTTCCTTCACTACGAGGAGGCTCCAGCAGTGGAGTCAATGGAGACAGTTTGTGGCACCTTTTCAGCGAGGGATGAATATAATTGTGTGGCGGCAGCAAAAATAAAGTAAAAAAAAAAAAAAAAAGAGTTGATGAATATTTTTTCCCGGATGTTTTCGTCTTAGTCAAATAAAATGGCCTGGCAGTGGCAACAGTAAACTAAAAGAGATTTTGTTGTGTAAGAGAGCAGAGTTAAAACGTATATTGAAATACGGTTGAATATTACAGAGGGGCAAGAGCAGACGTATGGTGAAGGATATATAAATGAAACAAATGAAGAAATGAAATGAATAGCACCTTCTCGAGTATGTTATTCCAGCTGATACCAAACGACTGTGTTCAACTGAGAGTGTATCATGAGTCGCAGTGCTGATAGTGTCACCAATAACCCCTCACATGGTCGGGACGCTTCTACTACTCTAACCAAGATGATTTAGTTTAGCTGAGAGTGTCATTGGAATCTCAGTGTTAATGAACTGTGGGAAAAAAAAAAGACATTACTAATTGATGACATAAATAAAAGTAAGTATAATAATTACGCGGAAGTAAGAGAGTATGAAAGAATGGTAGAGGGAGTAAGGATGGGAAGAAATTCGGAGAAAGTGCTAAACAAATGTGGTTAGAGATATGAAGCTCAAGGGGAAATCCAAATTCTCTCTCTCTCTCTCTCTCTCTCTCTCTCTCTCACACACACACACACACACACACACACACATACACACCTCGATGTCGACTCCGTATAGCTGGTATCCTCTTCCCTCTTCCTCCTCCATGAAAATCCTGGGAGGGAAGTGGAAAGTGACCACTTTCATCTGGAAGCCGTGCATGTCCCCGAGTTTGTCAGGCACCAGGTTCAGGTTCTTCATGTCTCTCTTTTCATCCTCTTTTCCTTGCCCTGTCTTGGCCTTCATGCTGCCTCTTCCATTCTTCTTTCTTCCCTCTCTGTCTTCCTCTGTTACGCCTACTTCATTTTCTCTCCTTTCTTCCTTCGTCACGCCTTCTTCCTTTCCTCTTCCTTTTCCATCCATCCCCCTTCCCTCTTCTGCTTCCTCCCCGTCCTCTCCGAGGTAGGTCATGAGAGTGCGAAGTTCAGGCAGGTCGTAGGGCGAGTTAGTCTGGATATGAAGGGTCGGGAAGTTGGCGTTCCCGGAAGGCCTCACAAGCAGCAAGTTCGTCATGGTGTTGACTTCGGCCGTTTTCAAAAATTGGTCCTCAGAAACTCCCAGGTCGCCGATGAGGAAGATTATATGTATCCGAGACATAAAATACTTGTCCCAGTCCTTCTCAATATCCCCGAAAAGATCCAGGATACATTTGGCGCCAGAGGATATGGACACGTAAACCGGACACAGGGTAGCCATGTTCAAGTCGAAGTTTCGCAAAACCCTTGCCAGATTATCGGCCAGAGTGAAAACCAGGTGCGGTGTGTTTGCTTCCTGGCGTAAAATTAGATCATGCAAGGCCGTGACCTCATCCTGCTGACCTCGCTGCAGGGGTGACCTCGGGACGTCGTGGAGAAGGACGAGGGTGCAGTTCGGGAAATACCTGACCCTAGCAGACCTGAGAAACTGGGCCATGAGGCGAGTGTGAGCGGTCTGACCCGGTGCTGCGAGGCCTGTAGCTACCATCATCATCATCATCATCATCATCATCATCATCATCATCATCATCGCAGTCCTCTTCCACTCTCACCACCAATGCCACCGCCACCTGTATTGTAAGTAATGTTGAAGTTCACTTAATATATTGCGAAGACTGTCAAATTATAATCTTCCCTACGCTTCTTGGCTCATTACTTATTTTTAAAAGCTGAACACAAAACAGAACACCCCTCCACTGATGAACATCCCTCTGTCATTAACCCCCTCTATTAGATATCGTCAGTTTATAGCACAGTCTTACTACCTCAGGACGATTTTGCTAGCCTTGAAAAAACCATTTGTGGTGACGGGGTTGGAAGCAGTCTTCATTACCTCCATCACAGCCTCATTTCCCCCCCTAAACTGAACAGACACACCTGAAGATAGCAAGTGTAAGATGTCGAATGCACCTTCGGATTGAAGGGTTTAAATGCATAGCAGAAGAACACTACTGAACACAACAAATCACCCATCCACTGTTAAACACAAAGTAGAGCACCACTGTAGATCACAGACGAGAACACCACTACTGAACACAAAACTGAACATCACTGTTGAACAAGACAGAACACCCCTCCACTACTGAAAACACTACAGAATACTAATATTCAACACAGACTAGAACACCGCCACTGAACACAAAAAACAACACCCTCCACTATTGGCCACAAAGCTGAGCACTGTCGGTAAACACAACACAGATCACTCCTCGACTACTGAACGCAAAACAGAACACCATTCCACTTTTAACCACAAGAACAGAACACTACCACTGAATATAAACTAGAACACCACTACACAACTAAATACAAAATAGCACACCACTCTCCTGTTAACCCTTTGGCCCCACGACGCATTTTTCGTCTCTGTTAATGTTGTTTTTATCGGACGCTTTTACTCGGCTTAGGGCAAACCTCTTGTAGTGAAGGGGAAACCGAAAGCTGCATCCTACCCCTCCAGTTTGAATGGTCCATCGTGAGCTGAGTAAAATTGACCGGTGGCAGCAAGAATAAAGCAGAAAAACGAGTCATGGGATTGAAAGGGGGTTGATTTACTTACATATGAACCGGGAAAAACTCAGTATGACGAGAAGACCACTCCCCGTCCACTCCTCACTCGCTCCCAAATGACCAACGCCTTAAAATACCCCGCAGATCCGTGATATATACCTTCCTAGTGGACCAGTTGCCACACGCTCCCCATAAAACTCCATGTTAAGGAGGTAAAACTCACACACACACACACACACACACACACACACACACACACACACACACACACACACACACACACACACACACACACACACACACACAAAGTATAGTTAGGGTCATAAATACTGACCCACTTCATTACGTTTAACGAGGAGAGAGTGATCAATGACTTTTGTAACCCAGTGATACGACCTTCAGTGCTTGACAGCT
Organism: Coenobita brevimanus; assembly: GCF_032717465.1. Classification (NCBI taxonomy): domain Eukaryota; kingdom Metazoa; phylum Arthropoda; class Malacostraca; order Decapoda; family Coenobitidae; genus Coenobita; species Coenobita brevimanus. Next base: position 11,502,571 of record NC_137051.1, read on the forward strand.
TTCAGAATATTATGTACGAGTTCATCATTATTCGATTTGAGAGAGTGAGAAAAAGAGCGATTATTTTTGTCCAGTTATACATTATTATCATCCATAAACTCTAAAAGCTCACCCGAAATTTTCGTCAGTTCCCAATACCGGACTGATTCCCCTGAAATATATGCTGATGACGGGCATTATGGGAAGTTTGGGAGAAGTGGGGGTAGGGGATGGGGGAACTAAGACGGGCAGTCCACCAACTCCCGCCCAAGTCTGCGTAGGAGGTCGATGCTCGTCCACTTTCTTGCGGGGGCTTGTAATTAACCTGAGCTAAATGTCGTGGGGGGCGGGAAGAAACTGTCGGCTCTCTTGATTGAAGTGTTTTGCGTGCGGGCGGGGACCTGGATAGAAATTGGACTCCTTGTATTTTAGGACAGTGGCACCCACAGCCTGTCCAGTCACTATAGACATTCATCATCATCATCCTGACCTCTTTTTTGTTCCCAGCTACGAATAGGTAGAGTCCAGAAAACACACAAAAAGGGAGAACAATCGACAGCATGCCCAGTGAAATGGGCCAGACACTCAATCACACACTGTATTAGCCCTCGGAATCCTGGCTTCGCCTCACAACCTTAACCAACTGCACGATTTTTAAAAATAGATTTACCTCAAAATATCTGCCAGACAGAGTAATCTGTCGGCGATCAAGTAAAAAAAAAGTGCCTAAGTGTCAGGTAATATGGCAGTGCGAATTTGAATGTCGGTGTATACACAAACCTAACATCATGGGAATCCACTACGTATTGTGCCGTGTGATTAGAATTTTAACAGCTGAGTTTGTACAGTAATACACAGCTTGCAGACGGACTGTTAAGCCCTTTGAATCCAATGACATATTTGATAATTTAGCCTAGCTGTCTCCAGTCGATATCATTTAACTTAGCAAGAACCTCTAGTAGTACATACAAGAGTTTAATGAAGGCTATATTAAGCCCCTCCAGTGATGAAATCTCACCTGAACTAAATAAAATCATCAGGAGATAATCATATTAAGGTGCAAAGTACGTCATCGGACTGAAGGGTTAAATTTATTGTGTTGTCTTCGAACAATAATGTCTTCCTGTCCTTTGCCTGAAATTTGATTGGTTACAAGATATAAGAAAATAAGGAAATTAAATTTACTTGTCACTTCACGATAAAACCAAGCTAAACTTCGAATTTACCCCTACCTGCGTGTCTATAATTCGTCTTCCTTAACCTCTCGGAGATTTTTCTTCCTTCTGTAGCTCATTTCTCGTAGGTAATTTGAGGATCAAGTCATTACTATGGCACTGCGTCCTTTCTACAGCACTGCTTTGTTATTAGCACCATATTCTACAGTAGTGTTAATGCATTTGTACGGCTCAGCATTCAAAATGAAGATATGTCAATTGTAGGCCAAGTTACAATGGTTAGAGTATAGTGTACCTGTGTCTGTAGGCGCCAATGTGGAGGAAGATAAAGTGAAAACTAACTGCCTGCCTTTAACGGCCTTCGTGCAGTCAATAGGCATTAATCTTAGCCATCTGTGTGCGGACGGTGCGACTGAGGGTTAAGGGGAGAGGGTAGGAAGGAGGAGAAGGGGAAAAGCACGGGGAGAGGGGGAGGCAAGGGTAGGGGGAGGCAGGGGGAAGGGGAGGCAGGGGGAGGGGGGAAGCAAGAGACTCAGTCGGTAGAGAGGTGGCCTGCAGTCCTACCGGACCCAGGTTCAAATCCCCGCTGGGGCAGGGAACAGTTTAAGGATTTGAATTTCATAAAATCAGACTTTACTGACCTATCAGCAGACCCACCGACGTGTCTTAAAAATACCCCCCCCCCCAAACACCAATACACCAATCCTCTTATGAGACAGCCCTAGCATGTATTCAATATGGACGGTGGGTGTTAGCGTCGAATTGGTGACATGTAGAAGTGTATGGTATGTAGGAGGACTACTGGGCCTTGGGAGCAGGTTGTGAAGCCTATGCCCAAAGTCGAACACACACACAAAAAAAAAAAAAATGAGGGAGGGAGTCTCAAATGTAACACAGCTGCCAGATCAAACAGGACGGTTATATTAAAAACACTACGGTAACTGGATTAAAAAAAAAGGGAGGGGATCAGTTACATGTATGAGGTTCAATAGATCTATAACCCCTTTCGTACGATGATGTACTTCTCATTTTGATCAGTCTATTTGTCTGCAGCTAGACGCAAAATCCCTTAAGAGATGATCGTTTGTCTTGAGTTAGTTGTTCTACGGAAGGGGCATTAACCCACTGCTAACGCACTTGCTGACACGTAGGGAACACGTATGGGTTGGTTATATGGTTACCGCCCAGCGTTGTTAATAGTTTCCTGGCATACAGGAAACCATTAGGCTAGTCACCCAGTGTAAAGCCACCTGAAAAGGAAAGAAGAGTTATAAAAAGCGACAGAAAAGATGGGAGAAATAGGAAGAGAGGAGGGCAGACACAAAAAGAATGATAAAAGTGAGGGAAGAAGTAGGCAGCACTACATCACGTGAGTGGATGATGGTCGCCACTACATACCACTTCGACATTAAATGACTGAAGCTTACAGCTTAATTTGATTACTGTATTTTAAATTATAATTTACATACGGAAAAGCTGTTGACACAGCTGATATTGCAGTTTCGACCCGACTTACCTCTTGCAAGGTGTTGTCGTTGAGCAACCCATTTCTGTCCCGTCGAACAAACCTATCAACCACAGGTAAGTAACAGCCCCTGCAGGGCCGTCCCGTGCAGTGAACCGATACTGTCCTGCGGGGAGACAAAGCCTCGCCACAGCGAGGCATGGGGAACGGTGTGGAGGCTTGGTTCCCGGATGGACGCTGATCTTGAATCTCTTCATCCAGTTAATACGGGCACCATAGCAGGCTGCACATCACCTAGTTATTTGGTTATACGGTTACCATCCAGCGTTATAAATGGTTTCCTGGGTTACAGAAGACTATTAGGCTTGTCACTCAGTGTAGAGATACTGGTAATGGAAAGAAGGGTAATACATATAACAGGGAAGATAGTAGAAATGGAAAAAATAATAAAGATGGAGGAAAATGTAGGCAGGTCTGCATGAAGTGAGTGGCTGATGGTCACCACCACTTATATACCACCTACCCTCTCTAGGTAATTCCTCCTTTTGATTATACTGTAGCTTACTTTGTAGGAGAGAGTGTAAAGGAAGTAATGACCTGGATTGTACTAGGTATGGGATGTAATAACTGTAAAAATCTTAGGCCTTAACCCATTCACCACGATAACATAATCAAGGCGACGTTATTCAATTTATGAGAGCACCTTCAACAAGTAGTCAACGAAGTCCGCATCAAACCCCTCCATTTCAGAAGCCCATCCTGTGATGAATAAATTCGTCCAGTGAAAGCAAGAACGAAATGAAAAATACTCCTTTACATTGAAGAAAACCCATTCAGGCCGAGGACGAATTTTATTATTATATTTCTTATTCTTGCTGTGTCTAGACGATCCTATTCAAGCTAAGAAGACCCTCCAGTATTGAAGGAATTGTTGAGGGGTGTATCTAACTCCACCACATCGTTAAACTTGACCCCTACAGTAAAGCATAACCATCTGGAGATAACAGGAATAAAACAGAAGAAAAGAAGTCCTGGTAGTGGCCGAGTTGATCTCTTCACCCCGGGGGCGTAATTTTTCCCTAATGTTGCTACCGCAAGACGATTTTATTTCGCTTAAAGGTGTCTTGCAGAGAAAAGAGTAAATGAAGGCGGTCTCTACCGCCTGCAGATCGTAATGCCTCACCCCTAGGCTGAATTAAAATAATCTGGAGACAGTACGAATGAAAAGAAAAGTATTTATAGAAGTGGTTAATTTCCCGTCCCTGGCAGGAAATATAGACTCGACAAGAGTATCAACGGCTAGAAGCACTGCAACAATCACTCAACTCAGTCCTTTGATTTAAATTAATGAGAAATGCAGGATAAGTCAACTCCATTCGTAATATTACTCCTTCTTCTCTTTTACTCTCTTATGATTTTTTACCCGTCCCCGCCCAGGAGAGGCTCAAGAACGGGTATTGTTTTCACTCGGTTTGTCTGCTTGTTTGTCTGTCTGTCTGTCTGTCTGTCTGTTAACAACTTTACGCGAAAACTACCTTTGCAATTTTGACTAAAATTACACAGATGACGGGCTATGACCTTCTGATCACCTAATTAAATTTTGGGCCAAATTGGGCCAAGACCCAGGCTGTAGGCCCAAAAAAATGTAAAAAAAAAAATCATTTTTTCGCCATAACCCCTTTCAAATCTGCATCCTACAACATGCCTCATTCCATCAGGGAGGTCACCCCCCCTAGTTAGCGGTAGGGGGGTTAGTGTCAGGTGTGTTGGGCATAAAATTTCAAATGAGCCTAAAATCGTCAACTTTCACGCGATTTACTCCAAATTTGAAGTGACATCTTTGACTAGATATCTTGTTGTGTTTATACGTCAGCATTAAAATGACTGCTGGGGACGGGTTTGCTGTGCATTGGCACCGCTTCTTGTTCTAAATTTTGTTTTCAGTTGTGTGTGTGTGTGTGTGTGTGTGTGTGTGTGTGTGTGTGTGTGTGTGTGTGTGTGTGTGTGTGTGTAAGGGGGGGTGAATTTGACGTGCGTGTGTGGTGGGGGAGGGAACTAGGAAGGGAGAGAGAGGGTCTGTGACGTATGTTTATGTACTTGTGTGTGTGTGTGTGTGTGCCATCTTTCCAATGGCATAGCGTAAAGAAATGCAAGACCTATTTTTTTTTCTTTCTGTCGCTTTCAAATTATTTTACTCGACTAAGAAAAGAAGCAGTAAGAAAACACTTCATCAACATCTTCACTACAATGGCGCAGTTTCATTTCTTCCCACTGCTGCCACACGACTTGACTTAAAGGAGAAGAGACTCCATATAAAGAAAGGATCAAAAGCACTTCATAAACCTATTCGCAAAGAGCACATCACCATGATTTTCCTCCTGGTACCAGCATTCAGTTTTACTCCAATGGAAGAGACTCATCGTATAGAATTGGACTTCAAAACACTCCAGTAACCCCTTCACGACGATGACCTGCTCACTATCTCCCTGCTACCGCCACCAGCTCAGGAGGGAAGCAAGTGTTAACCCCATCTCAACATCCTTAGTACACGGTTATCCTATTGTTCCTTGTTTCTGCTTCCGGACGATTATACTCACTTCTAAATTCTGCCCCTGGTAGCGAAGGGTACGTGGAATGTAATACCCTCCAGACTGAAGTTTGTTATAAAATCGTGTGGTGGTACTAGGTGTGTAATCTTGAAGACGTCATCGCACTGAAGGGAAGAGTGCAGCTGGTTACTCACGGATGCGGATAAAACAATATTTGGGGGAGGGGTGGGGGATTTTTGAGGGTTCGTTCAGATTTAAAATACACAAACACAAGAGCTATCACACACACACACACACACACACACACACACACACACACACACACACACACACACACACACACACACACACACACACACCCTCTCCCCTACTAATAAGTCTGGGTGGCGAGGTTTTTCATTTAGCCTCATTGGGGAGTCAGGAGGCAGCCAACGCCCTCAATAACTCCTTCATAGCTGCCATTAGAAAGAACGGTGGGGGAGGGGGATGGCGGGGACTGGGGAGATGGCAGGGGGTGGGAGAGGTGAGCTGAAGGGAGTGGAGAAAGGCTGGACGGTAGGGAGGGGAAGGGAGAGAGATGTTGGTGAGGAGGACAAGGGAGGGGGGGAGAGAAATGGAAGGAAAGAAGGGACGAAAATTGAAGGGTGGGGAAGCGAGCAGAGAAGTGTGTGGTGGAGGGTAAGGAAAAGAAGGTAGAAAGAAAGATAAGATGATGGGGATGGGAGGGAGAGAGGGTGAAGGGTGGGGAAGGGAGGGAGGGAGAGAGGGTGAAGGGTGGGAAAGGGCGGGATAGAGGATGATGGGTGGGGAAAGGAAGGAGAGACGATGAAAGGTGGGGAAGGGAGGGAGAGAGGATGAAGGGTGGAGAAGGGAGGGAGAGAGGGTGAAGGGTGAGAGAGAGAGAGAGAGAGAGAGAGAGAGAGAGAGAGAGAGAGAGAGAGAGTGAAGGCTGGGGAAGGGAGAGGGGTGAGGAAGGGAGGGAGCGAGGATGGAAGGCGGGAAAAAAAGGGAGTGAGAGAGGGCTGCATTTCAACAACATTTACCAGCTTCTGAATTGACGCATCATTTCATAGATTTAGCTCCTTCACTACGAGGTATTTCTCATAAGCTGAATTACATCCTGTATTTCTACCAAGAACAAAGCAGAAATAAGTCACAGTGATTGAAGATTATACCCGTTTTACTCTAAGGTAAAGTGAAGGTAAAGGTGAGGGCAAACACCATAAAGCCGCGGTACTCATCTCCACAACATAAGCCATTGAGCCTGCGGCGGGTTATTCACCCAATAGCCTGAGATACAAGGCCACTGCATCATCCAGGTTACCACAGTTACCTCACCTAGGTGTTACTCCAGGTACTCATTTTACCTACCAACCCATAAAGGATGGCTGGACACCCGAGTCGAGTGACGCCAGCTACCCTCACCAGGATTCGAACCCTGGCGCTACACCAGGATTCGAACCCTGGCGCTAATGGGCCACCAGCATCGCAGTCAGTGATGCTAACCTCTCAGACAACCATCTTGAATGCCAAGATGTTAGAGTAGATTGAAACTAGATTATGATACTAGTCACAAAGAAGTGGCATGAAAAGTATGTAGAGTGGTAGCATTGTCTTTATATGCCACAGAGCTATGTGAAACAAAAATCTGGGTCAAGTCCGAGTAAAAACTGTATAGTTGTGATTTTTGACTACGAGGTATCCCTTTCCCACAGTATACAATTGTGTGGGTGTCAACGTAAAAATGAAAACATTGTACTGGAAAGGTTAGCCACTTCACTCCGATGACGTGTTTCGTATTTTATTCATGTTAACTCCAAATTTTTTTTCAGCTTCGGAGAGGCTTCTCTAAATCGAGGATTTAAGACATATCCTGCCTTATGTTCTTTACTAGTCAACTTACCTAAAGTATCAAATAAAACCGGCTGGTAGTGGCATGATCAAAAAACAAAGAGCCTCTCGTAGTTAATGGGGCTAGTAAAGCTTTCCCATAGTCCGTCTAATGTTTCCTTAATCACTGAAGTTATGAACTCTCGGGGAAAAGCTGATCAAACCTCCGTGAAGCAGCAGTTTCTAATCAATGTAAACTCTTCATTTTGATCATGTTATGTTTTGCCTGGGGCTAACTACATCCAGACGATTATATTATGATTAGAAAGAGCACCCAAGTATTAGAGGAGGTTAAATGAAAACTGTCTACTCCTTCTTATTAGAAAGATAAAAAAGTCTTTTCTAAGCGGAATATAATTATGTAGAGCTTGGAAGAATGATAATAAATAAATAAATAAAAATAAATAAGTAAATAAAAAATAAATAAATAGGTAAATAAATAAATAAAAGATGTGACTGTACTGAAGGGATTAACCAGCATCCCCCGACCGAACGAAGCAGCAGTATGATTCCCACGAAGCCGTTTCGAATCCCCTGAAGAACCATTTCGAATCCCGCGAGCAAGGGGAAGAAAACTGCCTGTCGGGGTTCAGTTGATTCGGGCTGCCGCGGTGGTTGTGAGCTGCTTGAGATGCTCTGTGTGAGAGTAAGTGCTTTGATCGTTTTCGTTTTATATTATTGAGAGTTACTCTTCGTGGTTACGTGCATTTTGTGTGTGTGTGTGTGTGTGTGTGTGTGTGTGTGTGTGTGTGAGAGAGAGAGAGAGAGAGAATCTTTCACCTCATCGCCACAACCACCAGTGTTACCACAACCACCACCACCATCAGTATTACCATTACTACTACTGTACCATCATAATCATTACTGCCACCAACATCGCCAGCATCATTATCACCATCAATAATATTATGTGAATAAGCGTTGTCTATGTGTGTGTGTGTGTGTGTGTGTGTGTGTGTGTGTGTGTGTGTGTGTGTGTGTGTGTGTGTGTGTGTGTGTGTGTGTGTGTCCACATTTGACCCTCTCAAATTTCGACGTGCCATACATCAAAAGACGCTTTAAGACAAGCTGACAACGATGGCCTATCGCTTTGTTTATTGCCAGATGCCTTTATTCCGTAAGGGGTGGCCACAAACAAATCGCCTTCATGTCGCCCTGTCCCCGGCCATTTCACTGCCCCCCCCCCATTCACATCCTCCTTCTCTCATATACCTCTCCACTCCATCCCCCCATCTCATACTTGGCCTCCCCCTCCCTCTTTCCCCCTCCCTCTTTCCCCCTCCACCCCACTCACATAGACCCCTTGTTAGTCTCTCGCTCTCCATCTTCTCAACGTGGCCAAACCACTTCGATGTATTTCTCCTAACGCCTTCTATCACATCCAAATCCACACCACAACGCTCCTTCACTTCCTCATTTGCCAGTCTGTCTCTCCATGTAACTCCACACGTTCCTCTCAGATAACTCATTACCTTCGCCAACGAAGTTGGAGGAGGTTATGTATTCACCTATGTTTGTCCACACGATATCTCCAAAGGTTCTCTGTGAATTTCAGTTAAATTTTGTGGAAGGGTGGGCCATGGGGCAAGAAAGAATTTGGGGTCAAGGAACAGTTGATTAAATTTTGGGCCGGATCCTGATCCAAAGTATTCCACACACTATCTCCAGGGATCCGGATCCGGATCCTTTTTAATGGTAATGGCGTTGGCGGAGGTATGCACTGTCTGAATGCTTTCTAGTTTCCACTCACTCTTGACTTGTATCCTTCCAGCAAAGTCCAAGCTTCACTTCCATACGTTAGAGTTGGTATCCCAATACTATCATGTTGTGTAAATTGTAAATGCGTGCGGTCAGTTGCGCTCGACCCACGCGCACTTTTGTGCCCGAGTTTTCACAAAACACTGGGAAACCTCAACAGGTCATACTGCTGTGCGGAGTGAGCTGAAATTTCGCATGCAGATGCCCTGTAGGTTAGATCAGTCCTTGTGAAGCCTGGTGTCAGTACGTGTTTCGGGAGCCGCTTAGCAGGTAGTATTGTTCATAACATCCCTGTTTTTAACGTTAGACTTCGAGCACGCCATGCACGCAAACTGAAAAATCCGTTTCAAGATGAACGAATGAACAAGACTGCCGGTTGCTATGGCAACTCTGAACCACTAGATTATATTGGCCAAACAAACTCACCGATATCAGAGTGGTAAATGGAAGCAGTTCTGCTTGGTGATAACTATTTGAGAGTTAAACTCGAAGGGGAAGCCTGAGTGCCCACGGCAGGAGCAAGCGCTTAGCGGTCCAGTGTCACTACTGTTAACACCAACACCAACACCATCACCACTGTAACCACGACCACCATTACCATTACCACTACCGCTACTATTACCACCAATAGCACCACCACCAGTGCCGTATACCACCACCGCTAATACCACAACTATGATAACCACCGCCACCACCACTCTTATCGTAAATATTACTTCCACCACCACCACCACCACCGCTACGGCTACCACCACTGTTATTAGCACCACCACCACTATGACTCCCTCCACCATCACCACCAACATTACCACCATTATTACCACGATAATCTCCAGTATTACCACCATCGTCACCACCACCATGATCACCACCCTTACCACCACCACATCAGCCCCACCACCATTCTTACTAACTACAACAAAATTACCTAAAACATCACTGTCAGTTACATTTCCAGTAAGAAGAATCCTGACATACCATTAACAACACGACTCTTGCCAAAATTAAGATCGCTAAGCACACTCTTAACCACAGCACCGTCATCCAAACCACATTATCCACAGCACCATTAACGGCACCATTAACCAAGACCTTAATAACAGTAACTGGAGGCCCAATACCATTAAAAAAGCTACAACTACATTACTGATAGCAGCACCATTAAGTATCCTGTTATTACCAAGAGTTTTAACCACAGATGCCATGAAGTGTAAAGCATCGTTATTCACAACACCTTTAACCGCACATTAATCATAAGAACCACAAAACAGAAACACCTTCAACCACAACACTTATAAATACGAGTACCTTTAACAATAATACCATTAATCATAACACCATTGACCACAAAAACCACTGAGCAGAAACACCATGAACCACAACACCTTTAACCACAACACCAATAACTACAACACTAAGTACAAAACCAGTAACCATAACAACTTTAATCACAATATCATTAGCCACACCATTAACCACAGCACCATTAACCATAAGTTCATTAATCACAACTCCAGTTTCCAGATCCACAACACCATTAACCACAAATAGCATTAACTTGAATTCATAAGGCAATCAATCATGGCACTGATCAATGACACCATCAAATGCAAAGCGCCATTAACCATAAAAACTCAGAGTACACGGCATTAATTACTACATCATTAACCACGAAGACATTAACCGCAGAACCATTAACCATAAAACCATTAAGTACAAAACTGTTACCCGCAGCTTCATCAGCGAACCCCATTAACCACAAAACACCATCAGCCACATCATCCTTAACTATAATAGCACCAATAGCCTTCATCATGCACTGCAGTTTATAATCACAGACATCATTAACCAGAACACCATTAACCAAAACACCTTTAACCAAACAGCACCATTAACCAAAACACAGTCCCAACATCATTGTCAGGACTCCATATCATAATAATACAAATCATACTAGATAGGAGCACCAGTCAAGGTGTGGGAATAGGAAATATGTCAGCAAGAGTTAATCAAAGGAAATGTGTTTGCTATTTCAGTGGGAAAGGATTTTTTTTTTTTAATGTGTCCGACTCTGGGCATAGGCTTCACAGCCTGCTCTCAAGGCCCAGTAGTCCTCCTACATGCCATACACCTCTACATGTCACCACTTCGGCGCTAACACCAACCGTCCATGTTGAATACATGCTAGGGTTGTCTCATACAGGACTGGTGTATTGGTATTAGCGGGGGTATTTTTACGACATGTCGGCGGGTCTTCTGGTAGATCAGTTAAGTCTGATTTTGTGAAATTCAAATCCTTAAACTGTTTCCTGCCCCAGCGGGGATTTGAAGCTAGGTCCTGTAGGACTGCAGGCTACCTCTCTACCGATTGAGCCACCGGTGTCCGTATTTCTGTAAGGAATGCCACACGTGCACTATGTCACCGGAAAAGCTACAGAGACACAGACACACACAAGATTCTAGAACAATCCCACATGTACAGTACACGAGACACTAGCTCTCCATTAACCGCAAACATTATTAACCATACCTCCATTAACCACAAGCACCATTAACCATACCTCCATTAGCCGCAAACATTATTAACCATACCTCCATTAACCACAGACACCATTGACCACACACCATACCTCCATTAACCAGAAACACCATTGACCATAACTACATTAACCACAAGCACCATTAACCATTCCTCCATTAACCACAGGCACAAAATGCCATACCTCCATTAACCGCAGACACCATTAACCACACCTCAATTAACCGCAGACATCATTAACCATGCCTCCACTAGCCACAAACACCACTGACCATACCCCCATTAACCCCCCAAACCATTAACCATACCTCCATTGACCACAGCACCGTTAACCATACCTCCACTGACCACAAACACCATTAACCACAAATTCCATTAATCACAGACGCCATTAACCACAACACTAAAACAAACACCAACCACAGCATCAAGAGTTATACCTCCATTAACCACAAGCACCATTAACCACACCTCTATTAACCACAGACATCATTAACCACAACACCACAAACAACGACGCCATTCAGTTGCTTCACTTCCGGGGCAACGAAAGGTATCGATAAAAGATTATTTTTCTCACTGTCTTTCTTTCTTGTATGTTATTTTTACTTTTTCTTGCCTGAGTCGACGAGTTCCTGTTTGTCTGGGAGGTTAAGTAAAGACAGCTGAGGTATCTTTACCGACTGTTCATTGAGAGAGAGAGAGAGAGAGAGAGAGAGAGAGAGAGAGAGAGAGAGAGAGAGAGAGAGAGAGAGAGAGAGAGAGAGAGAGAGAGAGAGATAGAGATAGAGAGAGAGAGAGAGAGAGAGAGAGAGAGAGAGAGAGAGAGAGAGAGAGAGAGAGAGAGAGAGAGAGAGAGAGAGAGAGAGAGAGAGAGAGAGAGAGAGAGAGAGAGAGAGAGAGAGAGAGAGAGAGAGAGAGAGAGAGAGAGAGAGAGAGAGAGAGAGAGAGAGAGACGGTCTTTTCATAATCTGGGAAAGGTTATAGGTCAAGATATGATCATAATTATTGTTTAGTTTATTTATTTATTTATTTTTTTAGCCTTTTTACCCTCCATCTGACAAAGAGGAGGGTGCTGTTATCACTGGGATCAATAGGTGTCCGTCCATAGAGTTGGGCGGCAGGGCGGCTGGCCGGGTGTAAAGATTTCGTTTCTGGGCCAGAACACAAAAAGTATTCACCATAGTCATGAAAGTTCACATAGTTACGTGTCTTATAGTAAAATAGTGTCTTTTGATAGGTAGAATACTGTCTTAAGTATTTTTTTTAATGAAAAAAAAAAAAAATCTCAGATTTCAATGCGACCTGCTCAAGGAATGTGAAGGGCCCAGGTTATGATTAGCATTGATTGATTAGATATTTTCTAAGTTGTTATCCTCCACCTGACAGTCAGAAGAGGGTGTTGTTATCAATGGGATCAAGAGGTGTCCATTGATATAGCTGGGCAGCGGGGCAGCTGGGCAGGCATAGAGATTTTGTTTCTGGGCCAGAAATCAGAAAGTATTCACTATAGAGTTATGAAATTTCACACAGTTATGTCTTACAGTGGACTGGTGCCTTTTGTTAGGTAGAATGCTGTGTCTTATGTAGTTTTTTTTTTCTAAATAATGAACAGAATAAAAAAAATAATTTTTCGTTTCCGGGCTAGGACTCTGAAGCTAATACAAGTACAGGCTTCAAACTCTCCAGCAATATGTGTTAATATGCCTCCTGGTGCCTTTTGGTAGTTAGAATGCCATGAGGTTATATAATGTTATGAAATTGCAAAAATACACAAAACCGATTATTTTAATGCATTTTTCTATTAAAACTTTGCAACTTTTACATTTAAGAGGCAAAAATTGTACCTGATAAGTGATTAGTTGAAAATCTAATTATATATGAAGTTTCATGGCTGTACCTATTATGTAATCATAAAAATGGCTGCCCAAATGAAAAAAGCATGAGTCATAATTTCATCGTCTGCTCATCAGTTCGTTAAAACCATAGATAAACTACTGAAATTTTAAGTTTTAATGTCTCTTTGTTATACACGGGGGATCGTAAGGACCATTATGAGCTTGGTTAGTTGTACAGGTGGGTGTGGGGGAGAGTATGCGCTTGGTCAGATGGAGAGTTGCAACAGCGTAGCAATACCTATGTTTTATGTTCTTGTCTCTCACATCTTCCCACTCGATATCAGCCCATTTGCCTACCAATCTATCAATCTGTTTATCTATGTCTTTTCCATCTATTCTTTTAATCATCAAATCATTCATCTACCATGCACCGTCCATTTACTATGCATCTCTTTTAATTTTTTCTGTTAAGCCATGTCTCTCTTAATTCCTCTCCCCATTCATTCCTTACCTGTTCATATACCCATCTATTTGTTAATCAGTCTCTCTGTTTATCTATTGATCCGTCCATCTCTTAGTGCATCTTTACATTTTCTAACAATTTTTCCATAGTAACAAATATAAGGATAATTCTAGTAGGCAGAATGACCCAAATCAAGCCATCTAGCTATATCCCTATCTATCTATCCATCTGTACATAAGTGCTTAGTTAGCCTGTTTATTTAAAATTCACCATTATTCTCTATTTTCTGTCTATCTACATGTCTATCAAATCTATCATATCTGTGTCTGTCTGTTTGTCTCTGTGTCTCTGTCTGTCTGTCTGTCTGTCTGTCTGTCTGTCTCTGTCTCTGTCTCTGTCTCTGTCTCTGTCTCTGTCTGTCTCTCTCTCTCTCTCTCTCTCTCTCTCTCTCTCTCTTTCATTCTGAGTACAGAAAGAAGGAACAGAGACCAATGATTAAGAATCTGCGGAAAATCGTGCCTTCCACATCGAGTTACACAAGAGACCCAGAATAGCCATTGTCTGCTAAGGGCTGGGGCTATTTTCGTAATTAACTTGTAAAATAATTCTGATGGTTTGATGCTTCTGTTTAGGTTTGATTAGGCTTTAATAAGACCTGACAAAACAGTTTATCACGAACAATGACAATCTCTGCTTCTTCCCCCCGCCCCCTCTCATATCTGTATTATCTATTAAACTGCAGTCCTGTGTGTGTGTGTGTGTGTGTGTGTGTGTGTGTGTGTGTGTGTGTGTGTGTGTGTGTGTGTGTGTGTGTGTGTGTGTGTGTGTGTGTGTGTGTGTGTGTGTGTGTGTGTGTGTGTGTGTGTGTGTGTGTGTGTGTGTGTGTGTGTGTGTGTGTGTGTGTGTGTGTGTGTGTGTGTGTGTGTGTGTGTGTGTGTGTGTGTGTGTGTGTGTGTGTGTGTGTGTGTGTGTGTGTGTGTGTGTGTGTGTGTGTGTGTGTGTGTGTGTGTGTGTGTGTGTGTGTGTGTGTGTGTGTGTGTGTGTGTGTGTGTGTGTGTGTGTGTGTGTGTGTGTGTGTGTGTGTGTGTGTGTGTGTGTGTGTGTGTGTGTGTGTGTGTGTGTGTGTGTGTGTGTGTGTGTGTGTGTGTGTGTGTGTGTGTGTGTGTGTGTGTGTGTGTGTGTGTGTGTGTGTGTGTGTGTGTGTGTGTGTGTGTGTGTGTGTGTGTGTGTGTGTGTGTGTGTGTGTGTGTGTGTGTGTGTGTGTGTGTGTGTGTGTGTGTGTGTGTGTGTGTGTGTGTGTGTGTGTGTGTGTGTGTGTGTGTGTGTGTGTGTGTGTGTGTGTGTGTGTGTGTGTGTGTGTGTGTGTGTGTGTGTGTGTGTGTGTGTGTGTGTGTGTGTGTGTGTGTGTGTGTGTGTGTGTGTGTGTGTGTGTGTGTGTGTGTGTGTGTGTGTGTGTGTGTGTGTGTGTGTGTGTGTGTGTGTGTGTGTGTGTGTGTGTGTGTGTGTGTGTGTGTGTGTGTGTGTGTGTGTGTGTGTGTGTGTGTGTGTGTGTGTGTGTGTGTGTGTGTGTGTGTGTGTGTGTGTGTGTGTGTGTGTGTGTGTGTGTGTGTGTGTGTGTGTGTGTGTGTGTGTGTGTGTGTGTGTGTGTGTGTGTGTGTGTGTGTGTCCTCGGTCGAAACTCAAGTACACTATTCCAGCAACCGCCAGGCAGTTTTGTTAGGCTGAATATGAGACACAGGATCCTGCATGAGGTAGTTCTTCCACAACTTCACGTCATTCTCCATTCCTTAGCTCTTCTCTGTGAATCATCATCTCTTATCCAACCATCACCTTACTCTTTTTTCGTTTTGTTTTGTTTTGTTTTACTTTCAAGTTCAAGCATCAAAGTCCCGAAATATCCACAAAATTTTGAGCCGCTTTTCAGTATATCAGATATTTCATACATCCAAACATACATCAAGGTGGAAATATGCCGTACAATCAGCATCAGAAGTCCTGTTCCGTTTCCTGCCTCTGTCTGCATGAACTTTAAAAATCCGTGTGGTGGACCTGCAGCAATCAACACTTTTGACTTTCATCTGAGGCCTAATGAAGTCATTCGTGTCGGCAGCTGCGGCAACACAACACTGATTTACAAAGTACTTGGAGAGAAAAGCAGGAGGCGACAGGACTTTGGTTACGCCTGTATATAAGATACTCCATACATCCGAATATCTATCCATCCATCCATATATCCATATTTCATACATCAGAGAAATTCCATCCATTAGATATTCCATACATCTGATTAAAACTATTATAACCATTAGATTTTCTACACAAACATGCAGCCAACCATATTTCCATACATTAGATTAAACTAGCCCAGCCATTAGGTAGTCCATAGAATAAGTCGTACATCCAGCCATATATCCATATATCAGATATTCCATACACCTCATTTGAAATATTCCATACGTCAGGCATTCCATAAATTCAGACATACATCTACTCATCCATTCATCAGCTATTCTACACATCGGACTGGATACATGCCGCATACCAGATACTCGAAACATACAAATATACACCCATATATCCAAAAATAACTCTTATACATCCATCGTTATCTGTATCTGTACACAAGATATTCTATACATCAATTATTCTACTCAATGTTCTTCATTCATTCCAAGGACCATAATCATAATAGTTTTCAGCCAGTCTCTGCGACAGTCAGGTCGCTACAACAATGAAATGTTGTCAGAAATTATTTAGTTTTGATTCTTTTTCTCGTTATTATTCACTTTAGTTTGGTTGCGAAGTGTTTGGTAACTGTGTGAGTTGACATCCTCAGTCCAGTGGTAACCGTTTGAGTCGACGCCCTCAGTCCAGTGAAGTATTCTAGTTTCGTTATCCCCATTTAGTTTTATTTACCTCAAAACAGAGGTGGTGTCCGGGTCGGTGGAGAGGTGGTCTGTGGTCCCAATGGACTCAAGTTCAGTTCCCTAGTAGGGCAAGGAACAGTTTAAGATTTGAAATTCGTTAAAAGCAGACGTTACTGATTTACCATAAGACGCTCCAACATGTAAAAACAACCCCATTAATACCATCGCACCAGTCCTGTATGGTACAGCCCTATCATACACCGTATTCAAAATAAACGGTGGGTGTCAGGGCGGAAGTGGTGACTTGGAGGAGTGCGTAAACCTCTTCATACCCACAGGTTTCTTAGAGTCTGAATTAATTCGTCTGCATATAGCATAAGACAAGTAAGTCATCGTACTGCAGTGCTTGAGATATAAAAATACAGTAAAGAGAAGCAACTCAGGCTCAGGAAAGTTCATGAATACAGCCCCAGTTCTCTCACTGTTTTTTTGACTTGTTTCCATAATTCCGTTCATTCACTGAGCACTTTATTGATCTGGTCCTTATACTTTTCATTTTTTTTTTTTTTTTATCAAACATCTACTTATTTACTGAACATTCTGTTAACGGTTCTACTTTTTGTGCTTTCCTGTTCCTTTATCAAACTCAACTTACCTACCGGGCACTCTGCTAATAGATCTCCTAGGTTTTGTACTTTTCTGTTGTCTTATCACTATCTTATCCACTTGTGTTGTGAGGGGGATATAGGGCTAGGACTGATATAATTTTCCTTTCGTAATTAAGATAATTTTTTTTGTAGGAATATCTCAAAACACGGGAAGATGATGCATTCTCTTCTCCTCTTCTATCCAGCAAAAGTTTGGTGAGAAATCAACAATCGTGAATAAGTCGCCCCAAGCCTCTTAACCCCTTCAGGCTGAGTACCTATACCCGCCGTCAGGCAACTTGTCTTTTAAGTCCCGTCCCCTTCCTGAAGTCGTGGCTTTACGTCCATGGCCTTCCACCAATGGCCTTGCACAGCCTTTACCTTCCACACTTCGGGCAGTGACTGAGGATGGCGGAGCTAAGAGAGACGTTGCCTGGCGAAGGGTATTGTTTCCATATATCCTAGCTTTTTCAAGATTATCTTCAACTTAAGAAGGGCCTCTAGTATCTGCGGGAATATCTAACTCCTCCAGTTTGACAACTCTCCCTTAAAATGATATATAATCGTCTATTGATAGCAAGAAGAAATATAAACTGTCCCTAGTACTGAAGAGGTTAAATTATGTATGCAGTCTAGAGACGTAATAATTTCGTACATATAGATGCATCTCGACACATATTAAAGTCCTGGGATGTTATTGCATTACGTTTTTGCGCGAAGTGGGTTTCGTTATGGTGGTGGTAGTGAGGGCTGGGGTGGGTGGGATTCGTCTGATGGCGGGGAGTGAGAGAGAGAGAGAGAGAGAGAGAGAGAGAGAGAGAGAGAGAGAGAGAGAGAGAAGAGGGGGGCTACAGACGGGCAGACACTGTTAGATAGATATATAAATAAATAGAACCAGACATGAATACACACACACACACACACAGAAAGAGAGAGAGAGAGAGAGAGAGAGAGAGAGAGAGAGAGAGAGAGAGAGAGAGAGAGAGAGAGAGAGAGATTTTGCACCCTGTTCGTCTGAAATGAGAAATTAACCCAGAGAACATGGAGAGTGGGTAGAGTGAGGGATTTGTAATTTGTGTGACTGTGTTTGAAGTTGTTTAAGAAAGAGGTGTATGAGTTAGAACAGTCAGTCAGTCTGTCTGTCTGTCTGTTTCTGTCTTTGTGTCCTTGTGTCTGTCTGTCTGTCTGTCCGTCTTTCTATGTGTCTGTCTTTGTAAATGTTTATATGTCTCTTTGTTTCAAATCAGAGAAATCCTCTCTCTCTCTCTCTCTCTCTCTCTCTCTCTCTCTCTCAGATTAGAGAGAGTTCTCTCTTCTTTTCCCTCTCTCTCCCTCCCTTCCTCCCTCAGATTAGAGAAGTCTCTCTCTCTCTCTCTCTCTCTCTCTCTCTCTCTCTCTCTCTCTCTCTCTTTCAGATTAGAGAAAGTACAGCTCGAGCCAGCAAACTCTCTCTCATGAATATTATGGGATAAATTTGCATAAGTTTAGTAGGGGGAAGAGTGGAATGTTAGAGAGAGAGAGAGAGAGAGAGAGAGAGAGAGAGAGAGAGCGAGCGAGAGAGAGAGAGAGAGAGAGAGAGAGTCGGTTATATATATAAAATAACATAGATGACACCAACCCAACCGCACTTGGTACACGGTTTAAAGCAGTTCTAAACTGTTATAACAGAGCATAAGGCCGTCTGAAACATAAAGGAATCAGGCAGAGGCAACACCCTACAGGAGTACAATGTCTGAGGGAAATCTGGTTATGTCCTAGTTGAGGAACGTCATCTTTTCTCACGTTTTGTCGATGCATTATAGTCTAAATAAACGCACGGGTTGCATCTGTGTCTCTCTCTGTCTCTGTCTTTGTCTCTGTCTGTCTGTCTGTCTCTCATACTTAACAGTCGATCCTTATATCTCTGTCCATCAAGCTTTTTTTTTTTTTTTTTTATCATTTTGCCTGCGGGTTGGAGTCGAGAGTTTCGAAGGACTGAATAATGAATGAAATGACATTCATCCCCCTTTAAATGTTCACTCTGTTGGTAGTTACTCTTTTGGGATTTTTTTTTTCTGGATATCTCCCACCCTGTGCGTTAATGGTTCGTAGGGTTACGGTGATTATGATAATGAAATCTTCTGGTTTACTGTCTTGGGGATGCTTTTGTTTCTGCAGTGTAATGTTAAATATGTGGGTTAGATCTTTATCAGAGGTTTCCTTGTCTAAAGTGGGAACCATAGTGTAAACCACACGTGGACTGGAACACTTTTTGGTGTTTATGTTTTTATCAGACATGGTTATCGCAGATTGTGATGTCTATAATTGCGTGTTGGCAGCTGGTTTATGTTAGTAGATCATGAGGTCTCTGTAGTAAACACTGATTTAGAAACTCGTTCAGGAAGGAGGCTGTAGTCCTGTTATGCTACGTTATCTTCCGCTTCAATCTGCAAGAGACCGTTAAAAAAATTTGCATTCTTTCTATTATTTATGTAACCATTTAATGCTTCGCGGTACATTTCCACTCTCTTGGGATTCATACAGACGGTTTTTCTGGCTGATCAGTTTCTTATTCCGTCTTGTAATATTATTGCGCAGTGTCGCTACAGCTTGATTCTTGTCGATTATTTTGTATTATCTCATGAGCGATTTTATTCCTTCACCTTCTGGTCTTCAGCCGCTGTGTTCTTTGTATTTCATTAATTAGGATAGGACAAGTATCTGTTTTCTACATTCATTAATTGTGCCACCATCTGCTTTGGCTGTCACTAAAGGTAATTTCGTCTAAAGAATTTCTACTTTAGTGTTATTCGAGTCCCAGAAAGTTGGTACATAGGTATTATTACTGTTTTGTTCAGATATTATATATGGTCGTTATCCTTCTCTGTTAGAGAGAGAGAGAGAGAGAGAGAGAGAGAGAGAGAGAGGTGGACTGGGAATGAAAGTGTGGGTGTATATGCGAATGTGCATGTATATGGGTGTGTGATTCGAAATGGGACAAACAGACAGGGACAAGGGAGAAAAGAGTGAACAAGAGCGGTAAAAAAGTGACCAATAATAAGGGAATAGAAACAAATGAGATCAGAGTGAGAAAACCGTAACACACACACACACACACACACACACACACACACACACACACACACACACACACACACACACACAAACACACACACACACACACACACACACACACACACACACACACACACACACACACACACACACACACACACACACACACACACACACACACACGAAGAGTGAAAAATGGTAGCCACAAAATCACTCCCTCCTGTAAAAAAATGGCGCTGGTTCCCCCCTCCAACCCGTCCGCCAATGTCAAAGCTGCTATAGGGTTGAACACCTTATCTTTTTTAGGAAGCTCGTGGTTAGGTCGGGCTAGGTTAAGTTATATTAAGCGGTCAAAGTTGGGTAAGTTAAGTTGGGTTAGACTAGATCGTTTGGG
The DNA here is from genome assembly GCF_032717465.1 of Coenobita brevimanus. Lineage (NCBI taxonomy): Eukaryota > Metazoa > Arthropoda > Malacostraca > Decapoda > Coenobitidae > Coenobita > Coenobita brevimanus. The sequence goes on from NC_137051.1 coordinate 11,523,189, forward strand.
TTAGGTTAAATTTAAGGTAGGTTCGTTTAGGTTAGGTTATGCTTTTAGGTTAAGGTCGTCAGCTTGTTAGGTTTAGGTTAGGAGTAAGGTAGGTTAGGCTTTTAGCGTTTGGTTAAGGTAATGTAAGTTAGGTTATGTGAGTCAGGTTATGTTATGGTCATTGAGTTACGTTAGGGTAGGCTAGGTTAGATCTAATAAAGTTTGGCAAGGGAAGGTTGTAAACATTGGGTAGGTTGTTTTGTTTAGATTATTAGAGTAAACTAAAATAACCACGGCCACCTGAATTAGAGAAAACTATGCTGAAATGGCTTACAATATTGTATAACAAGTTACTTGGGAGATTATGTAGCAAATTTTACTTAGTTACTTATTTTACACATTATACCTCTGTATACACTTGTATGCTATTAATGATGCTGACTATGTCGATATTAGAACGATTTAGATAACTCACAAAATAATGTTCTGGCGTAATACAGTATGCAGATAAATCGCTTAAGGAAAGTGCTACGAGGCCTCCTAATACGGCCCACAGTTCGGAAATATCTAACCTCCCCTCCCCCCCAGCCTCTGCCGCCTCGTGGAAGCTTTCGCCTAGTAACGTATTCGGCGCTCAAGCTCCCTCGGGTTCATTATACGTTTTTGTAATTAGGTAAAGTTTAATGTCGCACAATTACTGGTGAAAATTAATACTTGCAAAACCGGCCTGCTAATTTTAACTGAATATTATTAGGGCGGTAGCTGTGTCGGGGTGGATTGTTTTGTGTGTGTGTGTGCGTGTGTGTTGGAGATACAGAGGGAATTTGTTTTAATTTATATAGGGTATGTTGTTTGTGTTTTGTGTGTGGACATGATAATATATACCGTATTTATATATGGAAAGCGTATGCTTATATGTATATATACTGTATATGCGTGTGTATATGTATGTATACTGTATAATAGCGTATGGGTAGGTATGTGTATATTTATATCTGTCTATATATTCATACTTATGTCAGTCTATCTATCTACAGTATTTATCAATTTTTATCTGTCTATACAGTACCGTATATATATATATATATATATATATATATATATATATATATATATATATATATATATATATATATAGATATATAGATATATATATGGCAGGCTGTTTGTGTGTGTGTGTGTGTGTTTCCTATTTATATGTTAATACCTCTTTTCCAGAGTTCATGTAGTGGGGCCTTTGCAAAAATGCTTGCAAGCTCCTTTACGTCCACTCACATCCACTCACCTCCTTTACCAGTCCAAGCCATCCTCCGTGAGAGGTATGTAGAATACCGGTACCTTTTGGTTCACTCTATCCATGCAGTCTGTTTGGTATTCTCATTCGTCCACCAGCTTCACTTATTATCTTCTCTGTAAACCCCCTTCACTATAATGTCACGCTTTTCCCCTTCCACAGCTACCTCAGCTAGGAGTGGGTAACGTGCGAGTGTGCCGCTTTTCTTCATGAAGGGGGAGAAGGAGGAAGAGGAAGAGGCGAATAGTTCTTATAAAATGCATTGTAGAAAACGGGTTTGGGCTAACTGTAGTAAAGTTACGGGAGTCGTTTTAGGGCTAATTAGTTGCTGTTAGTCTGTCCTGCTGTGGAGTCGGGCTGCACTTTAATGCTGTGTTATATAGTTTTTGTTTTGTTATGGTTACCGAACAGACGATTTAGTGTGGAGGAGACCTTAAACTACTTTACCTCTCTTTGCCACATCACACATAACCACTGCTCACACCACACCACTATACCTCACACTCTCTCGCTTCACACTACCATACCTCACACTCCCT
>NC_137051.1:11535000-11570000 GCF_032717465.1 Coenobita brevimanus
TACCTACTAGCATATCTACTACCTACTTTCTGACAATTATATCTTCCTACTTCCTAACCTTCCATACCCTTTGTACCCTACCTTGATCAGATATTACATTTCTCCCTCTTGAATACTTAGTTGTAACATGAAGTTAGCACTAGAATATGATGCTAGTCAAGAAGAAGTGCAAAGAAAAGGATGTAGGGCTGAAGCATTGTTTCTTATACTGCTACTGAGCTACGTGAGATAAGCTGCAACTGGAGAAAACTGAGCCAAATTAAGGTAAAACAACCCTAACATATTTACTTTACTACCTCCTTTCTATCATACTTTTCTACCTACGTGCCTACCTACTTACCTGCTAACATGACTACCTGCCTACCTACAAACATATTTACTCATTTGCTTACGTAATTACCGACTTACTAACATCTCCATTTACTCACCCACGTAATTAACGACTTACTAACACCTCCATTTACTTACCCACAGGTACTTACCCACCTACACACTATGTATTTATGTCAGTTTACCCCCTCTCACTCTCTCTCTCTCTCTCTAAGTCTATCTGTCTATCTATTTATCTATCTACGTACACACATACATATGCATACATACACTAACGTATCTACATTTTTGTACTATAATATCTACCTGCCAACCTCACATTCATACATACCTTCATAAGTTCTAGCCATCCATTTACCAACATACCTTCCTACCTGGCATATCTACCTATATACTTGAAAAAATATCAGTCCATCTACCTTCTTACAAATTTGCCTACCTCCCTACCTACCCACTTACTTTTTCGCAGATCTGCCTACTTACCCTCTAATTATGTATACACAGTACCTACGTAATTCCATTTTAATATGCCTATGTAACTACTAACGTATCTACTTATCTACTTACCTACCTTTTAACGTTACTTAACTACCTACTTTCTAACATATCCACCTGCCTACCTACTAAGCTACCTACCACCTTACTTACCTACATACTAATTCACCTTTCTACCTAAGTTATACACAACCTTTCCCAAGTTTTGTACATAAATCATCATATACTGTATACGCCTTCATTCCGTTTCCCTCCCTCCAACCCTCCTATCCCTGTCTTCTATTCTTCTTCTCTCCCTCCTTTCCCTCCCTCTCCCTCTCCCCCTCCCCCTCCTCTTCCATCTCTCCTTCCTCCCCCACCTCTTCCATCCCTCCTCCATCCCATTCCATTCCTCCTTATCTCTCTTTTTCAGTGTGCATAATAAAAATCACTTACGCATTTCCTCTCTTTCTGTCTCCTTTGCTCTTCTGTCCTTCTTACATCTCTGTCTCCCAGCTTTCTCTTTTCCCTCTTTCATCTCTCTTATTCTCCCTTTCTCTGGCCGTTCTTTCCTCCATACTCCTCGTTGTTTGTCTGTCCCTTTCCCTTCCCTCCCTCTCCTTAATCTTCTATCTCCCATTACCAGTCCTCTGTCTCTTTCTTTCCCTACTCCCTCCCTCCTTCTCTCTCTCTCTCTCTCTCTCTCTCAGGCCAGCATAATTTTTCAGTCCTCGGTAAAGTTGGCCACATTGCTTCATTGGGCTTTGGATATCACAGGATGAAGGCCGATGCTATTATCTTGATTAGAAAACTTGCCTCCTGCGAAAAAAAAGAAAAAAAGCCTCCTCTTCCCTCTTGTTAAAGTTAAGAGAGGCGATGATGGGTTGGGGAGGCCTGGGGTAAGTTGGAGGGGAACTGGGGTGAGGGGAAGGTTGGGTGAGGGTGGGGTTTGGGGTGAAATTGGGGTTTGCATCGGGTTCAGGGTGGGAGGGGAGATTGAGGTGAGGGTGGGGGTTAGAGTGAAACTGGAGTGTGCATTGAGGTGAGCTTTAAATTGGGTGGGGGTTTGGGTGAGGGTTGGGGTGGTACTAGGGTGGCAAAGGAATAGGACTGTGGTGAGGTTGGAGGGGAAGTCATGGCTAGGTAGGGGTTGAGACTGGGGTGCTGGAGGAGTTGAAGGGTGAGGGTTGGGGTGTTATTCTAGTAAGGGAGAATTAAGGTGAGTGTGAAGATGTGTAGGGGTGAAGAGGAAGTCGAAGGGAAGGGGTAGAGATAGGGTGGATGAGGATAAGGATGCGGAAGAAATTGAGGTGAGGATGTGGGTTGGAGGGGAGGTCGTGGAGAAGTGATGGGGTTGAAACTGGGGTGGTGGAGGGGTAAGATTACTGGGGTGGGGCTTGGGAGAGGGTGGGGTGAACTGGGGTGGGGTTCTGGGGAAGCTGAGGTTGAGTTTGAAGGTTGATGGAGTGGCACTGGAGAAGGGAATTGTTAGCATGGGGCAGAGTCAGGGATTAGGTGAGGCTGGAGAGGAGCTTCTGGGGAGAATGGGGTTGAAATTGGGGTGAGGGTCTCTCTTAAGTTACATAAAATAGGTTGGAGAGAGAGAGAGAGAGAGAGAGAGAGAGAGAGAGAGAGAGAGTTACAGAGCATTCGCATATTACTACTTGTAGTAAGCGATACGATCTTAATATCAGCAGTGATAAATCTTTAATTGCATGGGTTCAACAAATAAACAAAAAGACACCAAAGTGAAATTTTTCCTCACCCCCCCATACCTAACGGCAAGTAGCTAAAAAAAAAAAAGAACTCGCAAGACTGAAATGCCCAAAGGAATATGTAATTGTAAATGTAATAAGTACTACGATGGATAAAAGTAAGTCCTGGGATAAAAAGCTATTACTACTGAACATGATTTTTTTTAAATCAAAGAGAGAGCCCAGGGGAAAGGGGTAGGCGTGATCGAATGGTAACGGGAAGGAGAGGGAGGGGAAGGGGTAAGGGTAGGGATCATCGAGAGGTAAAGGGAGGGAGAGGAAGGGGAAGGGAGAGGGGGTAGAGTAGCGGGAGATGGGGTGGGTGAGGCATGAATATTTAACTCATATGCATGTTCACGGTCTCGTATAAAAGTTCCACACAAGTTTTCCATTAGAGTGGGTTATTGTTTATGGAGGGTGGCAGGTGCACAGGGGAGGGGCGGACGGAGAATTTTTTATTTTTATTTTTTTAAACACTATTTTATCTTTTCCTTCACTTATTCATTCTCTCCCTCCTTTCCCAGTCTCTCTCTCTCTCTCTCTCTCTCTCACACACACACACACACACACACACACACACACACACACACACACACACACACACACACACACACACACACACACACACACACACACACACACACACACACACACACACACACACACACACACACACACACACACACACACACACACACACACACACACACACACACACACACACACACACACACACACACACACACACACACACACACACACACACACACACACACACACACACACACACACACACACACACACACACACACACACACACACACACACACACACACACACACACACACACACACACACACACACACACACACACACACACACACACACACACACACACACACACACACACACACACACACACACACACACACACACACACACACACACACACACACACACACACACACACACACACACACACACACACACACACACACACACACACACACACACACACACACACACACACACACACACACACACACACACACACACACACACACACACACACACACACACACACACACACACACACACACACCCTAGCAGTGGCGAAGCTAGTTGTCTGGGCGTGTGGGGGGGTGAGGTCTATGTGTGGTATGTGTATACAGTATATATCTATCTATCTATCTATCTATCTATCTATCTATCTATATCTATGTATCTCTCTCTCTCTCTCTCTCTCTCTCTCTATCTATCTATCTATATATATATATATATATATATATATATACTGTATACACACACACACATCTATCTATCTACCTATCTACTCGTATATATATATATGTATATGTATATCATATTTACTGTTGGATGCAGGAGTAGAAGTTTAAAATTAACTCGCCTACTTATGTCCTGAATGTATAAGTAAGATGAAAATTCCCCCTACATGGTATAATGCATGATTATTTTACTGACCAAGAAAGGCGACTAAAAATATCTCAGTAAGTACTGACCTATTTACTTATTAGTAGTATTTATAAACTATTCACCAAAGCCTTTACGAACAAAATAACATCAAATTTGAATGAAATTCAACCTTGTTAGCAGGCAGAATTCCGAAGCCGGTATTCTTACATTTTGCAGAAAACTGCAAAATGTAAGAATGCATTGTACTAAGCTTTTGTCAGCTACGAACAGACTTCTGACTCAGTGGAGCACATACCAATTATAAATTCATTTCGGCAACAATTAGTAAATAAGAACATTGTAAAACCGCTCGAAAACATATGGGAGGAAGGAACTGCTGCAGTTAAGTTACATGAAGACTCAGAAAATATTAAAATTGAGGAACACGTGCGTCAGGGTGATAGTTTCACTGAAATTACTCGTATTACAGCATGCCTTGAAAATCTTTTCTGAAAGCTAGGATGGGAGAGCAAAAGAGTAGGCATAGATGGAGAAAACATAAACCATTTAACATTTGCAGATGACATTGCCCATATTTCAGAAACAGCAGAGACATTGCAAGATATGTTACTTGGCCCAAATAGAGAAAGTCTCAAAGCAGAGTTAAAGATGAACCTTTGTAAAACTAATATTTATTTCATGTACACAAAAGAGCGTCATGAAAATAAATGAAGAACACTTCAAGAAATTGAGGAGTACAGTTATTTGGGGCAAATACTAAATTTAACGAAAGACCACGAAAACTATATATAAAAAAAAGAAGACTCGTTACACATGGATGGATAGCATTTGGTAAACTAAGAGACATCATGAAAAGTTACTTGTCAGTATGTATGAAACAAAAAGTCTATAACTTATGCATAATCCCAGCTATGCCGTACGGATGTGAAACCTGGAAACTGACCAAGTCATTGGAAAGCAACTAATCAGTTTTCAATGAGCAATGGCAAGGTCAGTGTTAGGAAAATCTTTTATAGACAGGAAGAGATCAGCTTGAGTGTGAGGACAGACTAAAGTCAAGGACATTGTAAAGTTGTAAAAGAACAGAAATGGAGGTAGGCAGGTCATGTAACAAGAATAAGGGATAACCGATGGCGGAGGCGGCTGACTGACTCAACTCTAAGAGACAGCAAGCGTAGCAGAAAAAGGCCAGACAGAGGTGGAGAGTTGAGATAGAGAAGTTTGCAGACAAAACCTGGCAGGAGGTGGCTCAGTCAAGGAATTTGTGGAGAAGGTTGGAGGAGGCCTTTATTCACTATAATAACACACGGAACATAAAAATTATTAAGACGACAGAATGTGCTGTTACGATAACTGTTGGATATCCAGTATATACACACGTCAAAAATCCTTTGAAATTAAGAACGATGCAAACACTGTGATAAAAGATTATTTACAGATATATTTGAAGACATATCTTAATAACATAAGGAAAAAATCAAGTGCTGTATATGTTGCTCACTACAAATGAACATTATGCAACAGTTATTAAAATTCCAAGATTCCAGCGCTCATGAGGATGATTAAACTGCACAGATTCAACGTATCCTGCACTCAGCAGAGAATGCTCCACAATAATATTTTAATGCAGTTTCCATTGTACAGAATAAAAAGTAGTTTTATTTATAATTTCTCATGTGACTTCGGTGGCTTAATATTTCTGTTACTGTGACTGACAGAGAACTTGTTTACAAATTCTTCCATGTCGTTATTTTACACTGTTTCTAATTTTGCTTCCAGTAAACCGAGATCGTTAAGTCGTGGGTCGAATGGGGAGGGGTTGTATGGGAGGACATAAGCGATTTTGGGGGGTCGTACGTCCCCCCCCCCCTCAACGCCACCCGTTGGCTACGATGTTGCTCACTTGCACGCACTATATTACAAACACTTTCCCTCTCGTTCACATATGCTCCATCACTCACTCAAACATTATCTCCATTTACTTAAGCACCCATTCTCACACACAAACACCTTTCCTTTCATTCCATCAGCCCTAGAACATAATTTACATTTACATTTGTGCTGCTGCCAGACAATTATGATCAGTTTAGGAGAGTACCGCAGTTGTGAAAATGTTGGTAAGTGTTACATCAAACCCATCCAGTTTGAAAAGCCTCATCTGAGCTGAGTAAAATCGTAAGGCAACAGAAATAAAGTAAAAGTGACGTCCGCTACCTGAAGCCGTTATTGATTAAAGTTAATTAAGGTGAGTGTTTTTTTTATACTTACTTCGTCACTTAACGTTGATTCTAATGTCTTGTCTGTTCTCTCTCTCTCTTTCTCTCCACCTGCTTTTCATATTCCTCCCAACCCTCTTTCTCTCTTGCACGCATTTTTCTCTTTCTCTCACCCACTCCCTTTGTCCCTCGAATGACCATATGCTTCCTCTCTCACACTGCCCTCCCCCCCCTCTCTCTCTCTCTCTCTCTCTCACACACACACACACACACACACACACACACACACACACACACATGATGCCTTTCTCCCATTCTTATTTGCATACACTTTCACCTACACTTTCTTTGACTGAATACGCACTTGTACACCTGAGAGATATGCTTCATTCACACTCCTATTCTACCACTGGCTGAAGGAGAGTTGTCGGCAGGGTGTCATGTCTATCGAAGATCTGTTTTCCATTAAGGTCATAGTTTAGATCTTTGGTAAATTGCACGAGAAACCGTTCCTTTGACACTGATAGTCATGTAGTCACGATATTCTTCATATTATCAACATTAGTTTTACATTCAGCGTGATGCCCTGGCGATGACTTTTTTTTTTTATAGCCATGGACAGAGGCAGAATGTGAGCAAGAAGTAATGCTCACAACCGGGCTGTTGCTGAAGGAATTGTGTGCAACCTACGAGTATCTCTGTCCTCTATGTGTATGTGACATCGTCGCCGTCGTTAATACTTCAGTTGTCTGCTTTACGTTTCTATTTATAATTGCTTTTAAGCTGATATTTTGTTGTTGATCGATGGGATTATTGTATTATTTTTAGTGGCTTCGATTTTAATGACACAAATATAAGAGACATGACGTGTATTCAAATAATCATACAGTCAAAAATAATATACTCCATAACTTCAACTGAGCGTGAGTTCCAAACACGACGTGTAAGCTCAGGTCAAAACAAACTTCTCAGTGGGACCGAGAAAGAGGGAATGGCATGGCGACTGTGTGAGTTGGATAAGTGAAGGAAGGAAAAGGAGAGTTCCGGGGCAACAGGCCTTGAATTTCCTCAACTCATAATACCAAATTATTAATATAGTCTTTCTCCCTCTGTCTGCCTTTCGCGTTTGCTTTTTTAAGTCTATGGAGCCGTGTTATTACCTCCGCCAACGAAGCTGGAGGAGGTTATGTATTCATCTATGTTTGTCTGTTTGTTTGTCCACACGATATCTCCAAAAGTTCTCAATAAATTTCAAAGAAATTTTGTAGAAGGGTAGGCCACGGGCCAAGAAATATTTGATTAAATTTGGGGGGCGGATCTGGATCCGGGTCCTATGTATCCCGCACAATATCTCCAAAGTTCTCAATGAATTTCAATAAAATTTTGTGGAAGAATGGGGCCAAGGATCAAGGAACAATTGATTACATTTGGGGCTGATTCGGGTCCTATGTATTCCACACAATTATCTTCACGGATCCGGATCCGGATCCTTTTTAATGATCTGCGTCATTATTATCGTTTGCTTCATATTCATTGTTCGTAAAATTTAGCAAAGCCCACGGAGAGAAAGGAACGAGGCGACAGGACTTCTGTTGCCGATTGTACATAACTGCTCATCCCTGGCGCATTTCTCTGCCTGCCTCTCTCTTTCCCCACGACGTTCATTCTCCTCACACGCGTTGGCTCAAGATGCCTCTTGAACTGAGGTCTTCATTTTGGTTTATGTTGTTCGACTTGCTTTTGAAGGGACAGCTTTGGAGTTATTTTAGCCCTTATGCATAAAACGACGCTCTCCCTCTCAGTGATATGCTTTCCCTTTCTCTCTCTCTCTCTCTCTCTCTCTCAACCGTACCTCTTTTCCTCTCACTCACACACTCTCTCTTCCCCCTCACTTACACAGTTTCACTCACATACACACATGCTTTTCTTACACACACACTCTGTACTGACCGTCTCTCCTCCTTACTCACACACTCACCCATTGACTCCCCTGTCTGTCTGTCTCCGTCTGTCTGCCTGTCTGTCTGTCTAATCATACTCTCATTCGCATCCTCATATTTTCTTCTGTCACTAACACACACTTTGGCTATATTACATTACCTTTCTTTGTCATTCTCACTCTGACTCTCACTCAATCTTACGCACGCAGTCTCTCTTCTTCTCACTCACATTTTCTCCCTGTTACTCGTTCACTTTCTCCCTCACTCCCTCACTCTCTCTCTCTCTCTCTCTCTCTCTCTCTCTCTCTCTCTCTCTCTCTCTCTCTCTCTCTCTCTCTCTCACCCAGACGTGTGGAAAAGAGTATATTCCTGCATCTGGCATCACTCTGTCTGTCTGTTTGTCTCCCCAAGGTCCACTACACTTTTTAGTGGGGTGGGGAGAGTAAAAAGGATGGGGATGGGGAGAGATGAAGGAAAGAAGGGGTGATTGTGGGTAACAGGGAGGGTGGGGAAAGGATGTGGGAAAAAAAGGGACAAGATAAATAGATAGATAGATACAGATACATAGAGGCAGAGATGTATAGATGGACTGGTAGATAGATAGATAGATAGATAGACATAGAGCGAGAGAGAGAGAGAGAGAGTGAGAGAGAGATGCGAGGTGGGGAGAGTATAAGGAGCGTAGGTAGGGGTAAGGGTAGGGATAGGAAAAGAGAGAGGGGAGGGGAGAAGGCAGAGAAAGAAAGGGAATGATTAAAAGAAATTGAAGGGGGAATTTGAGGCATGGAATGGGAGATAACGAAAGGAGGAGATGGGCGAATGAGAGGGAGGGGGGAAAAACGAGAATGAGAAAGGAAAGGAAGGAAAGAGAAAGAAGGGAAGACTAGGAAATAGGGGGAGGAGAGGCAGGGGAAGAGGGAGAAAAAGGGAATGAGCAGAGAAAAAAGAGAGAGGGATAAAGAGTGATAGAGGAAAAGGGAAAGGCAGGAGAAACTGAAAGAAAATAGTGAAAGGAGATGAGGGGAAAGAGGGAAAAGGGGAAAAAAATAGGGGAAAGAGTTAGGTGAAAGAGAGGAAAGGGAAACATGGAGAGGCAGAAGAGAGACATGAGATGAGGTGAGGGTCGTGTGTATATTTTTGTTTCCCCTCTTTTTAAAACTACCTCCCTCCACCCCCCCCTTCTCTCTCTCTCTCTCTCTCTCTCTCTCTCTCTCTCTCATATATTGCCTGGTCACAAACTATATTTCTTCCTGTCCATTCCTGCTTCTGACCCCCTCCCCCTTCCCTCCTCTCTTCCTCCCTCTTTCTCCCTCTTCCTCATCTACTTCCTTCTTCTTCCATCCTCTTCCTTCTTTCTTAGTCCTCCTTATCTATCCTCTTCCTCTTCTTCTTTCCTTCCTTCACATCCCACCCTTTTCCTTCTATTTTTCCCACCCTTTCCCACACCTCTTTCCTCTTGGTTCCTCCTACCTCTGCTGTTCTACCCTTCCTCCTTCTCTGTTTCACTTCTTCTCCTCCCCCTCGACCTACTCCGCCTCCTTTCCTCACCCCTCCTCTACCCATCCCCCTCCTTCCCTTCTCCCCATCCATTATAACCGCACCCCATCCCTTCTTTCGTCTTCTCCACCCTCGTCTTCCACATCTCTCTCTCTCTCTCTCTCTCTCTCTCTCTCTCTCACACACACACACACACACACACACACACACACACACACACACACACACACACACAGACACACAGACACAGACACACACACACACACACACACACACACACACACACACACACACACACACACACACACACACACACAGTTCCACGGATCCTCCATCTATCAGTCCATTTTCTTTCCACATCCATCAGCCTCCCTTTCACCACTTCCCATTTTCTTCATCCATTTTTCACTTTCTCCACAGACACGCCACATTCATCTGTACATTTATCTATCAGTATCTATCTGTTTATCTATTTACCTACCAGTGTTTTCTTCTCCGTCTCTGTCTCGTCTTGCTATCTATCAGTTTATCTGGCTGTCTCGTCCTTCTGTCTATTTGTTTATGTGTCTGTCCCTGTTCATCATCCTTTCTGTCTGTCTCTTTATTCATTTATCCATCTGTATCTATACGTCTATCCATCCATTAATTTTTCTCTTAATCTATCTATCTATCTATCTCTCTATGTATCTATCTTTCTATCTGTGTCTGTTTATACTTACATCTATGTCTATACATTCATCTGTCTATTGGCTTGTCTGTTTCATTTCTCTATACACCCATCTACCATCTAATCTACTTACTTCTCAGTTTGTCATGTAATTCCCCCCCCTCCCTTCCTCTCTCCTCCCCTCCACCCAGTTTCATTTATCATTCCCTCCCACTTGTCTTCCTTCCCTCATTCGTCTCCTCCTAATCTGCCCATCCTCCTCTTCCATCTCTCTCTCTTCCACTCCACCTCTCTCCTTTTCACCTACTCCCTCTACACCCATCCTCCACTTCCATCTCTCTCTTCCTCTTCGCCCCTCCCCATCTCCCTGTTTTCTCCTCCTCCTCCTCCTCCTCCTCCTCCTCCTCCCCCTGATCTCCTCTTCATCATTCTTCCACCTCCCCCTGTCTATCTTGCTCTCCCCCTGTCTATCTTGCTCTCCCCCTCCCCCTCCCTCCTCTCTCTCATATTTCATCTCAACTTCCACCTTTACTGCTCTCCTTCTTCACATTTCTCCCCCTGCCATCCTTCTTTTCTCTCTTTCCCTTTCCTTCACCCTCCCTCCTTCCCTCTCCCTTTTCCTTTTTCATCACTTCTCCTCCCTCTCTCTTTTCACCCTCTCCATCCCCACTTTCCTTCCCTCTCCCTCTCCTTCATATCCTCCCCTCCCCTCCCCTCCCCTCCCCTGAGTTTTCCTTCATTGCTGTCCTCCTTTCTTCCATCCGCACATTTTTCCTGCAGTTCTCTCTCCCATTTCTCTTCAGTCCTTCCCATCCTTCTTTCTCCCTCTTTCGCTCTACTCCCTCTATCTTAACTTCTCTCTCCTCTTTCTTCACCTATCTGTGTCCGTCTCTTGCTGCCCCCCCACCCCTCCTCTCTCTCTCTCTCTCTCACACACACACACACACACACACACACACACACACACACACACACACACACACACACACACACACACACACACACACACACACACACACACACACACACACACACACACACACACACACACACACACACACACACACACACATATATATTAGGCTTATATGATAGATCTCTTATTTATTGCCTACCCTATAACAAACAACCTAAAAGAACCAATAGGTCTGCTGTTGTTTGCTTTTCTTCAGTCTCTCTCTCTCTTTTTCCTTCCCTTCCTCTTTGTTTGAAACTTTATTTTCTTCTTGTTAATCAGTCACTCTTTTCGGTTTCCGTCTTCTTCCTGTAATTACTTTACCATAACAGAGTACGGCGTGGTATTATTTTGGTCGTGTTTGTTTGTTTGTTTATTTGCAACTTTACTGAAAAAACGGCTGAATGAAATTAAATGAAACTTTCAGGATATGTGGACATTGGTCCCTAAAGAAAGTGATTAAACTTTGGAGTGACCTTGAAAGGTCAGATCAAGGTCACGGATTTTCAGAGGGCTATAACTTGAAACCGGTTGAAGATAGAAATATATACTATTATGAACTTAAAGAAACTCGTAAAATGGGCTTTCATTCGGCACCAAGACCTTTGACCTTGAGTGACCTTGAAAGGTCAAATTCAAGGTCACGGATATTCAGAGGGCTATAACTCGAAACGTTGAAGATAGAGATATTTACTATTATCATGATGTAGGAAGCCTCATATGTACTTTCATTTGACACCATGACCTTTGACTGTAAGTGATCTTGAAAGGTCATATTCAAGGTCACGGATATTCAGGAAGCTGTAACTCGAAACTCGTTGAAGACAGAGATATTTACTGCTATCAAGATGTAGCAAGTCTCAAATGGGTTTTCATTTGGCACCATGGCATTTTGACCTTGAGTGGCCTTGAAAGGTCAAACGCGAGATCACAGATTTTCAAAGGGCGTAACTTGAAAACATATGCGCCATTACCTTAGACTTTAATTGAATACTGACACTAAATTTCAGAATTTAACAGCAGTAAAATAACTGCTGGTGTGCGAGGTTTGTTGTGCCTGGCACCTCTTGTTTCCTTTATAATAGAGCAAATCTGGCTCTCGAAACATTTGGCATTATATAATTACCTCATTTACAACTAGCAGATTCTACGGTGTGATAAAGTAAATTAATATCCTAGAAGATTTCTGGAATCGTATGTCTCAGTGTATATCATAGTTTAATCCAATGTAAGAATTGGCCTATAGTAAAACTAGAAAGCACTCAGATAGTGCATACTTCCGCCATTGTCACTGCAGGATCCGATTCCGGAACCGAATCCGTCTCAAAATTAAATAATTTATTTCTTGGCCCATGGCCAACCCTTCCACAAAATTTCATTGAAATTCATTCAGAACTTTTGGGTATATCATGTGGACAAACAAACAAAAAATTCCTGGATCTGAATGATGATCTGGACCATCACCGAAATCTAATGGATTGTTCCTTGTGCCATACCGTACCCCTCCAAAAAATTTCAGCAAAATCCTTTCATAACATTTTGAGTAATCCTGCTAACAGAGAAACAGACAAACAAACCAACGCCGGCAAAAACATAACCTCCTTGGCAGAGGCAAAAATGAGTATGAAAAGAATTGATAAAGACAAATAATGTTAAAGAATGATAATGTGTGAAACGTGCATGGTGTAGTGCTCTATAGATTAGCCTTGCCAAAAGACCTTATGTTTAGACTTCTATTGTATTATCACTTTCTCCCTTTCCTTTGAAATTTCCTTCTGGCTTTCCGTTCTTCAAAGATACTGTTTTCCACTGATTTCCTACAGGGCATATTTCCGGAAGGTCTGAAGAATAAGGGAGGGACAGTCTTCTTCTGTGCCGTCCCTTACTTATACCTCTGTAACTAGGATATAAACATTACTGATGTTATGAAGGTTGTCCGTGTCTGTGTGGTCTGTATAACGCTTCCCCCCCCCCCCGTCTCTCTCTCTCCCTCTCTATCATTTTCCTCCCTTCGAGGATCCCTCAGTCCATATTCCTTTTCATTCTATTTCCCTTTGTCTTGCCTCCCACACCAAAGCTCCCTCCCCCTTCCCACCCCTCCACCCCAACCCCTACCCCCTCCCTCCTACTCCCCCTCCCCCAATCATTTTCTCTAAGCCTCTCTCCCTCCTACACTGTCCTTCCCTTCCATAAAAAGCAGCTCTTCCATCACCATACCTCCTCACAGTCCCCTACTTTGTTCCTTCTCCATATCACATCTCATACTCCCTCCTCTCACCCTCCACTCTACTCTCGTCCCTCCTCTCTTCTCTCCTCGCCACCTTTCTTTCCCTCTCATCTCTCCTTCCGCCTCCCATTTCTCTCTCTTCTTTCCTCTCTCCGCCTATCTTCTCTTCTTCCCCCTTCTAATTCTCCTTTGTGTCATTTTCTCTTCCTTGCATATCTTTTATTTTATTCTACTTCCTCCTTTCATCCTTCCCCTCCTCTCACCTTTCCTTTCCTTTTCTTCCCTCTCTCTTTCCACCCTTCTATCTCTCCCTTCCCATCCCCTCCCGTCTTCTATTCCTTAACTATTAGGCTACCCCTCTTTCTCTTCCTTCTTCTTTTCCTCTCCTCTCCCCTTTTCATCCTCCCTCCTCTCCCCCTTTCAACCTCCCTCCTCTCCCCTCACCCCTCCCGTCCTCATTCCTCGACTGTATCCACCATTATTTCGTCCACGTATTTTTTTCTCTCTCTATCCTTACTTTTTACTTATTTCTCATCATTCCCCTCTTCCATCCCCCCTTCTCTCAGCTCCTCTCCCCTTTCCCATTTATCTTATTCATACTTTCCAGTTTCGACTCAAGGTCCGTTCTCCTCTCTCTCTCTCTCTCTCTCTCTCTCTCTCTCTCTCTCTCTCTCTCTCTCTCTCTCTCCAGTATTTTCTTCCTTTTCGCGTTTGTCCCTTCTTTCTCTTTCTCCCAGTCTCTATCCCCACCTCCCACTCCTCTTTATCTCCACCTTCCCTCCTTCTCTTCCTTCCCTCTCCCACCCTCCCTCCTTCCCTTCCTTCCTTCTCCCACCTCCCCCTTCCCATTGTCCTTTATCTTTCTATTTTTTTCGCATGATTTTGTCCATCTTTCATTTCTTTCTTCCTTTTCCTGCTTCCCCTCCCCATCTTCTTCTCTTCTTTTCCTCCTCCTTTCTTTATTTTCCTCCATATTTTTTTCATTTCTTCCTCCTTATCATTTATTCTGTTTTTCCCCATCCTCTGTTGCCTCCCATCCCCTCCCCTCCCCTCCCCTCCTCTCCCCTCCCCTAAGCTCCCCAACTCTTATTTACCCTTCATTTCCCCTTCCTTCTCCTCCTCTCCCCATCTGTTATTCCACTTCCCTCCCCATCCTCCCTCGCTCCATTTGTTACTTTCTCTCACCCCTCCCGTCCTCTCCACTTCCTTTATTCCCTTCCCTTTGATCCTGCCTTCCCCATCTGCTATTTCCCCGTTCGTTCGCTTAACTCCCTCACTCCCCTATCTCTTCCTTCCCTCTTTATTCTCCCCTTCTTCTCCCTTCCCCTCCGCTTTCCCTCCTCTCTCCGTCTCTTTTCTCTCCTCTCCATCTTCTACTCCCCTCTCCTTCCCCAGTTCCCTGTCTCTTACGTTCGTTTTTATTTAGCTGTCTTTTATTTTTTCCTCACTTTCTCTCTTTCCCCTTTCTCGTTTACAGCCGTCTTTTCCTCTCTCACTGTCATTTATGAACACAATCTCTCTCTCTCTCTCTCTCTCTCTCTCTCTCTAAGTTCCGATCACTCATCATCATCATCATCGTCATCGTCATCATTATCCCTTTTTTCTTTACATCTCTTTCTTTCTCCCTTTTGTTTATCACATCCCCTCTTTCCCTCACTTTCCTCCCTTCCTCCTTGCTTTCTCCTCCCCGCTGACTTTCTTCTCTTGAAAGTTCGGTGTCATTCTTTCTTCTTTCCCTCTCTTCTCTCTTCTCTTTTTGTTTAACTGTACTTTTTCTTCACATTCTTTTCCTTTCGTTTTATTTTTTTCCACCCCACCCTACCTTCCTTTTCCCTCCACTCTCTCCTTCTTTACATTCTCTTCCCTCCCTAGTTCTCCCTCCTATTTCCTTTCCCCACATCTCCTTTCCCTCCCTCATTATGCCTCCTACCATTGCACTGAAACATCCTCTTTCTCTTCCTTATCCTTTTATCTCGCTTCTCCTTCATTCCCCCCCCCCCCGCCTCCATTTTTTTCTCTTCCTTTTCTCTCGTCTCCATCTACCTCTTTTGCCAACCCCCCGTCTCTCTTCTTTCTCTTTTAAGTTCTTTTTTTTCTAGCTTACCACAGCTCGCAATCTTTAGCCTTGACGAAATTAATTTTTTAAAATTTCCCTCTCCATTTGCCTCTCCCTTTTTTCCTACCTCCGTTTCTTCTCTCCCCTTCCCCTTCTTCTCTCCCCCTCCCCTTCTTCTCTCCCTTCTTTTCTGTTTTTTTTTCTTCCCTTTCCTCTATTATTTTGCCTCCTGATCTATCCCTGACTTATTTCTCTTCCCTCCCACTTCTTTTTCTTCTCCCTCCTGTTCCCGCCCTCTCCTTTTCTTCTCTCCTCCCCATTCCCCCTCTCCATGGGCTATTTTTTGCTCTCACCAGTCTCTTCTTTTTTTCTCTCCCCCCTCCAATCACTTTCATCCTCTCCTTGTCTTTTCTCTCTCTTTTCCCTCTGTAATTATTCCTTGTAATCTAGCCTCGACACATCCAATTTCTCTTGATAGTTTCTCCCTTCTATTCCCCCTTTTCTTTCCCCTGCTCCCTTTACTCCCCTCCCTCCCTTTTCTTTCTCTTCCTTCATCCACACCTTCCTCTCCTTTCATTCTTTTTCCCTTTCTTTCCCTTTTCTCCCCTTTCCCTTTTTCATATCTTTCCATATCTTGTTATTCCTCCTAATCTTGCCTTGATACATCTTTTGCTTTACTCCTGTCTTACGCTCTTCTTCTTTACCTTAGTCCTCCTTTTTTCTACCCTTGCTTCCCTTTCACTTCCTTCCCTTTATTTTTTTTTCCACTACCTCCTTTGTTCTCTTCTTTCTTGTCCCTTTATCTTTTCTCTTCCTTCTTGCTTTCCTATCGTTTCTCTAACAACAGCCTCGGATGGACCACTACTCGTAGGTCTGTTCATATTTGCTCTCCTTTGTACTCCTCTCCTTTCCAATGGTGTAGCCAGGCCTCGATGGATGGGGGGCCAAGGTGGGGCCAAGCCCAATTTTAGGGGGGCACAGTGCTACATTTCGTGTACACATTAAATAATCAGAAATTTCAAATGGGGGGATGGGGGCAGTGGAGCCCATGGGTCTTACCGAGGGAAGGTTTGAGCCCCTCCAGCCCTCCCGTAACTACACCACTGTTGTTTTTCCTCTCCTATTTTGTCACCTCATCTAACCATGACGGATCTCCTTCCTTTTTTCCCCCTCTTCTTTTTCTCCTTTTTCCCCCCTCTTATTTTTTACCTCACTTTCTTGCTCTCATTCCTCTCCTTACATTATCCTTTCCCTTCCCCTCATTTTTAAAATTTCTCTCTCCTTCTCTCCTCTCTCATTTTTCTTTCGGCTCTCTCACTCTTTTAATGCTTTCCAAACAAGCCATAACACTTACTCTTTCTCTTTACTACCTTCTTTCTCTTCCTCCTCACCTCCGTCCTTTTATCTTCCTCACATTCATTTTTGCTCGCCTTCTTCCATTATTTTCTATTCACCCATTATTTTTTCTCTTCTTCCTCGCTTCTCTTCCCGTTCCTTTGTGATCTTTCCTTAGCCCTCCTTTTCAGTCTTCCCTCCCCCTCTCTCCCCTCCTTCTCACCACCCTGATTTATCCCATTTTTCTACATTTCTCATTCCTTCCTCTCTTCCTTCAAAATCTTCTCTCTCCTTCTCGATCTCATTTGCTTCTTCCTCTGTATGTTCCCTCCACGTCTTCTCCCATACTCTCTATTTTGCTCTTCCTCCATTCCTCCTCTCTCTCTTTTATTCCTCTCCTCCTCCTCCTTCCTTTCTTTCTTATGGCTCCTCTTTTCTGATTACTCTCTCCTCTGTCTGCATCCCTCTCTCTATTCACCTCCCTCCCTCCGTTCCTTACTCTCTACCATCCCCTTCTCTTTCTACCTCCTCCTTCTCTCTCTACCTTCCCCTTGTTCTATACCTCCCCATCTCTCACTACATCCTCCTCCTTCTCTCTCTCTCTCTCTCTCTCTCTCTCTACCCTGTATATATATATCTGCCCTGCATCTGTCTTCCCTTCATTCCCCTTTTTCCTACCTTTCTTTTCTCTCTTCCCTAACTTTTTTTCCTCCCTTCTCTGTCCCTCGCCCTCCCTCCTTCCCCTCCTCTGCCACAATCGCCTATCTAGATCTCCTCTCATTACCTCCCAAATCCCCTCCACCCACTCTCTCCCTCGCACCCCGTCCCCTTACTCCCATTCCCCTCCCCCTCCCTGCACATCCTTCCCTTCTCCCATGCAGCCACTCCCCTCCATCTCCTTTCACTTCCATCCTTCCCCTCACTCCCACTCCCTTCATACCCGCCCCCTCTCCCATCCACCCACTCCCCCACCCTTTCCTTCCTATCCACCCTCGCTCACATGCATCCACTCCCCTCCCCTCCCCTTCACACTTACCCCTTTCCTCCATATACCCAATCCTCTCCCCCTCCATTCATATCCTCTCTCTCTCACCAGCTCCATCCTTCCCCTTCACATCCTCCCTCTCCCTCCTGCCCCTTGCACCCATTGTCTCCACCAGCACTCCTCCTCTCCTTTACGCTCATTTCTTTTCCTCGCCATCCATCCCTCTACCTCCCTCCCCCTTACACCCATTCGCCTCCCCTTCCCTTAAAAATCCACTCCCCTTTCTCCCCTTCACTCCCTCTCCCTCTTTCTGGTACACAATCCCCTCCCTCCCTATCGTACTATCCCCCTGCCCATATTTCTCGCAAATTCCCTTCCTTCCCTCCCTCTTATATTCTCACAGAACACTTTACATTGCCTTTCCCTACTGCCCCTCTCCTCCCTTTCCCCTCTCACGCCCACTCTCATCCCTCTCCCCTTACTTCTCATTCCAGTCAACTCCCCCTCTCCTCTCCCTCCCTTCCCCTGATATTCTCCCAGATCCCTTTATTTGCCAGACTTGCCTCCCCCTCCCTCTCATCTTCTTCCTCCCTATGCCTCTCACACCATTCTCTTCCTTCCCTTTTCCTACTCTCCCCTTTTCCTTGCCCCTCTCAAATTTCCCTCCCTTCCTATCTCCTATACTCCTTCAGGCCCCTTCTTCCTCCTCACTTCTTTTCAACTCGTCTCCCTTCCCCTCCTCTCTCCCCTCCACCCTCCCCTTGCTCCATCTCTCCTATCCTCCTCTCTCTTTCCCTCCCATATCCCCTTTCCCTCCCTCCATCTCCTGATCCCGCCTTCCTGCTCCCCTCTTCATCTTCCGGCATTTGGTTATGGCTCTGGTCCAGGGGGTACTAAGGAATAAAGAGTTAACCACGGTATTTCGGAGGCATTAGGAGGCTCATATAACTCTCAACTGTGGCTGGGAGGGGGGCGGGGGAGAAAAATACTGGTTTCTGCGGGTAGCTGATATTGGGGGACGAGATTCAGCGTTCAGTTGGGAGATTTCGTCACACTTCATCCTTGGTGATTCATTCTTCATATCACATATCGGTATCGTCGTGTATGGTATCGCTGCAAACTATGCCGATGCTTAAACTATATGAGTAATACAGAAGAGCATAGAGAGGTGCAATATACAAAATAAATCGCCAAGAAGAGGCGCTAAAAATCCTAATCTACATGCAGCCCTCGCGACAAGTAACGGATCTCTTCCGAAAAATTGCAATATATAACACATTTAGCCCGATGACATATTTACACACGCTCTCGCGGAGCGAGAGAGGCTTGGTATGTTTCTCTGTCCATAGATGATGATGTATGATATGGTGCGTCATTAAGGAGAGCAATGTATCTTTAAATGTGATGGAAGCTCAGTGGAAAATTGGTAAACTTTTGCCCCTAACTGTACTTTTGTGCAGTCTCTGTGCTACTGTTATGACATGTTGGTGTGTTTAGGAGCATAAATATATGTAACTAAGTAAAATGAACTCTTCTGGAGCAATGCTATAACACACACACTCGAATACACAAAGTGAGAGCAAGCGTTATGGTGTGCGCCTACTGGAGTCCGTGTAGGCTACGTGTGAACAAAATAACTCAAACAATCTTTTGGCCAGCTCATGCTGTCCCCATTGTTAATTGTTAGTGAAAAGGTTAAGAATCAAACCAAGGGGTTGACCTACTGATTTTGAGAAGAAAAGGTCAAAGATCAAAATAACAGGTCTAGATCAAATTTTTACCTAGCGAAACCAAATTATAATTTATATCCGAGTTAGATCAAACTTGGTGGAGGGGTTGAGGATAACTCAAAGACGAAGGGAATAAATTTTGAGAATAGTAAGTCAAAGATCAAGGTCATTGGGCAAGATTAGAGTTCGACCCATATGTCGATGTGTTAACAAAATAACTTAAACAGTTTGGTATGATTTGGACCACACTTGGTGGAGGGGATGAGGATCAACTGAAGGATGAATTTCTTTAATAGGTCAAAGGTCAAGGTCACACAACAAATCATTTTAAAAAGTTTATATCTAGTTCAGACTAAACTTTGTGGAAGGTCTCGGGATAAGCCAAGGATTTAAAAAATCGATTTTAAGAATGCTCAGTCAAGTGTGACGGTCATTGAAAAGATCAAATGTTAAGGTGACGGGGAAAAATCAACTCAAAAAGTTTACGTTTGATGTAGACCAAACTTGGTGGAAGTGCTAAGGGTCGGGCAAGAATAAAGTAATTCGATTTTGAAATCACAGGACAAGGTAAAATACTGGACCCTTAGTCCAACTGGTTGCTCTGGATGTTGCATTCCGTGAGTGCTCCTTCTTGTCTGGTTTATTTATTTATTTATTTATTTGCTGCTTTCAGACTTTTTTTTTTTTATTCTGGTTGAGACTTTTCGAATTGGCGAGGTTGGATATAATCATCGTTATCTCCTTTAGTACGAGAAGAATGAAATGATCAGGATATTAGCAATAAACCAATTAAAGACGTCCTTGGGTAGCAGGACTTTATATATATATATTTTTTTGTCTTGATTTTCTCCCACTTCTCTGCATCTGCCTCGCCCTTATTGTTTTCACCTATGCTTTTGTTTTATTCTCCTCCTCTTCTCTCCAGCTGGTCCTTCTCCTCGTCTCCTCCATCATCATCTTATTCCCCTTCCTCCCCAGGGTCTCTCCACCACAGTTATTGTTTTCTCTTTTCTCCTCACCCGTTTCCATTTTCCTACTCTCCTCTCCCAGGTGCGCTTTATCTTTCCCCTTCTTTCAGTTTTTACCAATCTTCCTCCTCCTGCTTCCGATCATCCTTCAGCTACTACCATTTTACCTCTCTCTCTCTCTCTCTCTCTCTCTCTCTCTCTCTTTCCCCCCCCCCCCCCGGAAAGGAGATCAGCTGACAGCTTTGGAAGGGTAACCTAAACTTGCAGGCCAATAGGTTCACTTTTCAGAAAAACCTGTAGCCACGACGACAAGAACAACACAAGCAACAACAATAACAACAGCAGCAACAACAACAACAACACAAACAACAATAAAAATAACAGCAACAACAACAACTTTCCTCTTTTTCACCATTATTCTTCTTTCATTTTTTTTTTTTTTCATCTGTTTCTCCTCCTTCTTAATCTACCTTCTCGTAATACTGTTTTGCTCCCTCTAGTCTCCAGATTTACTCCCTGTCTTCTACTGTATCCTCTGTTTCCCTCCTCCAATTTCCCGTTTACATCTCTCCTTTGTCTTCTTACCTCCTTATTTCCTCCAATCTTTCTCCCCCATTTTCCTTCCTATTCACTCCATTCCTATTTTCCCTCTCTTACACTGCTGACCTCATTTCCCCTTCTCATTTCTCTCCTCCCAGTGTATATCCTCTTTCCTTCACCACCCTTCACTTGGACCCTCTCCCCTCTCTTCATTGATCGTCTTTCTCCCCCCCCCCTTTCCTCCCAACCCAATTTTTCTTCCCCCCCACCTCTCAGATCTCCTTCCCATTTTCTACTCCAACCTGTTCCTCCTCCAAGCCCCCTTCCTCCCTAATCTCTCATATATTTTTTTATCATCGCTCCACAATTATCATCTCTTCCTTTCTCCCATTCCCCTATTTATTCCCTTCTCTCTTCCCACCCCATAATCTTCCCCCCCCTCCCTCCCTTCCTCCTCATCCCTTCCATTTCTTCCCTCTGCTTACATCAATCAACAATCCCTCATCTCATCATGATTTCCTTCACTCTCTCTTTTCCCACTTTCATCACTCAATATATTTCTGTCTGTTTGCCTCCATTATCTGTCTGTCTCTCTATTTATCTGTCTGTTTGTCTCCTAAATCCCCATCTTCCCTCTACCTCTTCTCTCACCTTAATTCTTTTCTTCCTCACGTCTCCATCCTGCTTCCTCCTTCCCTTTTTCCTTACATTCCCACCCTCTTCCTTCTATCCCATCCTCCACTCCTTACTACCCCTCCCTCTCCTTACCCCCCTAAGTTTCCCTCTTCCCTACTACTCCATCGCTTTCCCTCCCTCCGACACCTTCCTCGTCCCTCTCTTTCCCCTTCCCCAGTCCTTCGTCATCCCTCCTCCCTCCTAAATCCCCTCCTTACTTCCTCACGGTGTTTTCCCTTGTATTTTCCCCATTTATACGCCTCACTGGCATTCTCTCTCTCTCTCTCTCTCTTTCTCTTTCCTCCTCCTCCTCCTCCTCCTCCTCCTCCCTCTCCTCCTCCTCCTCCTCCTCCTCCTTCTTCTCCTCCTCATCAGCCACTCTCTTGTATTCTCTTTATCAGTTTCGACATGTGAGAGGAAAGACTATTGCAACTCTGTGTGTGTGTGTGTGTGTGTGTGTGTGTGTGTGTGTGTGTAAGTGCAAAGTTTTATATTGTGTTAATTACAATTTTTAATACGAGTAGTACTCCCTTTCCTTGGGGGAAGCAGCCTAGGTATATAGATAGATAGATAGTACTTTTAGCGTTAAATAGCGATTATACGAGTATTAAACTGCATTTAATTTATATGTGTTAATCTCTGCCTTTTCTCTTGTTTGAATTTATATTATATTTACATTTCCCGTGCTGACGTCTTCCATTATTCGTTCTTCCTGCTAGAAAACGATTTACTCTGTTTAGGAGACTTCGCTCTGGGTGTTTGATATATATGGCCTTCATTAGCATGTTCACTTTAAGATACTTGCTATAAGTCGATGAAGATGTACAGATACAAAAGAAAGATACCGGACCACACGGGGCTTCGCTAGAGTGAAGCATCTTGTGTGTGAAAGTCCTTGGGAGCTACAACGAAGCGCCATATGTAACTCCACTAGAGTGGAAAACCTTGTGTGTGTATTCCTTAGGGAGTTGCAGTGAAGCACCATGGAGACCTCGCTAATAATGCACCTTGGCTGTGAAAACCATTTGGTGACTCTAACGACACATCACATGGAACTTTATTAGAGTAAAGCATCTTGCGTGTGGAAATATTTCGAGTGCGACTTACTGACCGGGTCGCTCCTAGAGATGCTCCGTCTATATAAATAAACTAGAAACAGCGAGAATAAGCTAAAATGAAAGACGTTATCGCACTGAAAGGGTTAAGCAGGAAAGTGGGGGGCCAAACTGCAAATGAAAACAAAGTGAGCATAAATTGGATTAGCCAGGCGCCCTGTTTCGTATTTTACACTGCCGTCCATTACTTGCACTACCTTTCGCTGACTTGTAGTACTTTCCACTAATTTTCAGTAATTTTCTTTTTTCTCCTTCTTCTTCTTCGTCTCCTCCTCCTCCTTCTTCTTTCCCATACCCACGTCACAGTGTGTTTTGCTTCCTTCCAGTACTTTGCATTACTTTGTGTTGCTTTCTAGTACTTTAATCTGCTTTACAGTACATTTCGCTTCTTTTCAGTGCTTTTAAGTACTTTACTTTTGGCGCTTTCCATTACCTAGTACTTTCTGTTACATTCCTCTGACTTGCACTCACAACTGTCCACTGCTCTCCACAATTTTCTAATATTTTCCCTTGTTTTTGTTGCCTCTCACTAGTGCCTAATATTTTCCACCATCTTCTAGTAGATTTTCAAATTATTTTTCACTACATTCCTTTACTCTCCATTATTTTCTCAAACTTTCCACTGACTTCTAATAATTTCCAGAACTTTCCATTAATTTCAAGCACGTTCTAAAATATTGCACTATTTTTTTTTAATACTTTCCACCACCAGTCAGTATCTTCTGG
Source organism: Coenobita brevimanus (assembly GCF_032717465.1). Lineage (NCBI taxonomy): Eukaryota > Metazoa > Arthropoda > Malacostraca > Decapoda > Coenobitidae > Coenobita > Coenobita brevimanus. The sequence continues at coordinate 11,558,625 of NC_137051.1, forward strand.
TACTTATCCTGGTATTAATTTCCGCTTCTAATATTTTTCACTTCTCAACAGTACTTTTCACTGCGTTCTGGTACTTTCCATTACTTCCTGGTACATTCCACTCATTTCTGCTCCTTTTTCTAATACTTTCCACCACTATTTAATGCTTTCTGCCACTTGTTGCTACTCTCTGCTACTTTTCACCACTTTTAAACACTCTCCACTACTTTCCACTACTTCTAAACTCCTTCCACTACTTTTACTGCTACTTAACACCATCTACTACTTTCCACTACTTTTTAATTCCTTCCACCACTTCCATTACTTTTACTACTTCTAAAGATCCTCTTCTGCTTTTCTCTACTTCTCAGTACACTTTGCTATTTTCACTACTTTTTAATATCCTCCACTGTTTTTACTACTTTCCAATTCTCTCCTACTTTTGCTACTATTTACTGTTTTTCTACTGCCTTTTTAGTACTTTTTACTATTTTCGTACCTATTTTTAACGCCTGTCGTTGCATTCCACTACTTCGTAATACCCTCCATTGCTTCCTGTGCTCTACCTTTTGTTTTAACACCATGCGCTACTTGTACCACCTTCCACTAACTTCTAATACCTTCCACTAAGGTCTAATACCTTCCACTAATGTTTAATACCTTCCACTAATGTCTAATACCGTCCACTAATCTCTAACACTTTTCATTAATATCTAATACCTTCCACTAACTTCTAATACCTTCCACTAATGTCTAGTACCTTCCACTAATGTCTAGTATCTTCCACTAATGTCTAATACCTTCCACTAATGTCTAATACCTTCCACTAATGTCTAATACCTTCCACTAATGTCTAATACCTTCTACTAATGTCTAAATATCTTCCACTAATGTGTAATACCTTCCACTAATGTCTAATACCTTCCACTAATGTCTAATACCTTCCACTGATATCTAATACTTTCCACTAATGTCTAATACTTTCCACTGATGTCTAATACCTTCCACTAATGTCTAATACCTTCCACTAATGTCTAATACCTTCCACTAATGTCTAATACCTTCCACTAATGTCTAATACCTTCCACTAATGTCTAATACCTTCCACTAATGTCTAATACTTTCCAATGATATCTAATACTTTCCACTAATGTCTAATACCTTCCACTAATGTCTAATACTTTCCACTGATGTCTAATACCTTCCACTAATGTCTAATACTTTCTACTAATGTCTAATACCTTCCACTAATGTCTAATACCTTCCACCAATGTCTAATACTTTCCACTAATGTCTAATATCTTCCATTAATGTCTAATACTTTCCACTAATGTCTAATACCTTCCACTAATGTCTAATATCTTCCACTAATGTCTAATACCTTCCACTAATGTCTAATACTTTCCACTAATGTCTAATATCTTCCATTAATGTTTAATACTTTCCACTAATGTCTAATACCTTCCACTAACTTCTAATACTTTGCACTAACTTCTAATACCTTCCACTAATGTCTAACACTTTTCACTAATGTCTAATACTTTCCACTAATGTCTAATACTTTCCACTAATGTCTAATACTTTCCATTAATGTCTAACACTTTCCACTAATGTCTAACACTTTCCACTAATGTCTAATACTTTCCACTAATGTCTAATACCTTCCACTAATGTCTAATACTTTCCACTAATGTCTAATACCTTCCACTAATGTCTAATACTTTCCACTAATGTATAATATTTTCCACTACTGTCTAATACTTTCCACCAATGTCTAATATTTTCCAGCAGTGTATAGTACTTTCCACTACTCTTCACAACTATGATTTGGCCAGTGGGTGACGTACCGGCCCGACGGAGGGAGGTTACTGGGTTCAACTTTGAACAAGAAATATATATAACTAAATTAACTCTCTCTCTCTCTCTCTCTCTCTCTCTCTCTCTCTCATTTTCCTTATTTTAGAGTGTGTCTCTTCTGTTATCTTTCATTTTCTCTGCAGTTTCCGTCACCCTACAACTATCTCATTTCCTTCTCTTCTTTCTTCTGCCTGTCTTTCTTGCTGCTGTCCCCATATCCTGTACTTTCCTTCTCTTCCCCTACCATACCTTACGTCTGCAGTTTTATCATTTTTTCTTTTTTTTTTCTTCGCCTTTGCTTCTTCCTCCCCTTCCTTTCTTCTCCACAACTAAAATTTCCTCTCCTCTCAACCTTCCTCGCATCTCTCTCCTCTCCCTTCCCCCCTTCCTTCTCCCTTCCCCCTCCCCTCCCCACTCCCTTCCCCCTCCCCCCTCCCTTTCCTCTCTCCCATCTACATCCCCCCGCATCTTGATTTGCCTTTATCCATCTCATTTTCCCCTCACCCTTCCTCCTACTCCCCTCCCTTCCTCCGTCCCCTGTCATTTCCATCCTTTCCCCCCATCCTCCATTTCTCATTTCATCTCACTTATTTCCTTCCCCTTCACCTCCTCCCTCCCTTCTAATGTACTATAGCACTAGCCGTGTGTGTGTGTGTGTGTGTGTGTGTGTGTGTGTGTGTGTGTGTTGGGCTGCCGAAACTACACATTCAAATCGCAACAATATTGGCACAAAAATCGCTAAAAATTCGCTGATGTGAGAAAACTTGGTCCCATCACGATTGAAAAACTTTTACTATATTTAATGAGCGATCACATTTTGACCCAAAAACGCCGCTCCAGGTGCCCAGCATAAGGTCTCTGTAGAATTTTTTGCCCATAGGTACGACTGAAATAAACTATACCAGCGCGAGAGCCCTCCGCAGGAGCAAGTGCGAGGGGCCCGAAGGGCCACGAGCACTTGTCCTCATCTATTATTTCCTTCTCACTTTCTCTCTCGGTTCTTCCGCCTCACTTTTCCCTCCCCTCTCCTTCTTCCTCCCTCCTCCCCTTCCTGTCTCTCCTTTCCCTCTCCCTTCTTTTTTCTTCCTACTCCCTCCCTTCTTTCCTCTCCTCTCCTTTTTCCTTCTCCTCTCGCTTTCCCTCTTCTCTCTATCTCCCATCTCTTCTCCTTCCCTCTTTCCTCTTCCACCTCCCCTCCCTTACTCCTTCCCTTACGGTCCTCTTTCTTTCTCTCATCTCACACGTTTGTTTTCCTCTACTCTTCATCTTCCAGCGTTTCTGTCCTTGTCATTAATTGATAGGATACAATTGTTGGTTATAACCTTTCCTATACCAAACAGCCGCGCTTCCCTTTCTCTGCATTCTAAGCTTCTCTCATTCCAGTCATCTTCCTTTACTTCTTCTTTCAGACTTCCTCTCCGTGTTCTCGTCTCATCCTCTAGCTTCCTTTCGCGTACCCTCATTTTTCTTCCAGTTTTTCCCCGCACTCCATTTTTCTTTCACTCCATATCTCTCTTCCCACTTCACCGTTTTCCTCCTTCCCAGTCCTACTGCCCTATCATGGACGAAGCCCTCCACCACCCTCCTCCCCTTCCCTCACCCTCTCTCTTCCCTCACGCCCTTACCCACCTCAGCACCTCCATACTCTCCCTGCTTCACCTGTTTGTTTCATCCCAACACACTTCCTTCTCCCTCACCCCTCACCTTCCCCTCTTTCAGTCTCTTACATTCCCCTCCCTCACCCCGACACACACTCTCGCCTTACATCCTCGTCCCCTCCATCAACCTTCAATTCCCCTCCCTCATTTCCCATAAAACCCATTTCCTCACTTTCCTCTTTTACTCTCATTTCACACACTCTTCCTCACCCCTCACTCATTTTCTTTTCCCTCACTCCTCACCTCTTTCTACCAAACCCTCCCTTCCCTAACTCTACAACGTTCCCTTTCCTTCATATCTCCCTTACCCTACCACACCACCCCTCACTCCCATTACTTCCCTCCCTCACCACACACCCCTCCCTCACCACACACCCCTCCCTCACCCCTCAGTCCCCCTCTCCTTTGTTACTCCCTCCCTCTCCTTCATTCCCTCCATACCGCCATCCTCACCCCCACCATCTCACCCCCTCCTTCACCCCCTCCTTCACCCCCTCCCTCACGCCCTCCCCTCTCACCCCCTCCTTCACCCCCTCCCTCACCCCCACCCTCTCACGCTCTCCCTCTTTACCCCACCAAGCCACCATCCTTTATCACCATTTTTTCTCCCAACTTTATTTCCAACTTCTCTTCAACTTTATTCCCAATCTGTTCTCAGCTTTATCCTCCTAATTTATTCCCACCTTCGTTCGTTTACTTTATTCCGCCCTTACCTTCCCTTACCTTATTTCCACAGTTTTTTTTTCTTTATTTCCACTTTCTTTATGTTTATAGTTTACTCTTTCCTGCTGTCTTCTTCCTTTATGTTTATTTTCTTGTTTCACTTTCATTACTTACACCATCATTGTGTCACGTATTTCAGCCTTCTTTTATATTTCCTTTGTCTTTATTTCACATACTTTATTCCCACTCCATCCTTCAACATTTTTTTTTTCCCGACTGGGCATAGGCTTAATATCCCGATCCCTATGGCCCAGCAATTCTCCTAAGCGTAAACACCTTCACAAGCCACCACATTGGCACTAATACTCACCGTTCATATTGAATACATGCTAGAGCTTTCTCATTCAGGACTGGTGTACTGGTGTTGGCGAGGGGGCTTGTATGACATGTCGATGGATCTTGTTGAAAATCAGTAAAGACAATTTTATTAATCTTACTATTCCTTGCCCCAGCTGAGAATCAAACTCACGTCACTTGGACAACAGAATACGTCTTTAGCCACTCTGACCACCCAAGAAGGAAAATAATAGAGAGGAATTGGTTCAGTAAGTGACATTACCATCATGCGTCCACGTCAAACAACAACGACAAAGAACAGTGGCAACAGCAACAGCACCAACAACAGCAGCAGCACCAACAACAGAAACAGAGCCATAAGCAAACAGGCAACACCCCAAGGCATAACAAACAGCGGTGCCAGAATTCCCCAGTAAGGGACAATATCATGCTCATCACCTCCCCCCTCCCCCCCCGTCCCCTCACCCCCTCAACCCCACGCATCTCTCAGCCCTCCCTTCACCCTGCCTCTACCCCCTTAGCCGTCCCCCTAACCCTTCCTCAACCCCCTTAGCCGTCCCCCTAACCCTTCCTCAACCCCCTACCCTCTTCATCTTACTCTCCCTCAACCCCTTTACCAACCCTTTCCCCTTACCCTCCCCCAACCCCATAACCCCTCACCCTTACCCTCCCTCAGCCCTTTAACCCTTCCCCCTAACCCATCCCTCTAACATTCTCATCCCCCTGACCCCTTCTTCTTACCCTCCTTCAGCTCCCTAACCCCTTCGTCTTACCCTCCCCCTTACCCTCCCCCAACTCCATAACCCCTTCCCCTTAAACTCCCCCAACCCCCTAACCCGTCCCTCTAACCATCTCATCCCCCTGGCCCCTCCCTCTCATCCTTCCTCAACCCCCTAACCTCTCCCCCCCTGTCCCTCAACCCCCTCACTCGTGGACTTGTCGTTCTGTCGTTCCTCTTGACTAATTGGCCGTGTCTGGGGGCGAATTGGCTCGTTCCCCCTCTTGCCACTCCACATAAGGGCCATCTTGCCCTGGGGACCACATGGCGATGTCGTAATTCCCGCCTTTCCTCCCCGGATATTTACGAGGAGACCCGGAATTTATGTGTTTAGCAAGACAGGAAACTCCCCCTTGGCCCCCTCTCTTGGTTGTCTTCCTCACGGGCGCGCTGCTCCCTCTAATGTCTTCTCCTTACCACCGCTAGATGGCAGTGGGGGAAGCCAATCACAGGCAATTTACTTCCCCTCTGTGAATCTGTAGCTCAAGTTAAGCGGATCTCTCTGTCACGGTGTTTCTCTCATTCTCTTCTTATCGTCATACCGCTTTTCTCGTGTACCTCTTTGTCAGACCATATTCTGGCAATAAATGTCTGTCTCCCACCACAACAGTCCTTCAGTAGACAGCCTATGTCTTTGTTCCTCAAAGTAGTGTTATCTTTGAACTGCGTGTTCATTCTTTCTACAGAACAGTAATATTTTCGTATCTCTGTAGGTACAGTATGTCTGCCGTTTTGTCAGCCTCTCACTCTCTGCGTATGTCTGTCTATCTATTCATCTATCTCTCTATCCACTGAACACCCCTCTCTCTCTCTCTCTCTCTCTCTCTCTCTCTCGCCACCATAATATGGAAGTGGGAGGATTCAAAATGGCGCCAATTTGTTTACCTGATGCTTGAAAGACCTCGCTGTTGGACGTATCCTATTATATCCGCGTCATCCATTCTGCCAGGCCTCCCAGCTATGAAATATAATCCAGGTATCTCCGAGGGAAATTCTGTGAGCTCCGGAGCGGGAAAGGAAATGGAATACGCGGGAAATGAGAGAATATGCAATGACGGGAAAGTATGCAGCCTGAGGGGAGAAGGGAGAGCCATGACAATGTCGGCCCCGCCATTATTCCTCCTCTCCTCTGTGCGGTGCATTTTTCTTTTTCTATTATTATTATTATTTTTTTTTTTTGGGGGGGCTTCCTACCCACATGGAAATTTGTGTTTGCTATATTCTCTGTGAGTCCTTGCAACTGTGAATGATGTGTGAAATGGCGCTATCTTAAAAACAAAACAAAACAGATATTGGTATTTTCATTGCTGCCGGAAGTTAGTTTATGTATTTTTATTTATGCATTCCAAAAGAATAAAAATATAAATTTTTAATGTTAAAATGTAGGATGTGTGTGACGTGATGCAGTAAAGAAAAAGGCACTGATATTGTGAATGGAAGCTAGTTTGTGTTTCTTTATAAGCGTAATAACAATAGAGATAAACTTTCTTTGTAATAAAATTTGCGATTAAATTTATGAAATACCCAGAAAAAAAAAAGTTCAAACTACGAGCCGCAGTAGCCGAACATTTGACCTTGCCTAGTGACCTTGACATCCAATTGAGTGTTCGGAGATCGAACTACTTCGTCATTTCTTAACTTTCAACTTTTCCAGTAAGTTTAGCCCATTTCGGATAAAGCTCTAAGATGATTTTGTCCTATCACTTTTCTAACATCTGACCAATTGTTCTCAAAGTAGATCCACGTCGTTCTTGGCTGACCCCCAGTCCTTCCACCAAGTTTCAATCGAATGGAATAAAAAGTGTTCTGGTTAAATAGCCGTACCATTGATCTGTCTCTAAGATCTTGACCTTTAACTGACTTTTCTCAAAATTAAATCACTTAATTTTGATCCTAAATCCTTTGGAATTTGGCTTAAATCTAATTTAAAAGGTTTCAGTTAACGTCATCTTTTTTCTTTGACCTATGACCCAATATATATATATATATATATATATATATATATATATATATATATATATATATATATATATATATATATTAGTTCAAGCTCTTAGCTGACCCTCAATCCTTTCACCCAGTTTAGTCAAAATCTATTAAAAACTGTATAAGTTTTATTGTACACACACACACACACACACACACACACACACACACACACACACACACACACACACACACACACACAAGCCTTGTGATGTACACCTGCTGCACTACCTTACACGATGGTGTAAAAAGGTAATGGTATTCACTGTGGCGTAATAATAGTTTATCACTTGTTTCCAAGTGTAATAAAAATAAAACATTTGCGATGTACAAAAATTAGAGCAGAGTCACAAGTAAATTTATTCTGAGGGGGAACGTTTTTCATTTGGATTTGTTTACCATCTCCAAGCTTGTTTTGTAAGTCAAATTAGGTTGACGGACAAATGCGTTTTATGTGGGACCATGAACCTTTTTATTGTTCGAGCGACCGAAACAAACAAAATCACTATATTTCTGCCACAGTCTTACGTGATAAATTCTTGGCCCAGATGGCTTGTACGATGTCCTTGCACGAGGCGTGTAAACACAAACATTGTCTCCTTCGCTACTGAACCAATCGTGCCGTCATAACATTTGGAAACTGTCATGAAAAGTGTCATATTCCAGTGGTAAGAGACTTCTCCCTCCCCCCTCAAAGAACCAATATAACCAAAAAACGCCCAAAACATTTCCGCTAGACATGAATAGAGCACCTCTCTCTCTCTCTCTCTCTCTCTCTCTCTCTCTCTCTCTCTCTCTCTCTCTCTCTCATTAGGTCAATCATGGCATATCGTAGCTTGTTGAAAATGTCATGAAAATTGCCTTTCAGTGGTACCAGTCATTCTTAAAACAGAGGCATATGTAGCGAAAAAGGCCAAAATACAGCCTTGCTAGTGTGGATTATGTTCCATACAACTGGTTATTTTATTGTGTTAATATTCACAGTTATTTTATTTTATCTTATTATTTTATTTTTTAATTTTCAGTCATCATCATCATCATCATCATCATCATCATCATCATCGTCATCATCATCAACCCTCTTTCCGAATAATGCTTGGTGTGAGTGGGAATCAAAACCAGAAACAGGAAAGTTCTGAGTAAAACCTGGAGAACTAACAACCAAGGTGCCCGGTATAAAAGGCCATACATCCATTCACGCCTCATTCAGGTGTTCCAAATTTTCACCTGCACCTCACATGCCAAATGATCCACATTAATTTGTGCTTTATAATGTCTGCAGCATAGAGAACATTCCGTTGACTGCCAAGTTGAAAAAAAGGGAGCAGCAATTGTCACATGCATCCTCACAACTTCATCCTCCATGTCCATCCTTCGTATTTTTTCATTTTGCTTCCAACTTATTTATTTCACTTAATCACACATCCAGGTAAATTATCTAACCACCTTCTTGGCTTTTCACTTCTCGTTTTGTCTTTAAACTCACACACATTTAGCCTTTTTACTAACTTATCCTCATGCCAGGTGGTGGCGACCATCGTCCACTCACTTGATGTGGTGCTGCCTATTGCTTCCTTTACTATTTTTGTGTCCGCCCTCTTCTCTTCCTGCACCCCCCTTTCCATCCTGTCACTTTTAATTTCTTTTCCTTCCACTTCAGGTGGCTCTACACTGAGTGAAAAGTCTAATAGTTTCTTGTAACCCAGGAAACCATTTACAACACCGGACGGTAAGCATATAACCAGATCGCGGGGTGAAGTGGAGCCTGCTATGGTGCCCCTGCTAACTGCGGCAGCCATAAGGAACGAATCTGTCTATCTATTGCCAGACGCCTCAGTCCCGTTTGGGGTGGCCACAAACAAATCGCCTCCAAGTCGCCCTGTCCCCCGCCATTTCACTCCCCTGCTCCCAACTCACACACCCCTCTCTCATATACCTCTCCACCCCATCCCTCCATCTCATCCTCGGCCTCCCCCTCCCTCTTTCCCCCTCCACCTCACTCACATACACTCTCTTCGTCAGTCTTTCACCCTCCATCCTCTCCACATGGCCAAACCACCTCAGTATGTTCCTCATAACGCTTCCTATCACATCCACATCAACACCACAACGCTCCTTTATATCCTCATTCGTCAGCCTGTCTCTCCATGTGACTCCACAGGCTCCTCTTAAATAACTCATTTCCACTGCTCTCACTCTTGACTTGTGTCCTTCCAACAACGTCCAAGCTTCACTTCCGTACGTTAGAGTTGGTATCACAATACTGTCATGTAGTAACGAAACCTCCAGATATTCCACGCACTTCGTCACAGTGAGGCATTGTCAACTGCAAGGGAATATCGGTTCATTGTACAGGACTGCCCTGCGGAAGAGGTTGCTTACCTGTGGTTGAGGGGTCTACTCGGCTAGACAGACGGGTTGAACACCACTACCACCAACAACAACAACTAAGTTACCTTATTCACATTTATTCTCTTTAACTGACTTTACCACCACTTGTTTTACATCTTTAACTAGTATTGGTACGTCTTATCCCTTCTGACCTACGTAGTCCTCATATATGTTTTAACAGTTTCATTTCTGCTACTCTCACTCTTGATGTAGATACTTTTTATAATCCAAACTCTCAAACCCATACGTTAATGTGGGCACTGCTACAGTATACCTTTCACGCAGTCCTTTCGAAACCTCTCTACTCATACCTCTAATCCATATCAGCGCATCTATTTCACCAGTCATCTTTTCTCACTGAGCCGATAACTCTCCACTTCCACGCATTTTCCTCTCGCTTCCACTGCATCTGAGTACTGTCACGAGCAAAAATTCACCGGCAGTCCCCTTCCAGCATAGTGTACCGCCTGCCACATTTCTAATTCATTTTCGAACGTCAGAGAATATGCTTCCTTTTCATAATTGTCTGTAGTGTGTATCTTATGGATAACATGTAAATATTTCATGTAAACTTTCATCACCACAACCGGCAGGGAAGTGTCTGCTAACTTATGACTACGATAATACTTATATGAGGGTGAAGGTGCAACGTGGCTTCAGTTTTTGGCGGTCACATACGGGATATTTATGATTATTTGATTTGATTAGCCTGCATCCCACATTACAAATTGCAATCAGGTACGATACAGAGAAGCCAGGCCCTCTCGAACTTCACCGGGAGCTTCATTATTGTCATTAAAAAAAAATGGGTGCTTACTTTCACCTTCGGCTCTCAGTCTTATGTCGCCATAACACCCGTCCACCACTTCGGCTCTCGCAGGTCACCAGCACGTCAAATTGTGGGTTACCTTTTGCACAACCGTCACGTTAATATTATTTGCTCATTACTTTCAGTTCATCTCCATTATTTCATTTGCGGTAATTTCCCGTTTGTCTCTCTTAGCATCCATATTTATCTAATTCTGCTACTGAATTTGTATGATCTCTATATACTCGTATACTATTAATCATTTTCTTTCTTGTTTTCAGGTACCGTTACTTCTTACGGCAAGTATAATACTTATTCATTTACTTTGTCCTTATTATTTAGTAACATCTTAAACTGCTTTAATGAATGTTTACTTCATCAAGCTTCTACCTTTGCTTGTTTGATTGAAGTTTTTGCTCTCTGATCTACTACATTTTAATATTATTTATCTATATCCACAATACATTAACCTTACGTTCTCGTCCAAGATTCTCGAGTTAGTAACTAGGAAGATATGTATGTACTGTACAGAGCAACAGCGGCTGGTTGCTGTACTTTCATTCTCGAATTTATTGACTTGTGTACTTATTCTTCTGCCTATTTATGTTTTTGTCTCTGATTGGAGAGAAGTATTCAGCTAGATAATGATAAATAATGGACAAGGGTTGAAGGTTAAAATCAGCTTCATCAAACCTTGCCATTTCTTCTGTACGTGGGAGGTGGGACCCATTGAAAGTGTTAATATTAAATACATCTGTCTGTTCTTCATTTCTCCTCTTGTCTCACCATTAAGTAGTGTTTATTATTATTACCAGCCGCGATAGCGAAGCTGGTATTGTTTTCAATTTGTCAGTCTGTCAGTGTGTGTATCTGTTAGCACGATAACTTCGCCACCGCTC
>NC_137051.1:11572500-11582500 GCF_032717465.1 Coenobita brevimanus
TTCAGCATACCCACATCGACTCTACAACTCTCCCGATCTACCTAGTTCGTCCTCTCCCCACGTAACTCCACATGTTCCTCTCGGATAATTAACTTCCATTTCTCTTAATCTTGACTTGAATCCTTCTAGCAAAATGAAAGCTACACTTCCAGACGATCGAGCGGGGATCAAACACTGTCACAACCACTTCTTTACTTCCATGCTCACACTTTCTTCTTGTTTGTTATCGCTTAAAGGTTTATGTACACCTTCCGAACCCAGTTTCGACCCCCTCAACCGCTGGATGTCTTTTATTTTAGTATGGTACAATTAGGGGAGATCCCGACTTAGTGAAGTTGGCTAATAAAAGGTAAAATTAACCTTTGCACTTGAAAATCTCTCTCAGTCTGAATAAAACCAATTGGAAGTCGCAAAAGTGAAAGGAAAATGGCGTCATAGCACACCCAGTTTTACCAATACAACTGTAAACTTTTCTAATGACTGTGATCTCATGAACTTTTCTGGAATCCCACGGTGACCCTTAGCCTTTTATCTGGACAACAATGAGCAGAAGTCCGCCTACTGTATAATCCTCTTCCAGCACTGTGTTCTGCCTTCTTGAACGATAGAAAGGATCCATTCTTCTCATACTCTTGTGTTGCGTGATTCGTATTGCTTTCATTTTATAATAGGCCAGACAACAGCTGCAATCATCACAGCCAGCAAAGAAGTGCCTGCAAACTTTTGCTCCGGGCTGTACAGTCAACAAATACACTATCACGCCACTTACCACACGCAACATTTTGAAGTTTGGACGAAGCATTATTATGTAGTAACCACTTTGTGATGTACAGTAAGTGCAAATATTATTGATGATTTTTCTAACAATAGAAATCACATAGAATGGAATGATACAGAGTAATATATAATCTGTAGTACCAGCTTTATAGATCCGTCTGCGTCTGGAAATTCACTACCTTCACAGCCAAGGAACCCTGGGGCCGCGATGGGTGTACACTTCTGCATTTTGGTTGTATCTCGTGACCTCCAGGTTCAAGTACATATAGACTAGCTGTGGTTAGGTTAGGTTAGGTTAGGTTAGGAGATACCAGGTTAGATTAGGTTCAGGCAAGTCAAGGAAAGTTGGGTTAAGTTTAGCTTAAGCGAGTCTAAGTTAGGTTAGGGCCAAGTAACATATTTTTTGTTACATTATATAATACTTGTATAGTGTAATTATATGTTGTCTTGAACAGCTATGAAGATGTCACACACCTTTATTCACTTTGATACTGACAGCGAATCGGTCACTCAAATATCCATCTACTTTAAGTTACACATGTTTTCCTACCATCATAAAATCTCTTTACGACATTCAACCGTTTGCTTTTATTAAAGCTGTCTGCTTTTCTAAGATGGTATTTTATCAGCACAACCCCTTCACCCAGGGAACCATCCTGTTCGTCACTCATCAGATATTCGGTCACCTGCAATACCTTTTCTTTCAATGCTTTTTTCATATGCAGAACCCATAACTTTTTACGTTTTTATCCTTCACGAGTTTGTTGTGTCAGTTTAGTTTTTTTACTTGCTGTCTTCAGATTACTTTATGAAAACTAGGGAAGGTCTCTTGTATTCAAATTGGTAATGAATCATACTGCAACACCTCCAGCGCAAAACCTCAATTTTATAGAGGTAAAAACCATCTGATGAGAACCAGGGAATAATTAAAATAGACATCCTCAAGCTGACGTGGCAAAAAACATGAAGGTAACAGAAATAGGTTTTAAAAAAATCGTACTACAGGGCGATAACCAATGAACCCCCCCCCAAAAAAAAAAAAAAATGAAATTGGAGCTGCTCTTATTTATGGAGCGTTGACCCCTCGTTAACCTTTGGCCACGAGTCCGGCAAATGAGGGCTGATATGAAGAGGACGATTTCAAGTGACTTTCGTATTAAAGACACACCAGTTCTGAGGGTCATGGTCACGCCCCTTCTATGTCTGTTGGGGTGGGAACATGGAGGAGGGGGAGGGGGAGGGGGAGGGAGGGGGGAGTGAGGGAAAGGTAAGGAGGGGAGGAGGAAGTAACTGGAGGGGGAAGAGGAGGGGAGTGCGGAGTTTGCAAGAAAGGGGAAAAAGGGACCATTTGAAAAGAATAAGAAACGGAAGGATAATGTGAAAAAGAACAGACAGGGGGAACTTGAAAACGAAGAAAAGGGTTAGGAAAAAGGTAAAAAAAAGGAAGAGAAGGTCCAGGAATAGTTTGAGAGGAAAGAGAAGGGGGAAAGGGAAGAAGATTGAAGTACAAAGGAGTACAAAGTTACAAAGGGATGCAAAAGATTACGAGTACAAAGGAAAGTCAGCCGCAGCAGACCTGTTAGTTCTTTCGAGGCTGTTTGTTATAGGAAAGATTATCCATAACAAAGCTATTGTATGAGAGGAGGTTATAAAAGAAGCAACCAGTTTGAGTGAAAGAGAAGAATGGACGATCTGAAAGGAATAAGAAGAAGGAAGATAATAGAAAACGAGCGAGGGAGAGAAATAACTTTAAGAGGAAGAGGTGAGGGGCGTAGTTTGCCCGAGAACAAACGTGAACAAAATAAATAGTATGAGAGGAAAAAGAAGAAGGGACTATGAAATGGATGAGAAAGGGAAGTGCAGTCTGAAAGGAGAGAAAAGGGGAATAGGTAATCTGAAATGAAAGAAGGGAAGGGGGGATTATTCGAGAGGAAATATTCAGGAAAGGACAATAGAAAAGGAAAGAGAAAAAACAGGGAAGTCAGCAAGGAAAGAGGACGAAAGAGAACAGTTGGGGAGGGAAGTGAAGGAGGAGGGCGTAGCTGTAAGGAAAATGGAAGGTGGATGAGTGATTGCAGGAGACAAAAAAGAGGGAATTTGAAAGAAAATGGAGAAGCCAATGGGTGTAAATTGAAAGGAAAGAGAATGGGAAGAGAAAGGAGGGAAAATCTGAGGGGTAAGATTAAACGGAGAGAGAGAGAGAGAGAGAGAGAGAGAGAGAGAGAGAGAGAGAGAGAGAGAGAGAGAGAGAGAGAGAGAGAGAGAGAGAGAGAGAGAGAGAGAGAGAGAGAGAGAGAGAGAGAGATGGGAAGGAAGAATATCTGGCGCAGAAAGAGAAAATGGTTAATTTAAAGGGAATAAGAAAGAGATTGGCATGAGAGGAGAGAAAAAAAGGAGGAAGGTAATGTGAGAGGAAAAACAGTGCGAATGGGAGAGAAAAGGAAGGGAGGCGAGGCGGGAGAGGGTAGTGGAAAGGATGGGAGAGAAGAGAAGGAGGTGACTGGAAGGGAGGGTAGAGGAAATGAGGAAAGGGGATGTGAAGGGGAGAGGAGGAGAAGAAGAGAGAGAAAGGGAGAGAGGCAGAGACAGAGGAAGGGAAAAGGTCACTAATTATGAGGTCACGTCGTTAAGGTCGTTCAGCTGAGGTGATTCCACTCAGCAACTACCCCATTATACCATCTGCTTCATTATGGCCTTCACCGAACACTCATTCCCTCCAGCCAACACATTTAGTCCCAGAACACACACTTTCACTTCCAGCCCTTCCAGCCCCTCTAGCGAACACTTTCATCCCCAACACTTTAAACTGCACGAGTGAACATTTTCATCTATAACACTTGAAACCTCTTTAGCGAGCACTTTCATTCTCAACACTTTAAATCCTCTAGCCAACACTTTCATCCCCAACAATTTCATTTCCTTTAGTGAACAGCTTCATCTCCATAATTCCCAGCACTTTAAGCCCCATTAGCGAACACTTTTATCCTCAGTGCTTCAAGCGCCTGCAAAGAACACTTAGCATTCCCAACAAGTTAAACACCTATAGCAAACACTTTCATCCCCAGCACTTTTCAGTTTCTCTAGCGAACATTTTCACCAGCAAACACTTTCATTCTCTGGGGCAAGTACTTTCGTTCCCAACACTTTCAAATCCAACACATTCATTCTCAACACTTCAAATTCTACCACTTTCATCCCTTCCAGTCAACAGGTTCATGCAGTCCTGTCAACACTGGAATTACTATCCCTCTAGAGCCAACACTCTCATCTCAAACACTTCCATCCCCTCCAGCGAACACTTTCATCTTTAACACCTCCTTTCCGTCCAGCGAATACTTTCATCCCCAACACTTTCTTCTCCTCCAGCCAAAACGTTCACCCCCAACACTTTCATCCCTAACTGTTTCAACCTCTCCAACCAACAACACTTTCACCCCAGCACTTTCATTCCCTCCAACCAACACCTTCATCCCATCCAGCCAACACTTTCATCCTTATCACTTTCTTCTCCAACCAGCGTTTTCATCCCCAACAGCTAGTACTTTTATCTTCAGCACTTTCATCTTTCCCAGTCAACGCTTTCGTCCCAAGCACTTTCATCTCCCCCAGTCAACACTTTCGTCCCCAGCACTTTCACCCCATCCAGCCATCACTTTCACTTAAGCGCTTTTATCCCCTCCAGCCAACATTTTCACCCCAACACTTTCACCCTAGCACTTTCATCCCCTCCAGTCAACACTTTCATCCCCGACACTTTCACCCATCCAGCCAAAACTTTTATCAACACTTTCATCTCTCCAATCAACTCTTTCCTCCCTGGCGCTTTCATCCCTTCCAGCCAACCCAACACTTTCTCTCCCTCCAGCCAGCACTTTCATCTCGTCTAGCGAACCCTCCATCCTCGAGCCGGTCAATCTGGTATACTCAGTTTGTTTCATCCCTGTCGCTATACACCCATGTCAAGGTGGGGACCTGGATGGTAAAATGACTACTGTGGGGAAGTGTTAGTGACTCGTAGTTGATAGGCATGTATTTCATCCTTCTTTCATCTATCATTATTATTTATTTGCAGTATTCTTCTTTGTTCTTTTTTGCACGGGAAGTTCTGCGCCTGTGATTGTTTTCCTCTTGCTAATTACTCGCCTGTGATTGTTTTCCTCTTGCTAATTTTTCTTCCAAGAATGAGAGAGAGAGAGAGAGAGAGAGAGAGAGAGAGAGAGAGAGATGATTGTTTTCCTCTTGCTAATTTTTCTTCCAAGAATGAGAGAGAGAGAGAGAGAGAGAGAGAGAGAGAGAGAGAGAGAGAGATGATTGTTTTCCTCTTGCTAATTTTTCTTCCAAGAATGAGAGAGAGAGAGAGAGAGAGAGAGAGAGAGAGAGAGATGATTGTTTTCCTCTTGCTAATTTTTCTTTCAAGAATGAGAGAGAGAGAGAGAGAGAGAGAGAGAGAGAGAGAGAGAGAGAGAGAGAGAGAGAGAGAGAGAGAGAGAGAGAGATGATTGTTTTCCTCTTGCTAATTTTTCTTTCAAGAATGAGAGAGAGAGAGAGAGAGAGAGAGAGAGAGATGATTGTTTTCCTCTTGCTAATTTTTCTTTCAAGAATGAGAGAGAGAGAGAGAGAGAGAGAGAGAGAGAGAGATGATTGTTTTCCTCTTGCTAATTTTTCTTTCAAGAATGAGAGAGAGAGAGAGAGAGAGAGATGATTGTTTTCCTCTTGCTAATTTTTCTTTCAAGAATGAGAAAGAGAGAGAGAGAGAGAGAGAGAGAGAGAGAGAGAGAGAGAGACAGCAGACAGACAGAGAGAAATAAATCCACATCCTAACTTGAAAATACTTTAAGCACAAGTTTGATATATGTGTATATTTACGTGTATATACGGGAGAGAGAGAGAGAGAGAGAGAGAGAGAGAGAGAGAGAATGGAAATGTAATGTACTGAACGTCATAAAACTAAGCCAAGTAAAGTTCCCAACATGTTCGGTGTATCATTACTCATATGCTTTATTAATGGATTAAAATGAGCAAAATAAAACTGGCCAAGAAAATGCCCTTATGTTGCTCCAAAAGGTTCATTCATGTCGATGAAGTGTTTCTTCCTGCCCCCCTCCCCCGTCTGTGTGTGTGTGTGTGTGTGTGTGTGTGTGTGTGTGTGTGTGTGTGTGTGTGTGTGTGTGTGTGTGTGTGTGTGTGTGTGTGTGTGTGTGTGTGTGTGTGTGTGTGTGTGTGTGTGTGTGTGTGTGTGTGTGTGTGTGTGTGTGTGTGTGTGTGTGTGTGTGTGTGTGTGTGTGTGTGTGTGTGTGTGTGTGTGTGTGTGTGTGTGTGTGTGTGTGTGTGTGTGTGTGTGTGTGTGTGTGTGTGTGTGTGTGTGTGTGTGTGTGTGTGTGTGTGTGTGTGTGTGTGTGTGTGTGTGTGTGTGTGTGTGTGTGTGTGTGTGTGTGTGTGTGTGTGTGTGTGTGTGTGTGTGTGTGTGTGTGTGTGTGTGTGTGTGTGTGTGTGTGTGTGTGTGTGTGTGTGTGTGTGTGTGTGTGTGTGTGTGTGTGTGTGTGTGTGTGTGTGTGTGTGTGTGTGTGTGTGTGTGTGTGTGTGTGTGTGTGTGTGTGTGTGTGTGTGTGTGTGTGTGTGTGTGTGTGTGTGTGTGTGTGTGTGTGTGTGTGTGTGTGTGTGTGTGTGTGTGTGTGTGTGTGTGTGTGTGTGTGTGTGTGTGTGTGTGTGTGTGTGTGTGTGTGTGTGTGTGTGTGTGTGTGTGTGTGTGTGTGTGTGTGTGTGTGTGTGTGTGTGTGTGTGTGTGTGTGTGTGTGTGTGTGTGTGTGTGTGTGTGTGTGTGTGTGTGTGTGTGTGTGTGTGTGTGTGTGTGTGTGTGTGTGTGTGTGTGTGTGTGTGTGTGTGTGTGTGTGTGTGTGTGTGTGTGTGTGTGTGTGTGTGTGTGTGTGTGTGTGTGTGTGTGTGTGTGTGTGTGTGTGTGTGTGTGTGTGTGTGTGTGTGTGTGTGTGTGTGTGTGTGTGTGTGTGTGTGTGTGTGTGTGTGTGTGTGTGTGTGTGTGTGTGTGTGTGTGTGTGTGTGTGTGTGTGTGTGTGTGTGTGTGTGTGTGTGTGTGTGTGTGTGTGTGTGTGTGTGTGTGTGTGTGTGTGTGTGTGTGTGTGTGTGTGTGTGTGTGTGTGTGTGTGTGTGTGTGTGTGTGTGTGTGTGTGTGTGTGTGTGTGTGTGTGTGTGTGTGTGTGTGTGTGTGTGTGTGTGTGTGTGTGTGTGTGTGTGTGTGTGTGTGTGTGTGTGTGTGTGTGGTTTTCCCCTTCCTTTACGCTCCCATTTAAACTTTAGTTGATGTTTGCCCTCTCTTTATCCTCCTACCCTACATAGCTTTGCCCTCCATATCTGCCCTCTTAAAAATCCCCCTCCCTTCCCCTCTCTATTATCCCGCCTTCACTTCCGTCCTTGCCCCATCTCCTTCTTTATACCCTTCTTTCCTCCTTGGCCAATGCCTGCCCCCTCTTACCTATTCTTCTTCCCTTCCCCCTTCGTAAACCTTCCTCTATTCTTTTTAAGTCCTTCCATCTCCTGTCCTTCCCCCTTCCCATCCCTCTTCCGTCTCATCGCACTTTTGCCCATCTAAATTTCCCCTCTCCATCCACTCCCTCCATATTTCCTCTCCTCTTCTCAGTCCTCCTCTCCCTGTCTTCTCTTTAAGAACACCCCTCTCTTCCCTGTTCTCCCTCTCTCCCTCCCCTTCCCCTCCCCCCACTCTTGACCTTTTCCCTCATTTTTTCACTCCCCGTTTCCTTACCCCCTCCTCTTCCCTTATGTCCCCCTCTCTTTAAGTTGTCGCTCCTCCCCAGTCCTTCCTCCCCCTCCCCCCCTTCTCTCTCTCTCTGTCTCTCTCTCCTTTCTTTACTTCTCTCATTTCAGCTTTTGTTAATATTTGCATTCTCCATGTGTAAACCTCTCTCCCCCTTCCAACCTTCGCGTTCCTCTTATAATTCTCCTCTCCCCACCCTTCTATTCCTTCTCACCTTTTCTCCTTCTTCCAGTCCGTCTTCCCCATTACTTTTCCTCCCTCCCCTCACCCTTTCTCTCTCCTTTCCCTTCATTTTCTCCACTGTCCACCCCTTCCTTTCCTTCCTCCTCCTCTTCCTCTCCCCGATCTTTTCACCCACACTCATTCAGCAAACTCCCAGCCAAACCCTCACCCATAGTTCCACCCATATACACAACCATACTTCCCATACCGTCACCCACACTTTCATTCACGCCCACACCCACGCCCACACCATCTCTCACTCCCTAGTTCACACTGACATGCTCACCCACACCCACATCTACACCTACACCCACGCCCACATGCACACCCACATCCACACTCACGTTTATATCCACATTAACATCCACAGCCACTCCCTCACCTTAAACCTCAATCATATCCACACCCACTCCCACACCCACATCCACACCCACTCCCACACCCACATCCACACCCACTCCCAAACTCATATCCACATTCACACCCACACGCTCATTCCCACCAAAACTAATACTCACGCCCTAATACCCACACCCACATATCCACTTGCATCAACAGACACCACATTCACACCCATACCCACACCCACACCCACATCCACACCCACACCCAAACCCAAATCAACACCCACACCCTAACCCCCATCCACACCCACACCCAAACTCACACCCATATCTACACTCATGCCCTGATTCACACTCATATCCACATTTCCACCAACTAACACCCACGTTCACACCAACATCCACACCCATACCTACATCCACATCTATACTCACATCCACAATCACCTCCACATTCACACTCACTCCAGCATCGACACCCACATCCACACCACCCGCACACCCTCGCACACATTTACAGCTGCACCCACATTTACACCCACATCCACATCCACTCACAACCACATCCACACTCACACCCACACCCTCACCTACATCCACATCCACACCCTCACCTACATCAACATCCACACTCACACCATATCCACACCCACTCACAACCACGCCCACACTCACACCCACACCCTCACTCACACCCACACCCACACTCATACCCACACCCTCACTCACACCCACACCCACACTCATACCCACACCTACATCCACACTCACACCTACAACCATATCCACATTCATACCCATGTTCATACTCACCCAAACTTTCATTCACACTCACCCCCCCCACACACACACTACCACACGCCTTATTTATCCATAACTACACGGACATCCACATCCACATCCATACCTTCACACGCAGTCACATCCTTCCGACAGACACCCACACTTACATACCTACACTTACCCCATCCCTTATATCCTCTCTCTCTCTCTCTCCTTCACCCCTTATTTTCCTTCCCCCATATATCACGTGTCACTCCTACTAATTATCACCTGTCCCACCTGGCTTCTCGGGGATAGGGGGAGGAGAAAGGAGGGGGAAATGAGAGGGGAGGGGAAGGGAAGAGGGATGGACAGATACAATATGAAGAAAATGAGAGGGGGGACTGAGAGAGGAAGGAAGAAAGTTTGTGGGGGGAGAGACGGGAGAAATGGGGAAGGGAAGAAGGAAGAGGAAGGAAAAGTTGAGGGGAAGGGAAGCAAGTAAGTATTTCGAGAGATAGAAGAGGGCGAGAGAGAAGGGAATGCAAGGGAAGGGGAGGAATATACTGATGGAAGGGGAAGGGAAAAATGATGTGGAAAGGGAAAGGAAGTTGAAGGGAGCAATAAGGCAGGGGAATGGATAGCACCTACCGTTCACACACTTGATGTAGTGCAGTATTCAGGGGACTTTACAGTGAGTGACAAGACAAATAGTTTCTTACAACCCAGGAAACCATTAAGTACGTTAGGGGTTACCCAATAATCCAATGGACTCCTGGTGATCTAGTGGGTTAAGGTGCTCCAGCCTAATTCGAGAGGTAGTTTAGGTTTATTTTTTACATACTAACCCAGGAAGATAGCGACTGGTCACTCTTGTCATACATGTGTGGACTTAAGGTTTTGTCCCGAGCCTTGTCCCGAGCCTTGACACTTTTGATGGGGAAAGAAGCATTTCCGGAGTTTATATCTATTTAGTAATTGTAAATATAAATGTGAATATAGATAAATAAATGAATGTATATATATATATATATATATATATATATATATATATATATATATATATATATATATATATATATATATATATATATATATATATATATAT